>NC_079313.1:55505385-55811791 GCF_029931775.1 Euleptes europaea
AGTACTACTTAGCCCTGGAACGCTTCTGTGTAGGCTTTTCCATGTTGACCTCAAAGGGAGCACATTAATGCAGTTCCATATGAACAAAAGGCTACATCTGAAGAGTTGTCCCTTCTTTGAAATCAGTGGAGAACTATTATGTTACAAGAGTTTTTAAAATATCATGCTTTCTTGTGCTGAACAAAACACAAGAGCAAGATTTTATTAGTCACAAAAACACAGGTGTCTGATTGAGCAGCTTTCTTTCATGCTCTGCTTTTGAACAAGATAGTTGTGAATTTCCTGCATTGTGCAGGTGTTTGGACTAGATGACCCCAGTGGTACCTTCCCACTCTAAACAGTCTGTGATTCTATGAAGACCCAGCTTTTTGAAGTATATTTGAAGGTATATCTTAAATGACCATTTTATAGATGCTTCTATAAGGTGCATGACTTAATTCTGAGGGATGGATGCTATGTTATGTGCTTCAAAAGTTCAACAGTTGCTTTTTCCTGGGAAATGTGTGTATGCACTTCTCTTCATATATTCTCTTCATATATACACTTCTCTTCATGTCTACAGCTTATCCATTTCAAAGTGCTGGTGAAAAGCTCATTTTTGAATCCTCACCAAAAACAGAAACAGCTGGGGAGGGAGAGACGCAGTGAGCAGAGGCAAATCTTAAGTACCTTCCCACTGCTTCTCCGCTCTAATTCCTAAAAAGCTGCTTTTTTCCTGTGAAAAGAAGGCTTTTGTTACATTCTTCTCTATGTAATTAGTCCCTTAAAGTCATGGATCAATATTACATTGAAGAATCTTTCTTCACAGGGCAGGGTATAATGTGTATGGTGTCTGGCTAAATAAATTGACTGATTTAAAGCTGACAACAGATTTACATATCCATGCCCATGTTGCAAGATGTAGCATCAAATGTAAGAGTAAATGTCAACAGATTTTTTTGTTACGACTAGTACATCAAATTCTGTTTTGTTGTTCTTTTTTTTTTTGCAGTCTGAAAGTTGTATAAAGTCAATGTAGGCCTTAATCATAGAATCAATTCTGCCACATTTGCAGATTATAGGGTTGCCAAGTTCCAGAGCCAGCGTATTGTAGTGGTTAAGAGCAGTGGACTCCAATCAGGAAAACCGGGTTTGATTCTTCACTCCTATACATGAAGCCTGCTGGGTGACCTTGGGATAGTCACAGTTCTCTGAACTCTCTCAGCCCCACCTATTTCACAAGGTGTGTGTTGTGGGGATAGAAATGGAAGCTGATTGTAAGCTGCCTTGAGACTCCTTAAAGGTAGAGAAAATCGGGGTATAAAAACCAACTTTTCTTCTTCTCCAGGTGGGCCCTGGGGATCCCCTAGAATTACAGTTCATCTCCAGATTACAGAGATCTGTTCCCCTGGAGAAAATAGATGCTTTGGAGCATGGACTCTATGTGTGTGTGTGTTAAGTGCTGTCAATTTGCTTACGACCCATGGCAACCTTATGAATGAAAGTCCTCCAAAATGTCCTATCTTTGATAGCCTTGCTCAGATCTTGCAAATTGAAGGCTGTGGCTTCCTTTATTGAGTCAATCCATCTCTTGGTGTGTCTTCCTCTTTTCCTGCTGCCCTCAACATTTCCTAGCATGATGATCTTTTCCAGTGACCCCTGTCTTCTCATAATGTGACCAAAATACGATAGCCTCAGTTTAGTCATTTTAGCTTCTAGGGTCAGTTCAGGCTTGATTTGATCTATAACCCACTAATTTGTTTTTTTGGCAGTCCACGGTTATCCGTAACACTCTCCTACAACACCACATTTCAAAGGAATCTACTTTCTTCCTATCAGCTTTCTTCAGTGTCCAGCTTTCACACCTATACATAGTAACAGGGAATACAATGGCATGAATTAACTTAATCTTGGTGGCCAGTGACACATCCTTACACTTAAGAATCTTTTCTAGCTCCTTCATGGCTGCCCTTCCCAGTCTCAATCTCCTTCTGATTTCTTGGCTGTAGTCTCCTTTTTGGTTGATGATGGAGCCAAGGAATAGAAAGTTTTGAACAATTTCAGTTTCCTCATTGTCAACCTTAAAGTTGTGTAATTCTCCTGTAGTCATTACTTTTGCCTTCTTGATGTTCAGCTGTAGTCGTGCTTTGGCACTTTCTCTTTTAACTTTCAACAGTAGTCGTTTCAAGTTTTCGCTATTTTCTGCCAGTAATGTAGTATCATTGGCATATCTCAAGTTGTTAATGTTCCTCCCTCCAATTTTCACTCCACCTTCATCTAAATCTAGTCCAGCTTTCCTAATTATATATTCTGCATAGAGATTGAAGAGATAGGGAGATAAAATACATCCTTGTCTAACACCTTTGCCAATTGGAAACCATTCCGTTTCTCCACATTCTGTTCTAACTGTGGCCTCTTGTACAGAGTACAGGTTGCATATCAAAACGATCAGATGTAGTGGCACACCCATTTCCTTTAAAACCAGCCATAGCTTTTCGTGGACTCTATGGCATTGTATTATATTAAGGTCCCTGTCCTCCCCAGGCTCCATCCCCAAATCTTCAAGAGTTCCCAGACTGGATTTGGCAACCCTGCCCCCCTATCCCCCACAAGTGGCCAGGGGGGACCTGGTAACCCTATTTCAGAATCTGGAAAATAACTTTATCATGTGGGGTCATATTCACAAAATAGTGAGAAACTGACATGCAACATCACAAAGTAATGAATGGTTGTATAATAAGTTGGCCTTAGGTACTTATGTAAAAATTTCACAGCACTTAAATATAAAAGTCTGAGAGTATCTGTTGATTAATATGATCACAGAGAACATGATAGGCTACATTCTGGATGGTAGAATGGCTACTTAAAGCAGTGTTGAGTGTTAATACAGTTTCTAATAGTGAATTTTATAGCAGATTTACAGCAGTTTTGCTACAGTATGAGTCAGAAAGAGTCAGAGTGCTTTCAGTACATAGTAGGGTTGCCAGCTCAGTGCTGGCAACTAATGGGAGGTTTAGGGACAGGGATAGGTAAATAGGTGTTGTGGCAATGCCACAACGTCACTTCCCATGCTAACCCAGAATTAAGGTTACTGTGTTGGTGATGCCACTAGGATGCCACTGAAACCCTATGGTTACCATAGAGTTTTAAAAGAATGCTAGAGTGTTGCATCAACCAATGATGTCACTTCCAGGTTTGTGCCAGAAGTGACATTGTGGTATTGCCACAATTGGCTATCCCCACCTCCATTTTTCCTTTGCCTCTCTACTGAGTGGTGGTTGGCAATCAGGGCTGCAGGGCAGGAGGTTTCCCACTATTAGCAGATACCTGGCCACCCTAGTACATAATCAATTGTTGTTTCATCTGAAGGAGTAAGGCCTGAAAAGGAAAAGTAGGAAATAGGTAAACACTTTGTAAGTGGCCTAGGGTTGCCAGGTCCCTCTTAGCGACCAGTGGGAGGTTTTTGGGGCAGAGCCTGAGAGGGGTGGGGCTTGGGGAGGGACTTCAATGCCATAGAATCCAATTGCCAAAGTGGCAGTTGCCTATATCCCATTGGAAGATCTCAAGGCAAACAGAAACATAGGGGTTTGGGAGGCCGAAGGTGGTTAATTGCCAGTAGGCAAGGTGGCAATGCAGACTAAATATATAGCCTTCCCACCAATTTCAGCCTCACCTTTGATTCAGGCTTCCCATGCATCCCTCCCTGGTGAGCTGTGTGAGATTAGCTGGTAACTGTGGGGCCAAGCAGGAATTTGTCTGGGTTTTCTTCAAATTGGCCTCGAAGTTGCCTTTTTTCTCCTGCTTCACACTACTTGTTTCTGAGAGTAGTCCAACAGTCTAAATGCAACCGATCCGTTAGGGGTTCATTAGGTTTTAATGGGGTTGGCAGGATTAATATGTCAGGTTGCCAACCTCCAGGTAATAGCTGGAGATCAGTTCACCTGGAGAAAATGGCTGCCATGGAAATTGGACTCTATGGCACTGAAGTCCCTCCTCTCCCCAAACCAAGCCCTTTTGAAGCTCTGCCCCAAAAACCTCCCACTGGTGGTGAAGAGGGTCCTGACAACTCTATTAATATGGGATGATGCTTCTTGTTGTTTAGATTGGCAAGCACCCTGAGTCATCTACGGTTGGGAGGAGGTACCCAATCGATCCCTCTTAAGCTGAACAATACTGGAGTGGGGGCTTGTTGCACATAATCTCTTGAACACTTATATTACATGGTTTGGGGTGAGGGGTTAATGGTATCTCTCTGTATAGTTGGATGCAGACAAGGAGAAGCAAGGCCATGCTGAGCTTTGAGCCAGGGTAGGCTGCCCAATTGCTGGTAAAGCCAATTGGGCATCCTCCTAGGAATCGTACTAGCTAGGTTTTCAAGAGCACTTCAGAAGTTTTAATAAACCCTAATTAACCCATGCATTGCTGACATAATTATTTCTTGGTACGGGAACAACAGCAGGGTTCAACACTTGTTTACAAAATCCCTCCATACATGACCTATATATGCACTGAATCAATGGGAACAGAGGGGAAGTAGACATGAGTACAGTGGCCACAACCTCCATCTATGCATATTAGCTGGCTTATGACCATGGCATCTACATGTGGTGCAAGTATATACATATGTTTCTTCTCTGTGATCAGGAACATTAGAAAAAAACAGTGCTTCTGATCATGGGGACAGAGCCTATGTGTGTACACTTCCTCCAAGTGTATATGCCATGGTCATGGGCTGGTGACTATGCATAGATGGTATGGGACCAGGATTCTTATGCTTATTCCTCGTTTATGTGCATTGACTCAACTCACTATGGGCCAGATGTAGATTATAAAATATGCTGTATTCAGAGATCATGGCCTAAGCCATGTGTCTTCCAACTTGGAGCAGAAATTTTGGTTCAGCAATGTTTGCTGTCTCCTTAGAAAGCTTCAGCCATTTGTAGCAACTCGTTTACTCACAGATCCATTTCTGTCCTAGCTCTCTGACACTAATAAGACAGCCAAATTTATGGATTTCAGGAAGAGTAATACCGTACATTTGGATAGATAGTGAGTAGAATTCCTTCAGCCCATGTGAACATGAGCTAAACAAGTGAGATTTACAGTTAAACAACCAATCACAGGGTTGGATCCCATGATCTATCAGTGGAAGGCAGTGATAATCATGGATCTTTCCTGCATTCCATTTTTGCTAGAAGTCCTTTCCAACCCTGGGCAACTCATCTTCACTGATGAAAGAGGAAGAAGGGAGTGGCCATGCCCCTTTCCCCTCCTGAATTCAGCCACATGACCCACATAATTATTATTCCACTGGGGTCCCACCACCTAGTGGAAATGATTGCTTGGGGGTGGGGGTAATGAGAGAAAGATCTGTGATCCATGCATCTATGGATCATGGGATCTAGCCCACAGGGAATATGGCAAACTAAACATGTATAAAAGACAGAAGTGGCAGGCTGATGAGCAAGTTCCTTCCAGCCAAATTTAATTAGACTAGGAAAGGACTCCTCCCCACCCCCAAATACTGAGGGTATGAGACACAAAGACAATTAAAGAAAGCAATATCAAATAAAACAAAATGTTCTACAACACAATCATAAATGGCAAATTTTCCTACCCAACCACAATTTGGACCCAGAGTGGAACCTCAGCAATCTGCAAAGTCATCGTCATTATATGAAAAGGAGCCACAATCCCCTTGATGCTCTCACAAATTAAATTATGTTGATTATCAAGACTAAATACCCTAACTATTCACAGCAGAGAAGCTGTATTCAGTATAGTGAATATGGAATGATTATTAGAAAAGAAGGTTCCAAAGGTGATGTCATTCACAGTCTGCTGCCATCTTACAACTTCAACTATAAAGCTGACAGAAAAGATGTTTGGTGAGTTTCTGAATTTCCCAGTGAATGGCCAATGCAGCTTTGGGGTCTATTTTTAGACCCAGCTTAGAAAGTGTTTTATACATACTGCTATATATAGCAAACAGTAAAATCAGTTGAATAATTCATGTGCTGTTTATAAAGTGCTCAACCATTTTATATAAACATATGTATGAATAAAACCAAGCTGAATACTTTATAAAAATATGAATTATTCAAATTAATTTTGCCATTGTTTGCTAAACAGAGCATTCAATGAATAATATTGAAATGGCTTGCTTTTGTGTGTAAAAGAGAGAAAGAGAGCAATTAAATTGAAATAAGCTGGTATCCACATACAGGAAGCTTCCATATGTAAGTACAAGTGTGGGGTTTCATCCTATGAATTCCCAACATTAATTGATATTCTTATTGTAGAAATTTTTTTAGTCCGGCTGTAATGTACATTTATTGAAGACATCATTTCATTTTGACAGAAAAACCTTGGCAGGTTGTTATAACCATAGCTTCCGTTAGCCATAATTTCTAAATTCTAGCCAGCATCCATTTTACAAAGCTCTAATCCTAAATCAAGCAAAACACGCAGCTGTCCTTCAGTGTTTTGTAAATTTCTTAATTTCCTCAAGATGTGACAAGGATTCATTATATTCTTCCTTGTTCTTTCTCAGATTTCAAATTAAAGGAGTGATGAAAGACACGTGGGGATCTAGCTTGGACATTGAGTCTTTCGATCAGCTTGATTCAACTTATAATGGCAATTAAAGAATGCTATACAAAACAAAAAAAGCTTTCTATATGTAAAGTTCATTGTTTTGTGGCACCATCATGAACATGTACATCAAAACACCTGAATACTTAGTTCAGATTAGTTCATTTGCATGGGCCATAGAAGCCCTATTAGTATTATCCTTCCCTGATAGTTTTGTCACAAGCCTTGCCTCTTGCTCAGATGTGCAAAATTTATTGATCAGTATCAGGGTAACCTCTGATAGCTTTCAGATGTGGGTCACTGGGTTCTTTTATGCCTGCATTTTCCAGATGCTGTTATCACGACCCTTCATCGTGGGTGTGTTGAGGGGGAGAGACTACTGGTCAAAATGTTTGATTGGAGTTTTATTTTTCTCTCTTTAGTCCCCTTTACTTATTTTACCTCAGTAGAAATGAGACACCAGAGGCTTTTTCAAGTTAACCAACAAGAAACAGAGATTTATTAAACACTGTACAAGGGATAGATTTGGAGGGAAAGCTGTATGTAGAAACAGCATAGAACCAGAGCTTTTATATAAGTATTACTTCAGAGAAGTCATAGATCTTAGATGGTTTAGTTGTTACAGAATTACAGTTCTCAATTTAAGTTCACAAATTCCTTTCAGTTCCCAGAACTTCTTATAGATGTTGCTATTCAGCTGCCTAGCTGTCAGGAAAGTTAGAGATTAAACAACCTTTCCTCCCCAGAGAACACAGAAATATGGAGATTTCTCCTCAAATCCCTCTTCCTGTTCTCACTACAGAACTACCCCACTCCAGTGGCAGTAATCCCTTAACAAAACCCTGTATCTGGATTATCACCTTCCCGGAGCCTATTCCCTACCAGTGCCCTGAGAAAGGGCCCTTTCCCTCCCAATCTCTGCCAGTCACTCCACAGGATTTGTTTTACGCCAGCTTAGGCAAAACTGAGCCCTCGGGTTCTCAGTCAAACACGGCTTCTGATCATGCAGCTTACCAAAACCAGAATCCTTTCCTTTCCTCAGAACCCAGAGGGCGAAAACGCACGGTCGCTTTATCCTCCTTTAATCCCTGTTTTAGCCAGGATCGAACTCACATTAGGCGAAACGCATGTGTTCGATCCTGGCTGAATCCTGGCTGAAACAGGGATTAAAGGAGGATAAAGTGACCATGCGTTTTTACCCAGAGAGTGAGCCCCTTAGTTCTGCCCACTCCGTGTCTCTGAGTTTCTCTCAAAGATTAACTCTTTGTTCGTCACATGTCCCACCCGTTGAGGTCATTGCTAAAGGTGAGGTTATCTCAAGCCTCTCCTGTGCAATGGGTGTATATGCAAAACCTACTTAAGCTTTAAAACATTTTCAGTACTAAACATTCCACATTTAACTGTCACGACATCCTCAGCATTAATTCACCATAACCACAGGTTACAAAAACCAGAATCATTTCCTTTCCTCAGAACTGAGAGAGTAAGCCCCTTAGCTCTGCCCACTCCCGAAGAAGCCCCGAAGCAGACGGTGAGGGAGGGTGACCGCAGGGAAACATCTCTGCATAAAAGGCCCCCCAAGAATTATATATCTGGGCCTAGTGCAAGCTTGTAACATGTCCTCTCCTGCAAAAGCACAATCCATTCCATCCATACAATTTCAGAAGGCAGAAAAGAAAATGTTGATTTTGCTTCTGAAATGACAGGAGTAGACCATACTGCAGCATGGATTTGCAGTCTGGACCAGAAACGCTATGTACCCCTTACACACAAAGATGCATATCACCTCTGCCAAAGTATACCAGCAACCCACCCCCCAATGCTTGGGCTTTAGTCATAATAGGGTATACTGTTTTTGTGTATGTATGTTTTCATGGGAGCCAGCGTGGTATAGTGGTTAAGAGCGGCAGACTCTAATCTGGAGAACTGGGTTTGATTCCCCACTCCTCCACATGAAACGTGCTGTGTGACCTTGGGCCAGTCATGAGCTCCCAGAACTCTTAACTATCCACACAGAGGCAGGCAATGACAAACCACTGCTGAATGTCTCTTGCCTTGAAAACCCTACAGGGTCACCATAAATCGGTCACAACTTGACAACCCTTTACATGCACACGCATACCTTTTCATCTCAGAGAATAATAATGTAGTTTGCTTGTCTCCGAGAACTGTCTGAGACATAAAGGAGGCAGGTAGCTGGTTTCCTGGGCTCCATAACTATTGGAGTGTAGTCGCTAAAATGCTGGACTTTAACTGGTGAGACCTGGGTTCAAATTCCCACTCTCTTATGAAGCTCAGTGGATGCCTTCGGGAGTCAGCTTATCTTACAGTATTGTTGTGAGGATAAAATGGATGTTTGGGAACCATGCATATTTCATCTTGAATTCCCTGATAGGAGACAGATAGAATGTGATAGGTGTGGACTTGGAAATTTACCTTAACTTCTAAAAACCTAAAAACTTCTAAAAAAAACAAGCCAGATCTTGTTTTACTATCAAGAAACAAAGTTTGTTGTTTAGTTACATTTGGGGATACCCTATCATCATTCTTTTTCATGTAACATGATACAGATTGCCCAAAAATAAATATTTTTCCCCTCTTACTGTATTATTATGTGGATTGATCTAAGCCTGTTCCCCCCAATATTTTGTTGTTCTTCCAATACTAGTAAGCAGCTATCTGTAGGAAAGGGAGTTATATGAGAACCAATGCACAGCCATATGCTTAAAGGGAAGCTAGCAAAGTATTGTCTTTAAAAACATGAATTATTAAGTAGCCATCTGGAATTGTGTCAGTGACTATGACCTGGTTTTGAGAGTTTTGAATATATTAGGGGGACTGCCTGTGGCCAAGGGAAGAAACTTAACACAAACTAGAGATCAGCACAATGAGCGGCCATTTTATGTACCATAAGACTGTCAAGCAAAGTTTAGTCCTATTAATTCATCCTGGTATCTTAGTTATATATGAAGCAGTATCATGAAGCAACAGGGTCTAACTCTGTCTCAGTTCATCACATAGCAAGCCCTGAATCTAGGACTGTTGCTGAATTTGGTTAAAAGATGGAAGTACAGGAAAAGAAGACAAACTCCCAGAATATATTCAACATAAGCAGGTCATGTGACAAATACTTCACTTGTTAAGAATTTCCAAGTCAAGATAGTTTTTTTAGGTTTGATTTTTCTTCTTATTATTTATTATATGTATATCCTGGCTTTCTTCCATTATGGAGTTCAAGGTGCATACATAGGTTCCCAGGCACTGACTTCATCCATGACTGCTTAGCATCAGCAAGGTAATGTGCCTTCAAACTATACCCTTCACAGAGAGTGAAGATCCCTTATTTTCAAACTTCACACTTTCACAGTATTCTGCTCATAAAGCTGAAATCCAGAGTGATATCCAGCTAAATACGTTGAGCTTGTTATACAGTAGCCATCAATCAACAATAATGTCCAGGGGTACATTTCACAAATTGTATATTACAACCCTGAAAGCCTGGTAAATTCATTATAATTAAAAACTGCAGAACACTTTTTCCCCAAGTGTCTGTATGAGCTATTATTATCCCTGTCGCTTCCCTAAAATAAACTTGGCATGGTAAAGATTTGATTATTTCATTGAATATGTTAATTATGTTGGAACACACAGGAACATATGAAACTGAATCAAAACATCAGTCCCTAGTATTGCCTACTCTGACTGGCAGTTGCTGTCCAGGATTTCCAGTACAGGTCTTTCGCATCAACTACTTCCTGATCCTTTTAACTGGATATTCCAGGGACTGAACCTGGGATTTCTGTATGCCAAGCACACACTCTACCTCTGAATTATGCCCCCCTCCCATCTTCTAATCCATCTGAGATATTGGCCACTTAGTTTAGCAGTCAAGGAAATGCCAATGCAAATTTTCAGAAGATCCACGTAATTATTTTTATTTATAACTTGCTTTGCTTACTAATCGGGACCCAAAGCAGCTTATCATACTATTCTCGCTTCCTCTACCATATCTTCATAAGAATAACCTTGTGGGCTAAGAAACTCTGATGGGTCCAAGGTCACCCAGTGACCACAGCAGAAAGGAGGTTCAAACCCTGTAGTTCAGGACTGTCCTAGTCCAACACTGTAACCATTCCACCACCACATCTTTCTCCAAGCAGCATTCCTCTCAAAGGGCAGGAGCTAAGTATATTTATGTCAGCAGGTTTTCATTTCTTGCTGTCTCACAGCAGCATTCACTAAAGGCTCCTTCACACATCCTCAGCAGCGAGATCCATTTGCCTGTGCTGTTGGGGTGTGAATATAACAATCACATGAATCTTCACTTCTGATCAAATTCCCTAGATATCTCTAAAGAAAATGCCACCTAAGAGTAGTAACTTGTCGGGGGGGGGGGGAATGTGAGCTGGGAGCCTTCACGTGAGGAATTTTAATCACTCCATCACCCACTGTAGATGTCCCTATTGAAGAATCCAGCTAATATGATCTGAAGCCACATTCACTTATGCCAGCTGCATGGTTTTGAGTCAGAGATCTGCCCTTTTAAATTGCCTTTAAATTCTGCTTTAGGAGCAGGGCTCTGGTAGTCATGAGTCTCTACACAACAATGGCATGGTTCAGTTGAGCTTTGTATTTTTGTCAGAATTAACTACTGCTGCCTTTGGATGTTCTCTAGTTCAGTTGCAGAATCTAACTAGCTGCCTGCTACCAGCTTTCTGTTTTTTAAAGATCTCCTGGTTGTCCTGTGCACCATACCTTTTCCTATCAGAACTGTGCAGTGCTGTCTGACGTGTGCTACAAATCATCTTGAGCTCTTAAAGTAAATGGAAAGGTGACAGCCTTGAACATCTGAATGTAGCCTTTGTGTCTGTGTTTCTGACATAATGGTCATATAACCACAATTGACTCAAGCCATGGTTGATGACCCTTTGCTACTCTTTATGATTTCGGCAATGCCTTAACATCATAAATCAGTTAAAGATTTTAAAGTAATGTCTTAAGACAGCTAAAGATTTTAAGGTGACAACAGACTAACTCAGCTGCAACTCTAGAAGTAGGACCATATATTACAGACTTATTGCATGGATATTCTTTCAAATGTAAGTACCACAGAACACAATGGGTTTGATCCCCTGTTAAGCATATACAAGCATATACAAAGGTGGTTAAAACAAAAACAGATTGTGAAGAGCTCCAAAAGGATTTCCAAACTGGAGGAATGGGCGTTAAAATGGCAAATGAGATTCAATGTGAGCAAGTGTACAATGATGCAAAAAAACCCAACTTCACATATGCTCTGATGGGATCTGTGCTGGCAGCAACAGACCAAGAAAAGGATCTTGTGGTGGTAGTGTATAGCTTGATGAAGATGTCAACCCAGTGTGTAGCTGCTGTGAAAAAGGCAAATTTCATGCTGGCCATAATTAGACAAGGAATAGAGAATAAAACTGCTGCTATCATACTGCCCTTGTACAGATCTATGGTCACACCACACTTGGAATACTATGTACAGTTCTGGTCACCACACCTAAAAAAAAGATATTGTAGAAATATTGTCGAAGGCTTTCACGGTCAGAGTTCATTGGTTCTTGTGGGTTATCCGGGCTGTGTAACCGTGGTCTTGGTATTTTCTTTCCTGACGTTTCGCCAGCAGCTGTGGCAGGCATCTTCAGAGGAGTAACACTGAAGGACAGAGAGACACTTTCCTTCAGTGTTACTCCTCTGAAGATGCCTGCCACAGCTGCTGGCGAAATGTCAGGAAAGAAAATACCAAGACCACGGTTACACAGCCCGGATAACCCACAAGAACCAGATATTGTAGAGCTTGAGAAGGTGCAGAAAACAGCAACCAGAATGGTCAGGGAACTAGAACAACTGCCCTATGAGGAGCAGTTAAAACGCTTAGGGCTGTTTAGCTTAGAAAAAAAGGTGGTTAAGGGGAGACTTGATAGAGGTTATAAAATTATGCATGGTATGGAGAGAGTGGACAGGGAGAAGCTTTTCTCCCTCTTTCATAATACTGGAACATAGGGTCATCTGCTGCATCTGGAGGGTGAGACATTCAAACTGATAGAAGGAAGTATTTCTTCACACAATGCATAGTTAAATTATGGAACTCTCTGCCCCAGGATGTGGTGATGGCTGCCAACAAGGCTTTAAGAGGGGAGTGGACATGGAAGATAGGGCTATCCATGGCTACTAGTCAAAATGAATACTAGTCATGATGCATACTTATTCTCTGCAGTATCAGAGGAGCCTATTATATTAGGTGCCGTGGAAGATAGTCAGGATGCTTCAGGAGTCGTCTTGTTTGTGGGCTTCCTAGAGGTACCTGGTTGGCCACTATGTGAACAGACTGCTGGACTTGATGGGTCTTGATCATAAGAAAAGCAATGCTGGATCAGACCAAGGCCCTTCAAGTCTAGCAGTCTGTTCGCACAGTGACTAACCAGGTGCCTCTAGGAAGCCCACAAACAAGACGACTGCAGCAGCTTTATCCTGCCTGTGTTCTGCAGCACCTAGTATGATAGGTATGCTCCTCTGATACTGTGTAGAGAGTAGGTATGCATCATTACTATGGAGGGGTTACCTCAATATACTTTTCTTTTCATTTTTCATTTCAGATTTTTCTGCTAACCTGGGGCTTTTTCAGTTTTGTAGAAAGACCTGTCCTGTCTGTACATGGTTCTAGTCTCCAGATTAATTATCCAGAGGTAGGGCCATGTTGAGAATTAGATATATTGAGCTTTTGAGCTTCAGCTTTTCTTTCAGAGACACACCAAAGGTCAGGACCAAGAATTTAACTGGCATTTTAAAATTGTAGTTTTGGAGAACTGAGTTGTATCTATGTTTATATATACAATGATTTGGGGGTCAATTTTTGCTTGGCAACAAGCAACATTTCTGATCTTTCTTGACATATACCCATTACCTTTTCTCTGTTAAAAAGGGGGGTGGTTGGGGTGGCTGAAGATAACTGAGGATAGTTGGAATCAGTGGTGTGCCGAACCTTTAAGGGTAGATGGGAATGTTATTTCTAAGGAGCGTTTAGCTGCCAACCTCACCTTTTTTCTTTGTGAACTAATTAGCTGTGTTCTTTCTGGTTTGTTTTTAGTGTAAAGAGTAATTATCTGAAATTGCTTTGCAGCAATTCTGTCCTTTACACAGTCGTTATCATGCGCTATTTAAACTGAAACGGGCTAGTTAAGCTTTAGTTCATACTCACCACTCTTTCTTTTAATTTAAAGTGAACCCTGAATGCTAAAGCAATGAAGACTTCTGGACTGAGATTCCCCGTAGTCAGAACACACATTATTTTTGCTGAGCTCTTGGTACCAGGTATGTTACAGATCCTTGGAAGTTTATTGTCTCTTTTAAAATGTATTATTGCATTGCCCATAATGCTGCCTGCCAAATGAGAATCTCAGACACGAGTCTGGGCATCTAATAACGTTTGTCTTGGAGGTAGAAATGCAGAAGCTGCTAATTAGGCTGTTTGCATCCGCTGTGCATAGGTTCCAAATCTTGCAGTTGGAAAAGTGTACATTTTGCCTTTATGCCAAATTGGACTCCATATGAGCATCTAATTAATGTCAAACAGTCTAGTAAAGCAAGATGTGATTAAATCTGGCCTTCTTTTCAAGCAAAGTTTAAGTAGGGCTATAGTAATCAATGCAATACACTTCGGCTGAAGTGAGAAATGACCCCTTCGGCAGACCAGAGCGATAAGAGTGAAGAAGGGGGGGATTAGTCAAGGTTCAAAGACAAAAAAAAATGCAATTGCTCACAGAGTTGGCATAAAAAAAGCTACAACGGATCTGGAGAGCATAGCACTGGCAGCCAGTTCTGTTAGCCTCTGCCTACCCATTCTTTTATGTGCTTTGAGCTACAAACTGGATACTCCTGGTTCACATCTCAGCCATGAACTCAATAGGTAGCTTTAGCCAAGTTAAATATACTCTCCTCCACAATAACCCTGGTCTACCTTACTGGGTTGTTTTACTTTTATTAAAGGTAGAGTTTATGAAGACTTAGAAAAAACTTATACTTAGTATGGTAGAGGTTTTCAAGCAATCACTAGTCACTGGAAATAATGCTGTTATATGGATAGATTACTGTTACCAGAACTGTTAGTTCATACTTGCTTTCTATTGATCTGATTCCACTACATTTCTCTACCAAATGTGATATATGAAGAGTGGAACACACCAAAAAGGGGGGAGCCAACCCCAAAAATTAATTTTGATTTAATTTGTTTTTGTTCAATTTGTTTTTATATTGCTCTTGCTCAACCTTTGTGATTAATATATGAAGAGTAGTACAAGAAGGACACTCAACAGGATGTTCACAAAGCAGGTGCCAGCAGTTAGGGAAGTGATAGGAGCATGGATAGTGTATGGGATCGGCTCTGGATCAGCTCAATTCTTCTGCCAGCAGCAGCAACAAGAGATTACCAGGGGTTGGTGTCTGACCACCTGTCCTGGCTATGGTTGAAATGTGAGGCCTGGATGTGGAATGAAGGCACAGGCTTGCCTACACCACCTTAAGCAGGTCAACAAGATGAAGAAAAAAGGGAGGAAAGGCAGACTTGAGTAGGGAACAGCAAAACAAAAGGAAGGTTGAAGGGGGAAGTTAAAAAGAACAAGGAAGATGACAAAACAGGTATTTGGTGTTAACTGGTAGGTGATTCAGGATGGAAGAGACAAAATAAGAGAATAGGGCAAGTAGAGAGGAGGTGATGGAGAAGGAGACAGAACCAGAATGAAGTTTGGAAGTGTCATCCTCAAGGGCACTGGTTCCCAACCGGTGGTCCGCGGACCCCCAGGGGTCCGTGAGAACTAAATTAAGGTCCGCAAAACAAAGTTATAAACCCGTGCTGGCGAACCTATGGCACGCATGCCCGACTCGGCAGACGTAGCCCTCTCTGCCGGCACGCACGAGGGACGGGGCGAGGAACCGGCAAGCTGACAGCCGGGAGAAGAAGACGGGGCGCAGAGACGCAGCAGCGTGCCGCCACACCCCAGCTGAGAGTCGGGCGGGCCGGCGCGGTCAGAGGACTTGGCTGGGGGCGTGGGGAGGAGGGCAGAAGAAGACACGTCTTCAGCCTACTCACAAAACTCGGGCCCAGAAGCCCCCCCCCGTGCCCCTTCAACGAGGCCCCAGGCATGGCTCCTCCCTGGCTGCCCCCCACCACCACCGCGTGCTTCCGCTGGCAGCTCCTGCCGCCTCAGCCCGGAGGAGGACCGAGGGACCCCCGCTGCAGCTGCTGCCACCGCAGGCAGGGGCTCCTTCCGGCAGGCGGTGAGTCCGGTGGGCGAGGGATGGCGTGTGCGTCTCTGGGCGCGTACAGAGTGTGGAGCCCCCCCCCTGGAAAGAGGGAGGAGGGGAGGAGAGGGCGGGCGCACACGGAGGCCTCTCCCGGCACTGGCGGCGGGCGGGGCTTCCCCCTCTTCTCCCCCCTCTTCTCCCCCCCTACCCAGCCAGGGGAGCCTGCTGATGCGGAGGCCGCCGAGCTCCGGAGGGTCCTGCCACTCCCCCCTCTTCCCCCAGGGCGCGGGTCAGGGCTCCTCCTTCTCTCCCAACAACTCTGCGAGGTGGGACAGCGTGAGGCCTGCTTGCAGCGGCCTCTTTCGGGGCTGGGGAGCAGACCTCCAGTTCGGCCTCAGCACCCCCACCCATCGCACATGCCTGCCAGGCAGGGGTGCCCGCCTGCGGGTGGGGCCTGGGGGTCCCGTGGGGGGGAAGTGGGCTCCCCTTGGTGCACGTGGGGCGGGAGGGGGGTTTCGAAGAGCTTCAGGAGAAGAGGCAGATTAGATCAGGAAAATAACCCAGGAGGGAAAGAGTTAAACATCTCATCACTTCCCCCAACAAAACTGGAAGCCCCTCCCAGTTTCCCGGGATGGGTGGGGGTGGGGGCGGGCTTCTTGTCTAAATTCTTGTTCTTTTTTGGAGTTGCATGGGGGGGTTATTGGCCATTTGTGAATGGGAGGTTTTGCCTTGGATTTGCCTTGCAATAAAAAGTTGTTTGTATCATTTAAAGCTCTGCTATTGTGTTTTTCTTTTAAGGCAAAAGATGTTAACGTATGAGTTGTTTTTTCTAAACTAAAATCTCAGTATTCATGCTAAATTGCCGCATTGGCACTCGGTGATAAATAAGTGGGTTTTGGGTTGCAGTTTGGGCACCCAGTCTCTAAAAGGTTCGCCATCACTGTTATAAACCCATAATAAATTAATATGATTAAAGTTTATTTTCAAATTCTCCGAATTTTTATTTTGAACCTTGGGGTCCCTGCACCGAACAAAAAAGTTCTAGTGGTCCCTGGTCAAAAAAAGGTTGGGAACCACTGCTCAAGGGAGAGAAGGGGTGACAGAGCACAGAGGGCCAATCCAAGCAAGAGGCACCTCTGCTGCATATCCTAGACAAGGTTATCTAACAGGTGTGTGTGTTGTTAATCACACCACCTTACTTGTACCTTAAAGTAAAAAAAGAAAATACAAAAAAGTGATATTTGTGATCAAGGAGTTTTCGTAAGAACTGAAGCAATGGACAATCTATAGATTCATTGATGACTGCTTTGTGATCAAGAGTGTCAGCATCTGCTTTATGGATGATAAGAATTAATATATCCCTGTTCCAATGATGTAACTTCAGATAAAATATTCTGGTGGGAAGACAATATTCACACATTTGCATAATTACCTATCATATTATTTCCAATAGTGACGTTGGCCAAATATTTGGATACTTAAATCCGATGACTGGAACTATGAGCGAACAAGAGAGATCTTTCTACAAACCTGAAAAGGGCCCAGTTTGCAGAAAAATGTGAAATCTCAAAAAAGACATTGGGGTTAACAAACCAGAAAATGATAAAAGGAGTGTCTGTAGCTTTAAGCAACAGATTTCCTAAGTGGCTGTTGTTTGGCAACATTGGGGAGGGGGAAATGAGATGTTCCCATAAATCCTTAAGGGTTATAACTTTTTGATGTATCTAATACTGAAAGTGCGGCCACATCTGTGGATATCTAAATCCACAGATCAGGACCACACAGAAAGAAAACAGATACTTTTGCAAACTTGGGAGACCCCTCTGGTTTGCAGAAAAAATCTGAAACTAAAAAAAATAAATACATTGGGGGGTTTAAATCTCCCCCAAATGAAAGTTGCATGTGCAGACAACATACATACCTCAGCCAGATGGTGGATCTGCACAGTGCCTGCAAATGCCATTGAGGGGGATCCATGGGGGCCAGCAGCAGAGAATGAGAGGTGTGGCAGGTCAGACAAGGGTTGCTACAATGGTGGGGTGGGAAGGAAGCTGTGGTGGCCCAGCGGCAAGTCTGGGAGGTGCACTGTCCTATTATGGATATCAGATTGACCATTAAGAGCATGTTGACACCTCCAAGTGGGCCGATGGCCTCTACCTACACATGCCTGGCCAGCTCTACTGACAGAAGTGCTGAATTTGTCCCACCAAAGCCCCATGCAAGACAGGAGGAGCAGCACAAAGCCAGCCCAGGGTGAGGCAGGCGAGACAGAACCCTGAGTAGGAAGTGAGACAGGAGCATCTTCCTCAGCCTGCCTCAGCCTGCTTGAGGCAATGCAGACACTGGTGCTTAGCTCAGCCCCTCTCCACACACACATGCCCACACAAAGAGAGATGAAGTAGACAGTAGTACCTGGCCCAATCAAGCCCCACACAGGGTGAGGCAGATGGTTACACTTGACCCAGCTGACCCCTGCCAAGCTTGGCTGAGCCCAACAAGATGCCAGGAGCTGTTTGTCTTGTGCGGACTGGGCAAGCTTGGCTGAGCCCAACAAGATGCCAGGCAAGGCCGAGCAGAAAGTGATGCTCAGCCAAGTCCCAAATAAGTTAAGGCAAAGGGCAGTACCCTACCTGGCTGAGCTCCTCACAAGGCAAAGCTAGGCAGACGGTGGGTCCAAGCCTGGATGAGCCCCTCGTGAGGCAAGGCAGAGGACAGTTCCTGGCCAAGCCCCACATGAGGCAATGCAAGGCAGAAGGTGGTGCCAGGGGAGGTGAGAAAAGGCAGAGGATGGCACCCAGCTGAGCCCTGCACAAGGCGAGTCAAGGCAGAGGGGGTCACCTGGCTGAGCACCACATGAAGTGAAGCCAAGCAAAGGACAGCGCCTGGCCTGACCAAATCCCAGCTGAGGTGAAGCAGAGTGCAGTGCCTGGCTCAGTCCAGCCAAGCAGTGCACAAGATGAGAGAGGCACCCAGCTGAGATGAGGGAGTCAGTGCCCAGTCCGCACAAGACAAACAGCTCCTGGCCAGCCCGAGATCTGCCTAAGGTGAGAAATGCAGCACCTGGCCTACTAGTTAGTTGAGTTGCCTCTTCCTCCCTCCTTCTGCCCCCGCCTTTTAGGAGGGAGGGACATGATCAGGAAAACTGACTCCTCCTTTCTCCTTCAGGGGCAGAGGCAGGGCTGGAGGAGGGGCCCTTTCCCGGGGGGGTTTTCACTCCCAGTCTATCCATGCTCATGGGGTTGTTCTGAAGATAAAATGGAGGAGAGGAGAATGAAGCAATGTGCTGAAGATGGAGGGGCAGATAAAAGGTAGGTTGGTGGGTGAGTGAGAAGGAGAGAAATAAGCAAGGAAATGAGAAGATGTGCAGCTTGTCAGGAGGAGGGAAAGAGGAAATAGTGTGGGGAAGGTGAGATGGGAAGAATGGGGTGCTCCTTGTAGATTGTTGCAGGTTCTCCACTGTGCAACGGGGACTGCCCTGGCAACCCACACCATGCAACTGGACCATAGTTTTCCTTGGTAGAAAGAAACAGGGGGTGGGGGAGGGTGGATAATAAAGGTAGGTTGGCTGGTGGATGAAAAGAAAAGGAGACTGGAAAGAGCCTTCTTTTTTCAAGAAAGGGAAATAGAAAATAGTGGAGGAGAAAGAAATTCCCCCCACAAGAGGGGTGGGAGTTTCTTAAAAATGAAATACTGAAGGCACAATCACAAACCATTCCTATGAGAAGAAAAAATAGGAGAAACCTAAAGAGGCCAGGGTGGCTCCATAAACAGCTTTTTAAAGATTTGAGAAATCAAAAAAGACTCATTTAGGAAGTGGAAGGAGGGCCTTATAACCAAGAATTAATATAAACAAATAACCAGTGCTTGTAGGGAGAGTGTTCGAAAAGAAAATGCTCAGTATGAGCTCAGGCTAGCAAGAGATGCTAAACACAACAAAAAAAGAGTTCTTTTCCAATGCTCAGAATAAGAATAAGAACAAGGATATGATAAACCCATTGCGGGGACCGGGAAGAGAAATTGTGGGCGAAAACGCACGGTCGCTTGAGCCTCCTTTCTTTCCTTTTCCAGCCAGGATTCAACCAGGATTGAACGCACGACCGTGCGTTCGATCCTGGCTGAATCCTGGCTGGAACAGGGAAGAAAGGAGGCTCAAGCGACTGTGTGTTTTCGCCCTGTAACAGGAGATGAAGAGAGGGCAGAACTGCTCAATTCCTACTTTTCCCTCAGTCTTCTCTTGTGAGGGAAACAGTGCTCAACATGGCAAAAACAGAACACATGATGAGGAAGGGAGTTGCCGCCTAGGATTGGCATAGGGGTAGTATATAAACACCTACTTTTTTCACTGAAAAAAGTCCTCAGAGCCAGATGAATTGCACCCAAGGATACTAAAAGAACTAGTAGATGTATTTTCTGAGCCTCTGTCCATTATATTTGAGAATTCTTGGAGAACAGGTGAAGTGCCACAAGACTGGAGGCGGGCAAATATTGTCCCCATCTTCAAGAAGGGGAAAAAGGAGAATCCGGGTAACTACCGACCCATCAGCTTGACTTCTTTACCTGAAAAGTCTTAGAACAAATAATCAATTAGACAGTCCTTGACCATTTAGAAAGGATGGATCTGATTACTAAGAGCCAGCACGGGTTTCTCAAGAACAAGTCATATCAGACTAATCTTATCTCTTTTTTTGAGAAAGTTTCTACCTTGCTGGATCAGGGGAATGCTGTAGACATAGTTTATCTTGATTTCAGTAAGGCTTTTGATAAGGTTCCATATAATATTCTTGTTGACAAATTGGGAAAATGTGGTTTAGATCCTATTACTGTTAGGTGGACCTGTAACTGGTTAACACATTGCGCCCAGAGAGTGCTTGTTAATGGTTCCTCATCCACTTGGAGAAGAGTGACTAGCGCAGTGCCTCAGGGATCTGTCCTGGGCACTGTATTGTTCACCATCTTTTAAATGATTTGGATAAAGGAATAAAGGGTATGCTTATTAAATTTGCAGATGATACTAAATTGGGAGGGGTAGCAAATACAGTAGAAGACAGAGCCAGGATACAGAATGATCTTGACAGGCTGGAGAATTGGGGTAAAACTAATTAAATGCATTTCAACAGAGATAAAAGTAAAGTTCTGCATTTAGGTAGGAAAAATCAAATGTATAATTATAGGATGGGGGAGACTTGTCTTAGCAGTAGAGTGTGCAAAAAGGATCTTGGGGTCTGAACATGAGTCAGCATTGTGATGAGGTAGCTAAAAAGGCAAATGTGATATTGAGCTGTATCAACAGAAGTATAGTGTCCAGATCACACGAAGTGATTGGTATCGCTTTACTCACCTAGAGTATTGCGTTCAGTTTTTGGGCACCACAATTAGGGCTGTTGAATTTTAAAAAATTCGGTATAGTTCGGATTCGGCTGAATTCGGCCCGTTTAGATTCGGGATATGCCGAAGTCCGAACTCCCCCACTTCGGGTCCGTTCAATTCGTCGGGAATTCAAAGTTCGGGGGAAAAATTCGGCCGAATAAAGCCATTAAAAACACAATAGCGCCTTTCCGCGGCTCTGGGGGGGCATTTTTGGGGTTAGAGGTCCCAAACTTTCAGCAGAGCTTCAAAGGACGTTTATTGAAAGACTCCCCAAGTTTTGTAAAGATTGGGTCAGGGGGGGCTGAGATATGGGCCCTGAAAGGGGTCCCCCCCACCCTTAATGTGCATCTCTCAGCAGAGTTTGCTGCCCACACACAAAGCTCCCAGCTCCGACAACAGCTGAAAAGTTTGCAAAGCAACTGCAAACTAAAACAACACCTTTGCAACAGGGAAAACCAGAAGACACACAACTGAAACCTCCCTCCTCAAACCAGGGAGCGAGAGACTCGAGGGGAAACACATACCCCAGGCAAAACTGATGAAAGCCACCTTTGGCTTCCCCCCCACCCACAGAAACTGCTCCCTCCCCACACACACACACATACACAGGAGAAAAATTATAGATTAAAGCCCCCAAAGGGGTCATACTGTGGCTGTCTTCTGTTCCATCAGGAGGGGCTGGGGAGGACTTGTAATCCAAGATGATTCCAATTAGGCACAGGATGTTTTGCTCTGGAGATGCACAGGATCGGCTGATCCATTCATCCCAATAGGGGAAAGGGGAAAGGGGAAAAGGGAAAGCCCATATCTCGGGACCCCCTGACCCAATGTTCACAAAACTTGGGTGGTCTCTTAAGAACACTTGTCTGAAACTCTGCTCAAAGTTTGGGATCTGCACCCCCAAAAATGCGCCCCCTGCAGCCATGGAAAGAGAAAAGAGGGGGAGGCGATATTTCTGCCCCCCACTGAACCCATCTTTACAAAACTTGGGTGGTATCTTAAGAATGATTGTCTGAAGCTATGCTGAAAGTTTGGGGGCTATATCCCCAAAAAAGCGCCCCCTGCAGCCACATAAATGGAAAAAGGGGGAGGGAAAAGGGGGAGAGCCCATATCTCGAGACCCCCTGACCCAATGTTTACAAAACTTGGGGGGTATCTTAAGAAGCTTCATCTGAAGCTCCACTGAAAGTTTGGGGTCTGTACCCCCAAAAATGCACCCCCTGCAGCCATGGAAAGAAAAAGGGGGGAGCCCATATCTCAGGACCCCCTGACCCAATGTTTACAAAACTTGGGGGGTATCTTAAGAAGCTTCATCTGAAGCTCCACTGAAAGTTTTGTGTCTGTACCCCAAAAAATACGCCCCCTGCAGCCACAGAAAGGAGCAAATGTGCACAAGCACCCCCACACACACAGAAGGATTTCGCTCTCTCTCTCTCTCTCCCTGGCCAGGCCGCACATCAGCTGATTCCTCCAGTACTCAATCCTGACTGATTGGCCAGAAGAAGACCCAGCTTGGCCACCGATTGGCCGGGGGAGGAGAATGCTGCTTACTGACGGTTATGTTGCTTACTGACGGCCCTGAATTTGCCGGATTTATTCGCGAACTCCTGAACTCGCTGAATTCGGCTCCCCGGTTGCCCGCCAGTTTTGAGTTCGGTTCCTCCCGAACTAAAAACCACCGAATCAGGGGAAATTCGGCTGATTTTCAGTTCGGGCCGAACCGAATCAACAGCCCTAACCACAATTTAAGAAGGATGTAGACAACCTGGAACGTGCACAGAGGAGGGCAATAAAGATGCTCAGGGGTCTGGAGACCAAGTCCTATGAGGAAAGGAGACAACTGAGAGGTGATATGATAACCGTCTTCAAGTATTTGAAGGGCTGTCATATAGAAGATGGTGCTAAGTTGTTTTCTGTTGCCCCAGAAGGTCGGACCAGAACCAGCAGGTTGAAATTAAATCAAAAGAGTTTTCAGATGAACATTAGAAAGAACTTTCTAATAGTAACAGCAGTTCCTTAGTGGAACAGGATTCCTCAAGAGGTGGTAGGTTCTCCTTCCCTGGAGGTTTTTAAGCAGAAACTACATGGCCAACTGTCAGCAATGCTGATTCTGTGACCTTAGGCAGATCATGAGAGGGGAGGCAGGAAGGTTTGCATCAGTGTTTGGCTCTTGTGGCCATTTCTTGCATGTCCAGGGTAGTACCGATCAGCACTTTGGGGTCAGGAAGCACTTTTCCTCCAGGCCAGATTGGCCAGGGATCCTGGAGGGTTATTGTTGTTGTTGTTTTGTCATCTTCTGGGCATGGAGTGTGGGGGGGGTGTTGCTGGGGGATCTGGGGGGAGGTATTTGTTAATGCCCTGCATTGTGTAGGTGGTCTGACTATATGACCCAGGTGGTCCCTTCTATGATTCTAAGTCCCTGTGAATTACTTCTTGTACTAAATAATAGCCAGAATCTATATATCTAATTCCCAACTGTGTGCTCTGCCTGTGGATACTTAAATATGCAGAAATGGGACACACTGACCCCCAACAGGTTATTCTGCAAAAAATCTGAAAATTAAAAAGATAGGTTTGAATCTCCCCAGTTTTTTAAAAAAGTTGTTTACTTTCAAAATGGCAGTGGATGCTGCCACTGTAGAGAGTGCCCGGGGGCCTCCTTTGCACTGCTTGCTTACCTGCCCCCTACTTTACTCCTTCCACACATTCACCCACCCCTCCCTTGCTTTCCACTGCCACTTACAATTTCCCTGCCCTCCTGTACCTACCTACTGCTCATACACTGGCCTGAGCTCTCCACTGGAGTAACTGCCCCATCCTCCCATTTACTGCTGCTAGAGCATCTGTTGCCCACCACTCTCATACACAAGTATGTACTCTGCTCACCCCTCTAGTTGTTGCTGCTCTACCCCTTGACTCCTGGGGGGCTGTGGCATGAGCAGTGTGCCGGCCCAGTGTGGCATTGTGGGAAAAAATAAAATTGTCTATTTGCTAACCAAGTTTATTTGTATTTCTGCTGTTATAACCCATCACATTTTCTACTTTTCTTTTCTGGTGACGCTGTTTTGAATTTGGAAACCTTTTTTAAAAAATCAGCAATGTGCACGAAATTAGCTGTGAAACTGGCTTTCTATTGCACACACCTTGCTACATGTATGAGAATGACTAGTACTGGAGTCGTGGCTTTTAAATTAAGCATAGCTAAATACCATATTAGCTGTCTGATTAATATTGGCTAGTGTTTCAGAGTAGCTGTTGGCCTTTTGAGCTCCTCAGCAAGTCTGCAATTAGTCTCTCCATAAGTTGAATTCATCCATGGCAAGGCTAAGTGTTTTGTTAGCACTATATTCAAAGATAACAGTAATGAGAAGTTGCACAGAATTCTAGAATAGTTAATATATCTCCTCCAATCTATACTAAAATACGTATATCATTTTTGTCCAGTACACAAGATAAGAAAATCCAGTATAAAATCAGCAACTTTCAAGTGCCTCATGAGTCATGATAAATGCTAATAACCTTTGTAGATATACACTATGTACATTTCATTTATAAACAGAACTGGACAGATGTTGTGTTAGCATAACATTCAGATTAAGCTCAAAATTATTTTCTTTTCTTTTCTTCTTGGATTAGATTGGCAAAGTGTCATTAATGGCTACAGACAGTTATACTAGACCAGGGGTCGGCAAACTCATTAGTCAAAAGAGCCAAATATCAACAGTACAACAATTGAGATTTCTTTTGAGAGCCAAATTTCTTAAACTTAAACTATATATGTAGGTACACTGTTTATTAACTTAATAAACTTTAATTAAAGTTTTAAGTCTTAATTAAACTAGAGGTACACTGAATAAAACTTGATAACATACTTAATAGTGATCTTATTTATTGATAAAAATTAAATTGTAAGTCCCTGCCATTTCCCCCTCCCCGTTTGGAGTCCTCGTCTGGAGGCCTGGTCTACCGCCATAAAAGCCTATTGGTAGACCTGGCCTCCGGCTGAGTCCCATTGGGAGGCCAGGTCTACCCACTGGCTTTCTTGGGGGTAGACCTGGCCTCTGGAGGCCCATAGAAGCCAATTGGTAGACCTGGCCTCTGAAGGGGGACTTTTTCCCCTCCTCGGAGTCCAGGTCTACTGCCAAGAAAGCCAGTGGGTAGACATGGCCTCCCAATGGGACTCAGCCGGGGGCCAGGTCTACCAAAGGAAGCCTGCCCTGCCCAACAGCTGATAGGCGGGGGGGGGGCAGGAACCGCCGAGCTGCCTGCCCAGCAATCGCGCGGCTAGAGGGGAGGGGAGGCTTTAGCCTCCCAACCATTGAGGGCAAGGGAAAGGGGGACTTGGCCATTCTCCACGGCGGGGGGGGGGGAGACAGCGTGCTCGCTCGCTCTCTCAGGCGCGCCGGCTCCGCAGCACGGCTGCCGGCGTGAGCAGGCGCGAGAGCAGGGGCTCCGAACCAAGTTTGGAGAACCGCACTCAACGGGCCGAAGAGCCGCATGCAGCTCGGGAGCCGCAGTTTGCAGACCCCTGTACTAGACGTTTGAGTACTTATCCTCTAGGAGGACATAGAGATGTATCTACAGGTGTCCAGTTATATGGTTGCTTTCAATGTTGTATGGGAATTCATACAAGGACAGAAATGTCCTCTGTGACAGGACATCGGTGTGACTGCTTTACGAATAAGCTGAGGGAGTTTCTGAACAGCTATCATTAGTAAATGGATATCACTGAAAAACTACATAGTGCTGTTGCATTCACTTTAATTTGGGTTAAATCTGAGTCAGAAAACACCCTTAAGCTAATTTTCTAATTTGACCTTTGGAAGTAGCAAAGCAGGAAACACCATTAGCTGATCAAATATAAGCACTGGTTCTTGTAGGTTATCCGGGCTGTGTGACTGTGGTCTTGGTATTTTCTTTCCTGAAGTTTCGCCAGCAGCTGTGGCAGGGATCTTCAGAGGAGTAACACTGAGAGACACTGTCCTTCAGTGTTACTCCTCTGAAGATGCCTGCCACAGCTGCTGGCGAAACATCAGGAAAGAAAATACCAAGACCACGGTCAAACAGCCCGGACAACCTACAAGAACCAATGAACTCTGACCGTGAAAGCCTTCGACAAAAATATAAGCACTGTCAAAAGCAGAACAGGCACACAGAGAAATATTTCAACTGTTTAAATACTGAATCATCTGACAAAACCTTGGGTTTCATTAAGGTTAGACACTTTTCACAAATATTCTGAGCTAAGTATGATAAGTAGCCTCTCGCAGCACTGGCCTGTTTGACTAAATGATCAGAGGAAAGGTGATCAACCATGATAAAACATGGTGTGCTACACATGGGAGTTAATTCATCAATACTTGGTGATCCTGTTGGTTCCATTACTAATGCAATCTTGGGGTGTATCAACAGAGGCACAATATCCAAATTGCAAGATGTCATAGTCAGGCCATCAGTCAGGCCACACCTGGAGTACTGTGTGCAGTTCTGGAGGCCACACTTCAAAAAGGGTGTGGACAGAACGGAGTGGGTGCAGAGGAGAGTGATGAGGATGATCAGGGCTCTGGAGACCAAGCCCTATAAGGAAAGGCTGAGGGAGTTGGGTATGTTTAGTCTGGAGGAGGTTGAGGGAGACGTGATTGCTGTCTTTGAAGTATTTGAAGGGCTGTTGGCAGCAGAGGATAGGACTCACAATAATGGGTTTAAATTACGGGTGGAAAGGTACCAGCTAAATATTAGGGGATAGGAAGAAAATAGATTCCTTTGAAATGTGCTGTTGGAGGAGAGTGTTACGGATTCCGTGGACTGCCAAAAAAACAAATCAGTGGGTTATAGATCAAATCAAGCCTGAACTGACCCTAGAAGCTAAAATGACTAAACTGAGGCTGTCGTATTTTGGTCACGTCATGAGACGACAAGAGTCACTGGAAAAGACAGTCATGCTAGGAAAAGTTGGGGGCAGCAGGAAAAGAGGAAGACCCAACAAGAGATGGATTGACTCAATAAAGGAAGCCACAGCCTTCAATTTGCAAGATCTGAGCAAGACTGTCAAAGATAGGACATTTTGGAGGACTTTCATTCATAGGGTCGCCATGAGTCGGAAGCGACTTGATGGCACTTAACACACACAAATATTAGGGGGGGATTTTTTACAGTAAAAGTTGTTCAACAGTGGAATGGGCTGCCTAGGGAGGTGGTGAGCTCCCTCTCTTTTGCAGTCTTTATGCAGCAGCTGAACAGTTGTCGGTGATGCTCTAGGCTGATCCTGCCTTGAGCAGGGGGTTGGACTAGATGGCCTGTACGGCCACTTCCAACTCTGTCGTCTTTTATGCAGGGACATTTCCCCGCAGTCACTCCTGCTGACTGCTTCAGGGTTTCCTTTTTATTATGCATGCCTTTTCCATCTGTCAAAGGTTGCCTCGCTGTCTCCGTGCGTTTTCCCCGTGTTTTCCGGACGCTGTTTGGAAAATCAAAAAGAAGCCCCGAAGCAGTCATTGGGGTGACTGCGGGGAAACGTAGACAAGGCTTGTGATTCTATGATTCTATCACAAAAGTACCAGTCATTTTTTGCAAAACATCCTTGATTGTTTCAAGCGGCCACTTAGGTTGTGTTCATACCATGCTGCCATATTGTTATTTATCTTTATTTTAATCTTTCTCTCATTTGCTCATTTGTTCCTGTGCTGCTCTTTTCATGGTTTCAGCACACAACCCCCTGAAAAGACAAAGAGCTGACAGCACAGGGATCATGCAAAGAAGCAGACTTTATGAATCAGCACTCCACCTATGCACTTCTTCTGCAGTTTTTGTAATCACAGTGCTCTTTTGAGAGCCACTGCAATTATGGAAATTGAAACAGAACTGTATCTATGGCATACCAATGTTTTATACTTCTCTGTGCAATCACTGGGAATTGATGGGAATAATATCTTCAAGGTCTCCAAGATGTATGAACCAGCCTTTACCACAGTTTCATGTTAAGATTCTGCTCTCATTGTCTCCATGTGACTGTGTATTTGATCATAAAATAAACACTGTTGGTTTAGGGAAATTGGCTCTGCCCAGCATTAATTTCACTGGATTTAACACTTTGCTACTAATGAAATCTCAGTATCTCCCATCAAATATTTTGCAAGGACTAGACAATTAAGTCTGTCATTTTTCATGATAATACAGCAGATTAATGAACATTAAAATAAGCAATGATTTCATCTGGTTGGTGCTTAAAAACATTTGCAGCAGCATCCTACGCAAGTTTACTTGGAGGTAGGTTCCAATGTATTTTGTATTTTTTACTCTCACACTTACAATGCCATCCTAATCAGTTACACTGCTAGGCCGATTGACTTCAAGGGTGTAATTCTGCTAAGGATGGCACTGTAAGTTGACTTCAGTGGCTTAGAAGGGTGTAACTTACCTCTACTGTCGCTGTACTTATCTGATTGTAAACATGGCCTGGTTGGAGAAGTAGCCTGATAAATGTTAAAAATATAGAAACAAAATTGATTTCAATACTAAAGAGTCTATCTAGCTTTGCCAGAAACAGTATAAGCAAGAGGTCTGCTGGGTGCATGTTTAGGTTCAGTTTTGGCAGTGGGAAGGCCAGAGGGTAGCCATTAAAAATGAATGGGGACTTGAGGGTATTTTAATAACAGCTGCTTCTGTTTTCTTCCTTACAGCAGTTTTAGTTTCCACTTCTGTACTTTCTTCTTGATGACATGGCTATTATTTTATAGCAGTTTCAAGCAGTTAATTAATGAACTGCACACAAGTGACATGACACCACCTTGCCCAATTATCTCTGGCATCTATTTTTATGGTACGAAGCTCTGCCGCTTTGTGAATTGCCTCGATTCACAAATTGGCTCTGGAAAATAGTTATTCTAACAGCCAAAACAGTGCTATGGCAGGGCTTTAGGGGTGACGGGCTGCAAATGCAAATTACTTCCCTTGACTCCAGGAAATTCACCAAAGTGCTTTGAACTGTTTCATGACAACCTCCCTTTGCTCTATTCAAGTGAACGCTTCTCTTCATCTTCTGTGGGACCTTGTCACTTTTCATAATAAGTGATTGCTGTGATAACTACAGTCACCAACAACTATGTTTTGGGCATGGTAGAACATCAAAAACAAATTGGGGGGGTGAGAGAATGAGATTTATTTTGCAGATCCATGAGGGACCCGCCCCACAGATAAATATGCAAATATTAGGGAAAAAACATATAGAAAGCCAGTACTTTTAATATGCAGAAAGAGTCTCAAATAATTTTGGTTTCCAAAATATAACGTTTGCTTGGCTTTATGATTGCAAGCCTAGATTTTAGATCTTAAAATATCTAGCTTTTGAATGATTTTAGAGTAGAAGTTTAGTTATAGCAGATCCTTTGGTCACCCTAGCCTTCTGATAGGTGGTAAGATTATCTCCATTCCTCTTATAGTATTTTCCCATTTTCACCATAGACCTGTTCTGAGTTCACAGAAGGATCATGCTGATGTTTTCCAAGCAAAATATGCTCTGTAAATAGTGACAAGTATTTTCTTTATACTAGGAACTAAATATTATATATTTTTGCTTGTTTTAATTTTTATGGATAGCTACAAAAACAATTTTTGTCCTGCCCGTTTGTTGTTTATGATAAGTAACTAGAACATCTCATCATCATTATCTCAAAGAAAAGTACTATTGGTAACCTGAAATTTTGTGATTACATCAAAACATATTAATTAAATAAGCACAGGCATTCATCATGGAAATATTCCTATGGATTGTGCATAAGTAAAATGTGCAGACAAGCTATGGTCTTCTGGTGCACCTTATAATTTACCCCTTGCTGCAAAAATATCAAGCATGGGTTCTTACCAAACCACTGAGAAACATACTTCAGAACTGTTGCAAAACTCCCCTGAAGCTGCACATTGCTGTCTTTCACAGAGCTTTCATTGAAGGTATGGGTATGGGAACTTATGGGCTATCCATACCCAAAATCAGATGAAAATGTAGGTTGGTTTGTAGGTGGCTGGGACAGACAGAAACAGGTCAAGGTGAGGCTATGGGATTTGCCAGGAGGGGGAAGAGGAAATAGTGTGGGGAGAAGGATACAAGGGGAAAACAGGGGCACAACTGGGCCTGGCCCAGCCTGGCAGCTGGAAACAGAAAGAGTTTTCCCAGAAAGATGCTGCAAGGGGAAAGAAGGAGGGAAATCTGAAGACAGGGGGGGCAAATAAAGGTTGGTTGACTGGTGGGTGGGAAGGACTGAAGGAAACAGGAAAAGGAAAGAAGCTGTAGGGGCCTTCAGGGAAAGGTTTCTCAGCTCCTGGGTCTTCTTTTTGTACATATCTTTTCCTTATTCTGGGAGAACATAGGATACTGTCTAGATGCACTGGTACTGTGCCAGGGTCAGCACAGCATTAGCATCCAGGGTTTAGGTTTGGGCTATCAGTCCTTTAAAAGTACAACCAAAAACCCTGGCTGTGAAAGCTCAGAGATTAAATTCAAAGCACTGACATTCAGAGGGGCTTGGCTAGCTTTGTCTGAATTACACAAATAATCTTCATACAAGCTGAGCTTCTTTTGCAGGTTGCAGTTTTGAGAGCCATATTTCATAGACAAGAAACATATACCGGCGTGAGCAAATGTAAAAAACAAAACAAAAACCAGCATCCACTTAACTATGAATAAACGAAAATGAAGGTAAAATACAATTAGTGTTTCCTTAAACTCATCCAACACAGCAGCCTCTGAAACTATTAACTGGAAATCTCACATCAAATTTCCAATAGTTCAAGAGGTCAGTCGGGTAACAACAAAACAGCACACATCCTTGTACATAATTTTGCTACATTTAATGGTCTCAAAGTACAGCAGTACGCAAATTATTATTAAAAATAAGATGCTTCAATGGAAATAAAGTTGGGCCAAGTATCAGGTTCAAATTTGCATATATATATATATGAAATACAACTGTCAGCTATGAAATATGAATATGGAAGTAAATAATTGAAAGATGTGGCAGGAGGAGGACAGCTGAAGGAGAATATCTCTATCAGACTTCATCCTTGCATTCATCTTTCTCTCTCTCTCTGTACATGGGGAGAAAAGTAGTTTGCTTTCAGAAGAGAATCAGGACATGAGCACAGATTTTTTTTTTAAAAAAAACCCAACTCTTGAAGACCTTGGAAAATGTTAAAAGTCACAGTTCCAAATTATTCAAGTTCACTTACTGAACTGCTTAGATAAGATCAACCAGATAAAAACTGTGATATTTGTCATTTCTAATTCCAGTAATTAAGAGCTATTCTAATTCTGCTGGAGAAGGCCTCAGTGGGATTATATAAATGGCATGATAATGGAAACAAAGACAAAGAAAGGATCAGAAACACTAGAACAAGGCAGAACATTGAAAAATTCATGAGATGTAACCAGTAATTGCCTTTAAGAGGTTAACAATCGCAAAAAGGAATAATACTGTACAGTGCTGCCCAAACTATCAGCATCTCTTTGCTTTGAAAGGCCTTAGTAATTCACCTGAACACTGCTGTGTATAGATATTGTGGCACTGATGGAGAGAAAATGCTTGAAGAAACTATTCAGAAATTAGGATGGGCTCCACACACACCCTTCATTTCTCTGTGGTTTCACCCCCTCTCCATTTTTACTTGGTTTGTTTATTTAAAGTCACTGGACATTACACAAAGGAAATACGAAGAAGCCATAAAGCTCATCATTTTAAATAAGGTAATATTCTTTAGATTGCCCAAATGTCTGTTATGCAAATTTATACCAGGCTGTTATCCTTAACAAGGCAATGTAAACCCCTCTTCAGCTCCATTACAAACAGCTTGGCAAAATCCATGCATCCCTGGGTCCTGAATAATATATGGTCCAGTGGCCGTGCAGCAGCTGATGATGTAGTGTCTATCAGCAGCTGCAACATAACATGACCAAGACATGCAAACTCACAGTGATCTTTTCCTTCTACAAGCATCTGGCCAGCAGTTACTACCTAGTGTAACAGTCTCTGACATGATCATGGTATTTTGTGAACATGTGCAGAATTAATTCCATATAGAGCTTAAACACATCATACAATCTAAGCCACTACATAGGTTTGTGTAATGTATAATGAATGTCTGTGTCATGCTGACAGGCTAGCTCTGTGTCATGCTGACAGGCTAGCTCAAGGTTAGCTCTATCAAAGCTAACTACTAAAGTTACTCTGGCTTTGTCCTTGAAGGGGCAGCGCAAGGTACCTTCACTTATCTGTCCATAAAGTGTGCACAAGTCACCTTTCTGACTCAGCTGCCAGATGTCAGAATCTCAAAGAATACCAAAGGCAGAATACTTGGCCTTTTCAAGGTCTTAAGATATCTTAATGTACTAAGAGTGCATTAATAGCTGAATTTGTGCTTATTATAGCTTAAAGGCATTAAAGTTCTCTTAAAGATAAGAGTAACAGGCTTACTTGCTCTTCTGTAATCTGCCCAAGGCTGTCAGTTACTAAAAGATGTTGCAAAGTGACAAATGTAAACAATAATTGTGTTTCATGAGTTATATAGTTAAACGTTGTGCTACAGCTTTCTAAGTAGTCTTATTTAATGCGTATAGTCCTAACAAAGAGGATGGTATAGAAATTAAATATGTAATGTGATCATGTAACTCAGAAATGAGGGTTTATACTTTAAGCACAGAGGAGTGAAAGGGAAGGATGTCCATATTTGGACAATAAGATATCAGAGGACAGGAGCAGATGCCACTAAGCTCCTGGTATCTGATAAGAAAGAATAAAGGTACCCTTTTGAAGGATAAGAAAGAGAGAATAAAGGCACCCCTCTGAAGGATAAGAAGGAGGGGATAAAGGATCTTTCTTCACTCTTAATGAGTCTAGAAACAGTATAAATATAGCTACAAATACTGCCAGTACTTTAGAGTGTTATGACTGGCAGACTGCAGCTGTCTGGAATGACACTTCTCCATCTCAAAAGGCTTGAGATGTAAAACATTGAAACTCTGTCCTTGCGTGGACAGTAGTTCTCAGAGATATCTTGAAGTATCAAGATCTGGATATTTCAACATATCTTACTTACAGTCTTCTTGTGAGACTGCTCTATTCCTAGAAGAGGATAGAGACCCTTAGAATTCCTATTCTTTGAATAGGAATCTAAGTGCAGTGATCTTTCCATGTATTGGAACACTGAGAGTCCATTAGATTTATGGATTCTTACAAACTAAGCCTATTTGGCTTACCAATGCTAAGAAGCATCCTGAATACAGGGCTAATAGCTAGACCTCTGGGATTGTGTCAGAACGTCCTCTACTTAACAGAGGGACTTCTGAACCTCCTCAGAGCAAGAGACCAGAGATGTTCCTGAAGGGAAAGGAGACTCTGTACTCTGTGAGATATGCACAATGCTGATACATTGTACAGCACATACACAGATTGGCACAGTCAAAGAGACTGTAAACAGCTTTAAACTAACACATAGTATTTATATATTCAGCATTGCTGTCTAAAACTAGAAAGAGCATGCATAGCATGTACATATACAATGCCTGATCTTAATGATGATCAGTTAAAAATATTAATAGAAGTCTTTAAAGGATTCAAGACTTAGCAAATACAGATGCTCTGGGATAACTTCATATGTTCTCATAGAGCTTAGACTCTTAAAGGACTCCAGATGACACAGATGACACAGCAAGGTATAGTGTGTCTTCTGTACAGAAATGTTATGATGTTTTGAATGGTTTAAGTTAGGATGCTTCTAACCAAATCTTTCTCCAAAGAATTAACCATATTTTGACAGGATTTCTGTAACCTTATATTCTGAATGAAGGTGCATTGCACTAAGGATACTTTATGAGTATATTCTGACTAAAATACTCCTTTATGGAGGCATAGAGAATGTGAATGATTACTTGCTACATAAACATGTTTAAGACTAATGATGTCTATCCTTATATGATATTTTAAGGCTTTGCAACCAAAAAGCATATATTATATAATGTAAATAAATGTGTTTTTTATATACTTCTACTCTTGTCCATTATTATAAATTTATTGGCGTGTTCAAGAGATGTCCTAAGAACAATAACAAGTTTCTAGGAACCGTTGATTCCGGTCTAATGGTGTCCCGCTGAATAAGATAACATATCCCTTCTCAGGAAGGGGTCCTTTCTAAGAGTGTAGGCACTTAACGGCCCGAACCGCGACAGTTGGCGACCGCGGCAGGACAGAGCGAAGTGTTCAAATCCAGACGTGGGTTCGAATTCAGTGTGTTTTGCAAGCACACAATTTAAACCATTGGTATTTATTCCTGCAGGATCCTAAAGCACGGCTTAGGAGATTTTGGCTCTATAGATTTGCAAAGCTTGTAGAAGAGACTACAATGACAATACCACAGTCAGGAATTGACTGACTTCATAAGGTGAAGGTAAAGGTAACATTACTTTGCAATCCACTGCCCTTTGTATACTGTACATTGAGCCAGGGCACAACTAAACCAATGGGCATTTCTCTAAGTACTTATAGAGAAATGAAGGCTACTATAGTGTACTAGCCTTTTCAATAACAGCCTACAGGTGGCTGAGCAAGTAAGCAACTCTATGTGATAACTGTATGATATGCAGTCAGATATATAAAGATACATTAAGATGTATTGATGATTGTACTAAAGTACATAAGGTTTTGAATGTATTGATATGTTGAATTGAAGTACTAAGGTACACATACAATACTATATGCCAGATTAGAAAATATCTGGAATTTCTGAAACATGTACTTATATAAGAGAAATGTAAGACATGATGAATACAAATGAATATAAATGAAATGGAATGTATGTTTCTTTACTTGGTTCTTAACCCACGAGTGTACAGGTGGTTGAAGGGATGTCTGCTACTCACTTTTCTGTTCCTCATTATGCTATTATGAGATTATTGTACTAAGGACAAAGTTGTCTGCTGGATAGACAAACTGAAACCTGGGCAATTATGATCATAAATACAGGAGCGTTTGTCACACCCTAAGTAGTGGGTAAGTGGAGCGAAAAAAGACAGAATGACATGTAGTATGATTGAACTCCTATTTGTTCCCCAATGTGTAATTACTAAGTAAATATCATGCATTATAAATATGATTGAAAGAAAATATACAATGACTCATTGTAAAAATATTTCATTTTTATCTCCAAATAGAGTAAAAGGAATCTTGGTGTCTAGGAATTTGGATAAGGTTCAGCTGATGTTACTCAGACTAATGATAATGTTCAGAAACATGAAGATATTTTATATACGTATATGTTATACTTTTCAGAAAGTACAAGTGTTCTAGATCTTACTTTCCAGCAGATGTGAAAGAAGAATTTGGTGAAATGCCATCACCAGCCTGAGGTCATCTGAGAATAATGGACCATATATGTATGAAGAAAATAATTGAAAAATGATCTGAAGAGATATGAATATTTTGAAGAGTTGTGAAAACCACATAGTGGAACATAATATGATGGAACACAGCCCAAAAGAATCATTGTTAAAGAAGTAAGTAAAACTATATTTACTCCACAGCTATAAACAACAGACAGATGTATAAGGCCTACTGTATCTGAACTGTACTGAAACCCATCTGCTACATAAGATGTGCAGTTGAAGAAGAGAATATACAGAGTCTAACCTGATGAGTCTCTGATTGAATTGGCAGAAAAAGTCACCCCCCAGAATAAGTGACTAACTTTGATCTGAAAGCTACCCCTGCTTGGTGACTTGACAATGGTTATCCATACTAACCATCAGAAGCAGGTATTGATGTCTGAAAAATGATGTGATATATGTTGTGCATGAAAACAACTGTTTATCCATCCAACCCATTTATATACTCAGAAGCAAGTATACCTCTAAGCTTGTGAGCAATTGATGTTTTGGGATACCACCCAGTATAATGTATACATCGGATTGCAGCAAGTCAAAACCTTTGCATAAAGGACCTTTTGAAATAAGGACTCTCGTGATAGACCTTTATGAGTTTGAGGCAAACTCCCCAGAGACTGTCTAAAGTGCAAACTTATATGGGCTGGAGGAACTGATGATACCATAAATGTGATGAATCAATATTCATGTCAGAAGAAATATGGAAGAAACAACCATATTAACCATATTCGTCATTCAACAAAGGATTGAAGACAGCCTTGATAAAGGTACAGTGAACTATTTTATATACTTTGCATCCAAGAAGAAAATGCAAGACTAGCATAAATGCTTTATGATAAAGAAGCAAGAAATAATTATGCTTCAGTATATTACAGTATATTCCAATGTCATTGGAAAAAGAATTAACCTCATCCTACCCTAAGGAGAGGGACTTCAGTTTGCTTAACTCCAAGATATGTAGCTACGTAAACGGGACATTAAGACTCTTTTTTGTGTTGGTTCTTGTAGGTTATCCGGGCTGTGTAACCGTGGTCTTGGAATTTTCTTTCCTGACGTTTCGCCAGCAGCTGTGTTATTCCTCTTGGAGAAAACTTCCACAGCACCTAATATAATAGGCATGCTACTTTGATACTGTAGAGAATAGGTATGCATCCATACACATATACATGCCTTTATTGGCATATAGAAAGAAAAATGTACACTAGGATAGAGTTGCCCCCTTCTAAGTCCATTGAGTTCAATGGTTTTAGAAGGTTGTAACTCAATTTGCTATCAGCAGACTCTTAGACAACTAGGTTTCCCCAAAAATAGGAATAAATTTAGAGATATTGTTTGGGTGTGCAGGTTCTTGTTAGCATAACTCTGTAGTCACCCTGTTCTAGAACAGTTAAATTGTATTGATATTGGACTTTAGAACTATAGCAGGGTACATGTTAACAGCATAAAGTATTTATTTGACAAAAACAGAGATGAAGGCATCAAAATTATGGCTTTTTAGGGGAAAACCCCAACAACCACAACCAAAAACAAAAAATTCTAACCTCTACCCTCTAGATGTACATTTACAGTAGTTTGCTGAACTGGTTCTACAAATTACAGTGCAATGCTATATACAGTTATTCCCGTCTAAACCCATTAAACCAATATGGAGAAACTCTGCACAAGATTGCACTGTCAATCATTTTAGCTTTTTATTTGTTACACTTTCAGCCTGCCCTTTCTCTAAATGGCATCATATATGATTCTCCCTTCCTTCATTTAAAAATCCACATCCATCTTCTTGTATGCGGATCAGAACTAGGATGGATGGCAATTCCATTGTCCATGGGAAATTTCTGGTTTCAGTCATGGGGACGTTCTCTCTCTTTCAAAAGGACACTTTGGAAGATGCAATTATGTTTTGGGACTTAGAGTGTGGCATTTCAATTAGCATCTAAGATAAAAGATGTGCAATGCATTGTGTTGGCTAGTGGCGAAACACACTTGGCTGGCCAAGACAGGCTTGAAGGGTTGCTGTGGTGGGAAGAATGGTTTTGACATGTGAGTCAGTTTTGGAGATCTTAGATATGGAGGAGTTTGAACAGAGTTGCCAGGTCTCTCTTCGCCATTGGCAGGAGATTTTGGGGGCAGAGCCTGAGGAGGATGGGGGTTTGGGGAAGGGAGGGGCTTCAATGCCATAGAGTCCAATTGCCAAAGTGGCCATTTTCTCCAGGTGAACTGATCTCTATTTGCTGGAGATCAGTTGTAATAGCAGGAGATCTCCAGCTATTACCTGGAGGTTGGAAACCCTAAGTTTTAAGTAGCTGGGGAGTACTTAGGCCTTGGAGAGAGGAGGTGGTAACTGGCATAGGATTGGTGAAAAGGAAAAGAATCTGGAGAGACAAGATACAGAAAGATAGCTGATTTGGACTGGATGGTGAGGGATGTTGTTAGAAGCCTTCTTTAAAATGATGATTTCTAATGTGTGTGTGTGTGTGTGTGTTTTAGACTTCTAAGCAACTTCTGAGGGAAACAATTTGCATCTGATTTTGATTGGCCCTTGCCAATCCTGCTCTACATGTAATGTAGTGATGACATCATCTGAATGATGACAGAAATTCACACCAGTTTGAAGACAAAACCAGCTGCCTCTTCATTCATGCATATAGGTGAAATAAACACTGGTTCTTGCCCTTCCCTGCATCCTCACCTTCTAGGTTACTGTTGCTGCCACCTTTTCTCCTCCTTCGCTGGCTGGGAAGCAAAGCGCCCTGCAATCACATGGCAGAGATGGAAGGAGATAGCACCATTTCTTTTTCAGGCACCCAGCTGTGGGGCGCTTTGTTTCCCAGCTGGAGGAGCAGGCAAAAGCAGTAGCAACTAGGCAGGGAGGGCAGGAATGACATATCACTGTTCAATTTGCTGGCATGCTAGAGAAAGACGTTGGTGTAAAAAGAGAGCTGACAGCAGGTTTCCAATGCTCTGATCTCCCTTTTTCTCTTATGTCTCCATTCTTCAGCACTTGTTGCCGTTACTCCTGGCAGGATTCTGGAATTCTTCTTTTCACAGGTGCTTTTTTCTTCCTTTCCATATCACTCTCATAATCATAGCTTTTATTATCTTCTTGCAGGTTTGTGACTGTTGTGGCATGCCTATGCTACTTACATCCATTTAACTATCTTGGATTCCACAAAGGAATCATAGGAGCTGAAGTTTTCATCAGGTGCGGTTAATTCTCTTTTATAAATCCTTATCATTAACCAATGATTGATACATTATAAGGTAGATGTGATTATGAATGGTCATACCATTGCTGGTCAGGTGTACGTCAAACCCCACCCTCCTCAGGCTCCACCCCAAAAACCTCCTGCCGGTGGCTAAGAGGAACCTGGCTACCTTACTCATCAGGCAGGGTGAATCCAACATGTACCTTTGAAGGGCCATGGCCTGACAGGAGTAGGGCCCAAGTGGATAATCCTGTTTTTTTTTGCCCAGAGAAAGCAGGAAAAGTCCCCCTGCTCAGGGAGCACTGATAGTTCAGAGGAAGCTCTACCAAGAAGTGAGAGCTGTTAAAAAGGGCTGCAAGAGACATAACAAGGCTTGGAGGTCATCCTGCAGCAAGCCGGTGTCAGCCAGCGGTGGAACCACAGGTGAGTCTTCCTCTGATTATGAGTTAGGGGACACTACTGGATACTATTGACATACTTTAGCCCATGTACCAGGGATACCTGTGTGGGCAGTCAGGTGCAGGGTAGGCTAAGAACAGGTGGGCACTGGCCCTGGGGGGTGTTTGGGCTGACAGAGGTGTCTCGGCACCTCCCCTCTCCCCTCTACTTTTAGGGATGACAAGGATCCCCCTGGCATCCACATTCCACAAAAACCTGAGGAGAGGATGGCACCTTACCAACCACCTAGGTAACGTTTTGTGGGCCCACTCGCTAGTCAGCAACATGACCACCATCAAGTATGGTGATGTGTTCTGTATATGGTATCCACAGCAAGAATGCCAGGTGGTGCAATGTTGTCACTTTATATTTTGCAAAACTTTGATCTGCCCCTGAATCCATTCTTCTTCTTCAGGGGGGATATACAAAAATTAGAATGTAACATTTAATAAAACCTAGGTTGTATCCAGACTAGCAGCCCATTCCTGACCTCCAAGGATGAAAGTCCTTTGAGACAAGGAAGGGAATGTACTGGTGTTCGGACCACCTCCATTGGTGTCGGCATTACTTATGATGTCCAGGATGGGCCGGATGCTGGCAGGGAGGCCCAGACACTGTCCTCACCATGCTGCCATGGCAGCACCACCCAGGGATGCTGGCTGGGCCTTCTCCCAGCATCCCACTGGCACAAAGGCCCGCCAATGTCCTGGGAGGCATCCCCGGGGTGTGCCAGGGGGTGGAGCTTTCAGTAGGCAGCTTCCTGTCCCCTTTGGGCCTGGCACGCCGGCAGGGAGAATGGCGTTGCTGCGCCTGCTTTTTTGCAGGCATTGGCTCACTGTTTTCAATGGGGCAAAATGACCCATTTAAATTTTTAAAAGCCGGTGAAAGGCTTTTTAAAGCCTTTCAGTATCCGGGAAATGGGTTTGGAGGCACCCAGCAGCGCCTCAGCCACACTGTCCCTGGCTGCCGAAAGGAAAGGAATGGGCTGTAGGTTTTCAACTAATGGAAGGTACTGCCATCAGACGAACAGATCTTTCCTGCCTCCTGCCCTCCCACAGCAGCCCACTGATATTTCCAAAATAATGCCAATCCCTCCAGTTTGTAGAAATCCTTTTGGAGCTCTTCACAGTACGATTTTGTTTTAACCACCCTAAATAATTTGGTGTCATCTGCAAACTTGGCTACTTCATTGTTCACTCCCAACTCTAGGTCATTGAGGAACAGGTTGAAAAGCACCGGTCCCAACACAGATCCTTGAGGGACCCCACTGCTCACATCCCTCCATTGTGAGAACTGATCACTGATCAGTTTCTATTTTTCCTGTCAGTTCCTATCAGTTCCCTATTTTTCCGCCAGCTCTCAATCCATAAGAAGACTTGTCAGTAGACTTCTATCTTCCTCACAGCCATTTCCACTTTCACTCCCAAGGTGTCTCCTAGACATTCACAATGGCAGCAGTTCAAATGCAAGAGTATCAACAACAAAATAGATAATAGGGCCAAAGTAAAACAGTATATTTAAACACTTCAAAACCATTGAATATTTAAAAGCATAATTCAAACTATAGTAAGAACGTTATGCAGAGGAAGGCAATGGTAAACCACCTCTGTTAGTCTCTTGCCTTGAAAACCCTACTGGGTTGCCATAAGTCGGCTGCGACGACATCACTTTACACACACAAGAACACAAGAACAGTTATGGGCTAGAGACAAATAAGGGAGGAAGAAGGAGAAGAGGAAAATATTAGCCAAAGGCCTTGGAAATTACAGTGTGATTTTAAGCAAAGTTCTACCCTTCTAAATCCATTTGGCTTAGAAAGATGTAACTCAGTTTACTGCACTTAAACTATTGGGGGGGGGGACTTCACATCCAAAACTACTGTCCATTGCACTCAGTGGTTCTAATCTGTCATATGTGATTTGTGTCTATGACTTCACAGATTCTATACAAATCCCATGGGTTGCAACACCTAATCAGAGGTACGGGCTCAAGAAATACAAAATGGTAATAGCAAGGAAGAAGAAAAATGGAATCAAAGAAATAAAAGTGCTGCAAAAAGCATCAAACTAGTGCAAATATTCAGCTAAGCACTTCTACCCGCACCCGCTGGGCATCAGCTCAGCTGAATCACACAGTTTTGGAAGCAAATGTAAAAAAATATTCAGTGTGGTCCTACAATAGATTGAGCCCCCTTCCCTTCATAATCCTATGGATATCTTCCATCATTGGATAGATAAGTTCACTGCAATTCCAAAGTTCTTCAAAGTTGTTTTATTTCATTTTTTTCATTTCTGCTGAGGCGAGTCAGTCGTAATTATATTGCAGGTGGCAAAGCAAAGGGGAAGGAGAGACAACTTTTTCTACTTTGACAACATTTATTGTGCCATAATTTGTTCGAAGACAATTGGGGAGATGCAAATTCTACAGAGGCATATTAATCTGTAGGTCAAACAATAACAAAATATTGAAAAACTGTCTTAATGATTTTTCCCCCTCGCAGTTGAAAGGCTCTACAATTCCGTGGAGGGATGCTGGTGATCCCATAAAGCAACAGAATAAAGTAAAGTGGTTTATTAAATGCCACCAAGGTACTGGAATTGAATTTGTTTTATATCATGCACAAGTGTGGATAGGGTCGATTATTTACAGCACTTTTTTTAAAAAAAGGTCCCTGTTCTGATGTTCTGCATTTTGCTTTTCCTCACCATATCCCCCCTCGACTGGAATTCATTCACAAATCTTACTCCCACTGTATGTGCTTTTTAATTAAAATGAAAAGTGAAATGCCATTCTGTTTAATGGTGAACAAGGACATTCCGTATGCCTGTCAGGTAATGCTCCCAATGTTAAAGCCCTGGATATCTGCAAAAGACAAATGACTGACGGACAACTTTACCTCTCATTGTGAGAAAATGAATGTGGGTATTAATGCCTCAAAGCTCTTCTGCTTTCCTTCATTGATTTTCCAGAGTCCTGCCTACTCATATCTCCTCTCAAGATATGGAGGCCAAGGAAGGACTTTATCTCATTTGGGTATACCGCAAAGTGAGGGATATTTGAGAGAGATGCTAGTCTCTTTATGAGTTTTATATAAACCAATACCCATTCAATCCTGTGTATGAGCCCTTTTAAAATCAAGTGTATTTTAAGGGTATACTAGGTGTAGCCCAAACTGGTAGAATAAAATTTCTTTTCTGCTTTCTTTTTTCCTCAGTAGTGAATCTTACATTTCCATTAGTTTCAACAGTAAACTCATTTACAGCTGTAACATTCTCAATTGCAGTCCAGTTTGCATGCAATTATCAGGGATTGCACCTTTTCACCCAAGGAATCATCCCTGCCAAATTTCTGACAGATAAGAAATTTTATGGACAAATTCTCACTTGAGGAACAGGCATACCATTGTATCCCAACTTCAGAAGGGGCAGAAGCAGACACTTGGCAAGCAAAGAAAGCAGGTAAGAGAGCAGACTCAAGAAAATGCCATCCAATACCATGTTTAGCAGGACTATAGTGCCATCTCTCTGTTGCCCATGCAGGCACCCAATCATTCTGGCCACTATGTGACATTATTGTGTGTTTTTCCTCCTTTTCCCTTTCTGGTTAATTAATTAACTGTAAAGGTTTCCTGTCTCTTTTCTTATTGGGGTTAATAGCCACTTTGGGGATGAAAAGAGGCAGTTTCTAATCACAGGAATATCATGGAGAATTCTATCCCCTATCCCATCACGGAGGGTCTGAAATCAGGCCTCCATGGCTGTTTTTGAGGAAAACAAAACATGTAAAGAGAGCTGATGATGATCACAATTCTCTCGCATCTAGTCTAGTTTCCTCCTAAGGCTGTCTGTCTACGTAGGAATGATGGTAGTTAACATCACACAACATTGAGAAAATGCAGCCCATCTAGTATCCAGTGAGGGGAAGCTAAACATTTGCTTCTGTCTATGCTCACCAGCCTGCATTAGTGACTGCTATTGGGGGACAAGTACAACACTTGCTTCTGTTCTCCCACCCAATGTAATCTGTGGTCCAGAGTATCTAGGCAAAACATTCCCACACACCCAAGCCTACCTACAGCACTGCCTGGCATGTGGGAAAGGAGAAAGTAGATCCTTTGTCTCTGTCCACCCTTCATCTGACTATGGCACAGGATGGACAAGCAAAATATTTGTCCCTGTGTGTAGCAGGTACAGTGCTAAAGATCAGAATAGCTTGAGCAACATAGAATATATGGAATGAAAACCCTTGCCAGACCCTCCAGCATTGTGATTAATGGAAACACTGCATTGAAAGACCACAAGTGCAATAAAACCATAAAATTTAAATAAGAACCATCTCTAAAAACACCTCCCTTCGTCTCTTCTCTGCAGCCTCCAAAAAATGAGCAACAAAATAAGTACGCTGAGGGTCAGAGTCCTCGAAGAGGAACTGAACCTTTTGCTCCAGAGTTGCTTGAGAAGATGTGGACCATTTGTTAAAACATGGTATAATCCAATTTAGCCTAAGTATATGTAAGAACAATGCAAAAGGATATGTACCAAGGAGTCCACTGACTGAAGCGGACAGGGACACAGCTGGGCTGAAAAAAGGGATCTTTAGCATACAGCCCAGCAAAACCATTGAAAAGGGACAATTAAATCTTGAAAGACAAACCAGATTTAGTAATTTTATACATCCAATCTGGGTTATAATCCCACGTGTACATTAATTTAAAGCCATTTTTCCAGATGCCAACATTAATTGACACATTTAATAAACCTTTATGCTATTTAATCCACTTACTACTAGAAATTTGTATGATTACCAGTGCAATCCTAAAGGGAGTACTTATGTTGTGTTTAGGGATGGTGTAGCCACACTGTCTCCTGAGCGGCTTGCTGCGACGCAGAAGGTAAAAGAAAATAATATCCCCCCAACCCTATGGAAGAATTTCACAGTGCTACGTCTGCCTTTTTGCAGGCATAACTCTGTGGCAGCATAAAAGGGCATTCCTGGGCTGAAAGGGGTTAGGGAACTGATTAACATCAGCTCCGCCCCCAGGAATGCCCCGGGAACTCCTTCATCAATCCTGGTGTGAAGTCTTGCTCCGGAAAAACGCTGCCAGCAAGGCAGCATCGGCACCCAAGCGTCACACTGCTGTGCAGCTCTCATTCGCAAACATAAGTGCCCTTGTCTGTGCCCATTTGGGGTCATGCAGCCTCCTCAGCAGTCCCCCCCTTTCAGGATTGCTTGCTAAATCTGATTGTTGCTGTAATCTGAATCAAATGATGTTAAATTCACCAAAGTCAATACATTTTAGCTAGCATACCTTTCAATTTTTATTGAATAAAAAAAAAATTCAAACTTGTTCAGTGGTGGTGAAGAAGAAGAAGAGTTGGTTTTTCTACCCTATCTTTAAGGAGTCAAAGCGGCGTACGATCACCTTTGGGAAACAAACCCAGTTCACCAGATTATAGTCCTCCTCTCTTAACCACTACACCACGCTGGCTCTCATTTCCTCCTGTGTTTGCTTATTTTGAATATGATTTCTAACCTGAAAATATTGGAGGCCCCAGAGCTCAGAAGCTAAGCAGTGTTGATACTTGAATGAGAGACCACTGGGAAAGGAGGACTGGGGCTTTTATGCTGATGTCTGCTTCACTGTTATTTTGTTTAAAATGCCAAATTTGTGCAGCTGGCCTTGGCACAGCAAACCTCTTAGGAGGTGGCTCAGATACCCTGTTGCAGCACCATGCATGGCTGTGCTGAAAGTACCCCACCCCAGGATTGGGCTGCCCATGATTTAGGACTGTGAGACTATCCACTACAGCTGCTGAAAACAGTAACCCCCCACATCTTTCTTTCCTATAACATTTGATCAAGGAACATTGTCATGTGACGTTGTTGAGTCACACGTTTCCCTGCCCACTCCAACCTGAAGTTCCACTCGTTACATGAAACCTGTGAAATTGTGTGATTTCCCTCTTCTTTATCTTTGCAGCCAAGAGCGGTGACCACGAAGAGAGAGGCTCCAAGTTTATCTCATTACTAATCCCCAAAGTGGCCCATTACCCCTGGGAAGAGATGCTTAATGTTAACCTTTTAAAAATGTAGTCTTAGAGGCTTATTAGGAAGTGTTGACATTTTCAAAATTATTTACAGTGATGATGTTTTCTTCTAATTGTCTTGCACCTTAAAAAAAAATTCTCTAAGCAATGATAGTTTAATGAAATATAACTTCAGGCAGCTAAAATATCCCTCGATTGTTACTCTACCCTTAATAAGCAATCAGTGTGCTTTGTGTAAAGAATTATTTAACTACCTCCCTCCTTCATCAAACCCAGATGACAGCAGGATCCAGATCTCTTTGTCACAGAAAAATAGAGTCATTTCCTCATTGCTGGTCAGGGGGAGTGAGGTCATCACTCCTAGAGTTAACCCCTAAGCTGCAAAGCACCCTGCTCCTCTAGCTTCCAATTGCTATGAAAAGTCAACACATACATGTACAACTTGATCACTTTCCTCTAACTAGGAGCTGCTGCAACAAATTTGACAAGCTGGCACATAGCTGGATTTAGGAGCAGGGTTACCCAAGGCTTGGTACTCCCCTGTCATTCAACAGGTGAAATAAATAGGACCAAAAATTCATCATCATTTGAAAACTTCCCTACGTATTGTGGGGTATTTTTCCTAAGGATACTTAAAATAGCAATGCATATTCAATAAATGTGCATGTAATGTGAACCCCATCGAAGCCCCATCTGTTTCCTTTTTCTTCCTTTAACATTCCCATTTGTACAACTTTCCTTACCTGAGAAAGCTCCTGCTTTACTTTTAGAAACCTTTCAGTAATTCTGCCGCAGAGATCAGTCATTCCCGTAACAGAAAATCGCTGTATTTTGTTTAGAAAGACGTGGATTGAGCTACTTCCTTCTGCAAACTTGATCAAGACTTGCCAGTGACTAGGGACAAGGGCACAGGCTCCCCTCCCTGAGCAGTGCAAAAAACCCTGGCACTCATCAAAGCCACACACCCAACATTTTCCAAAGAAAGAGTAGAGATGGCCATAAGCAAAACAACATAAATCTCAGAAATACAGATGTTCCTGGCACATTTCCTTTGGGTCCATGCATGTGACAACAAGTGTTGCTTGTAGGATGTGCCCACTGCAGTGCCAGTGAGTGCTAGACTGGGCTAATGTAAATCTGCAGCAGGGAACATTGAGCTAGATGCATTAGGTTGTTTTAGTTTCCTTCTCACCTTGATACCATCCTTTTGCACAAACCTCCTCTCACACCATCCTTGCCTACCGCTTGTTGTAAAAGTCACTTGATGGACTGAAGAGTCCTTTCTTTTGATCCTGTATTTTTACACATCTTTTTTTTTCATTTGTGTTTGTTAGCTGAACAAAAACTGTCTTCAACAGATGATCTGGGAGACATTCCTCTGAAATAAGAATGGATTGGCCACACTTTGAGATTGCTCAAAAAGGCTTTGGTTGCTTTTGTTATTGTTAGGGACAAAAGGAGCTCAAAAGAGGGGGTAGTTCCTCAGAGACCTCTTCTCTAGAGTAGTAAATCTTTGGTGTCTTATAGTGGAGGCAGCCTTATCCAGAATCTTCCCAGAAGAGAGAGTGAGCAACACAGGGAAAGGAACAAAGGAACACTTGTCTATTCTAGCTAAAGCTGCCTTTGTAAACTTCAAGGAAGAGTTTCCCTTCCTCTGTGTAGCACATCTCTCTGATACTATAAAAATAATCAAATGTTATGAGGATAGTAATGACCACATTAACACAAACGTTCAAGTTGTGCAAGAATAAGGTGGAATGTTGAACACACAATCAAAAGCTGGACAAATAAGAAGAGGGCACCGAAGAGGGGCTTGCCAGGGTGCTATTTTGTCTATGTAGCTTGCCTTCCTGGGATTCTCTCCTCCTTCAATTTGGGAAAAGGAAAATAGGGCTAATCCTATACTTCACTCCACCCTATCCTTTCCCTGCAGGCACCCTTGTGAGCAGTAGCCTTTTAGGACTCTAAACAGGCAGAACTGATTGCTTTCCACGTAAGCTGCCATATATATTTCTGGACTTTATCTGCATTCAAGTTGGTTGGCAATCCAGCACAAAGTTGGACTGGTTAATCCCACTGAATGAATCTGACAGCTTTTTATGCAGCCTATGTGCAGGATTGCACCCTTAATTCGTGGAGAGAAAAGTTCATGCACATTAATTGTTCTTGGGCTTCAGATTTACCCCTTCTTTTCATACAAGGTGTTCCATACAAGGGGTGAGAAAGGAGCATGTAGGCAGTTACGCATCCAGTCTTCAGGCAGATGTCAGTTGCCTTCCATGGGTAATTTACAATTTCTGTATCTATCTACTTACAAAAGCAACCCTTGCATCCCTCTTCACTAATAGTTCTCCCAGTAGGCTCTCTGAACTCATGTGAATAGGACCAAGACATATCTCTGTAAGTAAATGTGTTAATATTTAATGGAATTGCTTTGCATAGTAAAGGATTGCTCCTTTATGACACATGCATGTGCGTTTCTGAGAAACAACGGCCCAAAGGTGCCTTATTAAAATGAAAGATTGCCCATTCATATAATTACGAGCAACAGGAAGTCTGGTGGTGCTTTTTTGTTGCTAAATTTCATTGACCTCTTGGAAAAAAACTGTACAAAAAGTCATCATTATTACTATATCTAGAGCACATGTGTTAGTCGTTTATTTTCTTTTCCTTGGTTGTGCTGCAGTGAACTAATAACTAGATGCCTAAATGCTGACGGACAATCCCCTTTAGGCTTTTTTGAAAGAACTTGATAATAAGGGCTGCCATTCTTCTCTTGGGATATTTTTCATCTTTAATGTGTAAAGGATTATAAGACTGTAGCTTTAAACTGATATTCTAGGGAATCCAATCCAAGGCAAAAAACCCTCAATCAATGGCTTTTAGAAAGATGACTAGAAAATAAGGAATACTTTGAATTACCTTGGATTCTTGTGATGATATTGACATCAGACATCACAGACATACATCCTCACACAATTCTGTGATACAATATACTGTGTTGCTATAATAAATATTTAGCACGTAACCCTATCCCAAAAGAATTTGAGAATGTGGTGCAGTTATTACATTTTTATTCCACCCTTCATTTAAGGGCATATTAGGCTGAGGGATTACCATTAACCCAAATATTTCAACCTGCCCCCTCCATTTGGTGTAGATACTACACCAAACTCCCTCACATATCTCTAATATATAAAACTGTATCCAAAGAATGAAAGATGTCTGAATGTATTGTGACTCAGCTTGAATACTCACTGGTTCAGTTTACCACCTGTTTGCTGGTTGCAAATAGGGAGCTTATTGTCCATTGGTTAGTTTGCTGCTCGCAAGCAGTTCCCACCTGTTCTTTGAGTTACTTTTCCAGGTATTCAAACATTACATAACAATATAGAGCAATCAGCAGTATTCCACCCAAGCACATTAGGAATGTTGGGTTTATTCCCATTATTAATTATCAGGGAACCAAATAATCAATCAGTTGTTCACAGCCTGTTCATGTGTATTCGTTGGAACAGGCTACTTGCAGCAGGATCAGCAGGGAGTCAGCTTCTGATCTCCTGTGAAAATTTTTGCTTTGTACCCAGAAGTTTTTGGGGGTTGGGGGTTGGGGGAGTCTTCTGATCTCCCATCCTAGAAACCTTGTTGCTCTCCCAGATTTGCCTGAGATGCAGCATTTTTTTTTCTGGGGGTGGTGAACAGAATCCCAACTGATTTCCCATCTCTTCTCCTCACCCCAAGCAATTGCCTTGGGCTGTAGAGCAAAGTAAAGAAATGAACTTTCTCCCCTTTCTTTTGAAATGCAGAGATTAAAAGCATTGCATCTGTCCCTGTACAACTTGGAGGGGAGGGAAAGAAATGAGCACTTTCTCGTCTCCCTTTCGCAACTTCACTGCATATCTATTTTGCTGAGTGGGCAGGATCAGAACCCCACTCTCACCTGATAACCCAATCAGCTGTTATTGCTTTTCTGACCAACAGGCAGCTGCAGGTTTGTTGTTTGGTGACTGTTCAAGTTGCTTGATGCAATCCAAACATATCCCTATCGACTCACCATCTGATTGTGTCAAACAATATAAATTCACATGCTAAACAAATTTACTGAAAAAATTGTGGCATCCCTAAAGTGTATTCTCACACAGCCTAATGACAGTCCTACTTCCCCCTCTCTGATATGCCTAAAAAACCCTTGCTGAGCACAGGGGTGTGCAGCAGCAACAACAAAATCAGTATTTTTTGGATCTGGATATATTGGAGCTGAAAATTGTCAGTATTCCTGGTTTCCTGGGTTCCAAATATTGGTATGGTGTTTTGATTCAGGGTTATTTCAGGTTTCCAATATTTTTCAGCTTTATTATTCCCTCTGGGGAAAATGTCAAGGGTGCTGGGGAGGTTAAATTGCAGAGGAGCTACTGGTGCCTGTCTTTTAAAAACCCCAAATTTCAAGTCAATTGGACAAAGGGTTCCAATTCTATGGCCCCCAAACAATGTGCTCCCCCATCCTCCATTATTTCCAGTGGAGAGGGGGAAAAAACTGTGAAAAATGTAAAACCCAAGAATCTCCCTCCAGAGGAGGAGGAAGAGGAAGAAGAGTTGGTTTTTATATGCCAACTTTCTCTTCCACTTAAGGGAGAATCAAACCGGCTTACAATCACCTTCCCTTCCCCACCCCACAACAGACACCCTGTGAGGTAGGTGAGGCTGAGAGTGTGTGACTAGCTCAAGGTCACCCTGCTGGCTTCATGTGTAGGAGTGGAGAAACAAATCCAGTCCACCAGATTAGCCTCCGTCACTCATGTGGTGGAGTGGGGAATCAAACCTGGTTCTCCAGATCAGAATCCACCACTCCAAATCACCGCTCTTAACCACTACACCATGCTGGCTCACCACGAAGGCTATTGTTAAGCCCAACCAAAGTTCAGAAATGGATCATATGTGTGTTAGGTGTCATCGAGTAACTTCAGACTTATGGCAAACCGATGAATTGATGTCCTTCAAAACATCCTTGGAACCTAAAGGCTGTGGCTTCCTTTGTTCTGTCAATCCATCTCATGTTGGGTCTTTCTCTTTTCCAAGTGCCTTCAACTTTTCCATGCATTATTGTCTTTTCCAGTGACTCTCATCTTCTCATAATTTGACCAAAGAACAATAGCCTCAGGTCTGGAGACGCTTGTCACCCTGGGCATCCTGGACCTTTCCAGCCATGCCATGCTCACCTCTGGGCCTCTCCATCCATATCCTGCTCTCCTCCAGTCATCTTTGTGGTGCCCTGCTCTTCACTGGCATCTCCAGTGTTATGGTGCCAGACCAGGCCCTGGGCAATCCTGGGACACCCCCACATGGTGTACAGGACCAAAGCTGGTGCACAAGGATGGCACAGTTCTGTGTAGCCAGAGACAACAGGGTTCTCCTGGCATCCATCTTGGTTGTAGAATCATAGAATCATAGAGTTGGAAAGGACCACCAGGGCCATCAAGTCCAACCCCCTGCACAATGCAGGAAATTCACAACTACCTCCCCCCTTGCTTGCTTCAGCATTGTGCAATGCTGAAGCAAGCTGACAGGGCTGGAACAGCTAAAGGTACCCTGCCCAGAAAGTAATGTTGCAGCGTCTCCATGAAGACAAAAGAAAACCAAGAGAAGCGGTTTACATTTCTATACCTTTCCTGCAGTAGACTGCTCACACCCAGCCAAACCTTTTCAGCCTATTCTGATGGACTTAATTTCATCCTGTCTCCAGCCAAGCCCCTTTATGACTCACCTTCCGGACCCCACCTTAATCTCCAAGTCTATCACTCAATGCTTAGATGCTTAATCCCAAGTGTCCAGCCATTGTTTTACGATGTTCTTATTCTCTGCACCCGATTAATCCTTTCACGAGCAATCAAGCTTACATTGCCAGTCATATCCTCCAGCTACATTTCATGGTATAAGTATAGCCCAATTGGCCACTGTCAGGTTGCTACCACTTCCTGGATCCAAAGTGTGAGCCACAATACTTGCATGTATCGTTTGCTAAGTATTGCTAGTCAGTACTGGCTTTCTTTGCTGCTGCCATTCTGAACCTCACTCTTCAGGACGGTAACTATAAACCTGCTTGGGACTCTTAAACCTTTACTTTCTTATCTCTTCGTGTGTTGGAAATTGTTTGTGTGTGTGTTTTTAACCTATTTGATTATTTTTAATAAAATCCTTAAAATTCATAATAGCATACTAGTTATTGGGTTGCTCTCCATTTGGTTTACTCACCTGGAGTGGAACTGGTTAAAGACGTCCATGCCAGCCTCTTGCATAGCTCTATCTAGTCTCCAGCTAATTTCCCCCAATAAATGGAGACCCCTGTGCTTGGCAGAACACCAGGCAGCATTGCCCTGCTTCACACTCCCCAGGCTGCTCTGGGTGTTCCAGCCCCACCCTGCTCTGGCTTCGATCTACTGGCTGACCCACAGGTCCTCTCAACCTGGGGGCTCCTATCTTCCAGCACTATATCTTCTTTCATTTTGGGTTGTTTCATCATAGGCTCAGTAGTGGTTGACCATTGCCTTCTTCTGCACAGTACTAACCAGGATTAGTTGAAGTGTCACTGCCATTGTCTGTGATAGATCTTCTACCAGTGTCATCTTCCACTACTGCTGAAACTAGATTCTACCAGCTCAAAAATCAAAAGGAATGACACTAGACAGAATTTGTGTGCATGTTTATGATATTTACAGCCCATTCCTGAGCTGAGGCGTACGGGGATGGCGGGGAAGAGGCACAGCGACTCCTCTTCCTAAGCCATTTCCCCGATGCCGTTAAACCGAAAAAAGCCATTTCGCGACTTTTTTTGTTTAACTGGTGTTTTTCACCCCATTGAAAATGGTGAGGCTGCGCCTGCTAAAAAACAATGCTGTTCCAGCCGCCGGCGCAAGTGGCTGAAAGGAGATAGGGAGCTGCCTAACTGGCAGTTCCTCCCCCCTGCCCACCCCCGGAATGCCCCCCTGCGCCGTCATGGCCTCTCCACGCCATTGCTGGCGCTCGGCCGCCTCCGGGACTGGCCTCGTCGCTGGCGTGCATGTGTGTAATTGCGTGATTACATGCATTTAAGCCAGCGGCCAGGTCACGCCGCCTCCAAAGAACTTTCAGCCCCATTCTCAGGAATGGGCTGTAAAATGTGTGTTCTCATGAGCAGTATTTAAATGTGACAAGAATCTACTGGCCACCATACTCAGGATTCACTCTTACATCATACCACACATGCAGTCACTCCATTAAAATCAATGGTTAACAGATGATTGCATACAAACTGTGTGTGTAGAGAAACCTACTGATTTCCTGGGGAGGCGGGATGGGAGAATCCTGCTCACAAAAAACCAACAAAAAAACCTGGCAGAAATTTTCAATTCCAGAAATTAAGTTGAATACAAAAACATTCCATTTTGCCTTTTGAAAATCAATGTGGATTGGGATTTCTGTGCCTGTGTGTGCATGTATATTTTGGATTAATGGTTAGAGTGTTGGACTAGAATCTGGGAGCCCCAGGTTCAATTCTCCAGTCTGCCCTGGAAACATGCTGGATGACCTTGGGCCAGTCACATACCTCACAGGGTCATTGTGAGGATAAACTTGAGGAGAGGACTATGATGTAAACTGCTTTGGGTTCCCACTGGGAAGAAAGGGGGTGTATGAATGGTGCACTTTTTATTTTTTTGCACTTCCATTTGAGCTTCCCTCTTAGAAACTGCCATTTATATCACAAACAATCTTTTCCTTGAAGTCAACTAGTGCATCCTCATGGGTGCTTGTTGCTAATGGAGACAGAAATACCATTCTAGCCAGGATTTAATACATCTCACACATAGATCCATCAAGTGCACTATTTTCTCAGGAAAAATACAATTTTAACTCTTTTTTTGGCGGCTCTCGACACATCATCACTCATAATGGTGCCTGGTTTCTGGGGAATGTGGGCATACTGATGTGCAGAGTTTGGTGGTGTCTTGTTTACAAATCGATAAACAGGCACTATTTATAGCTTTCAAGCAGCAACAACCCAAATGGGATCATGTGCAAAATGTCACTGCAAAAGTGCTGCTGCTGATTCTCAGTGTAGTGTGCACGGATGGTGCTTCCCATGACCTTAGAACATCCAGACAACTAGGATCATTGTTCCCTTGCAGCTAATAAACTAACAAAAATGTTTTAAAAATTAGAGGAGCATTTGTTTAAAGGCAACAGGTATATACAGACAGAACTACATGTGTGTTTTTTTACTCTTACAAAGAAGTGCTATAATATTCTACTCTCTCTGATATGTTTCTTAGGGAATGTACTGTGTACCCCTCATCCAGGGAATCTTCCCTGCCAAATATCAGAATACCAAGGCAATGCATTCCCATATTTATGGACAACTGAATTTCTCACCTGCCAAGTTGACATAGGGAAGCATTTGTCAAAATAAGGCTAGTAGTATGGCAGCCCTGACCTGGATGGCCCAGGCTAGCCTGATCTCGTCAGATCTCAGAAGCTAAGCAGGGTCAGCCCTGGTTAGTATTTGGATGGGAGACCACCAAGGAAGTCCAGGGTTGCTATACAGAGGAAGGCACTGGCAAACCACCTCTGTTAGTCTCTTGCCATGAAAACCCCATAAGGGGTCGCTATAAGTCGGCTACGACTTGGCGGCAGTTTACACACAAAGTAATATGGCACAGTCGGTACACATACTATATAAACAATAAATAAATGTGCCATAAGGAACCACATCTAGAAGAAATGTGGAGTCAGCTTTTAACTGAGCATGTATGGATCAGGTGAGAGCACAGCCTACTCTGTGATACTGATGAGCCAGATCTTCTTCCTTTCCCTTTTCCCACATGTTACTTAGAGTTCCACAATCCTTTAAAATCAATATTTGGTTTATTTACTGATTGCAGCCCCTGGGGCTTCCATTTCAAAGGGGAGAATGGGACAGCATGTTTCCATGCTGTTTCTCCCAGAAAACCGAGCCACTTGAGCAAACCTCCATACATAACAACATGTAGAGTTCCCTGTCTGGTATTCCTGTGTTCTAAAAAAAACTTAAAAAAAAAAAAAAACAGCTGGAGGATAAAGCGATAATGATTGATGCTTTAGCGATGGGAAAGGTGGGGTATTAACTGTTCCCTTCATACTGTTTCCTTGATTGAAGATGGACTCCCAGGCCGCGTGTAGCCCCAATAAGGCACAAAGATGGGCATTATGTAGGAACATTTTCCTACTGGACAACAGGGTAGGTGAAACAGTTGACCCATCTACAGCACCACAGCTGTGATATTCATCAGCCTCCCCCTGCCCCCCACGCTGCATTCTAGGGACAAAAGATGGGTTTAGGTGCTCCAATTGTGTGGTCATTTGATCTCTATGACCCTTGAAGATTCATGCCAGTTTATTCTGAAGAGTTCGGAGTTTGGCCTACTACAGGTTCCGCTCTGCTTTGCAAAATGTATCCTGTTTAGTGAGAGCAGCAGCCTGATTCAGCGTGATGATGTGATGGCCCATGAGAACTGGCACCCATGAATTCAGCTAAGAAGCGGAGAGGTGGTACACCTTTGCTTTGTAGCTGGGGACCCATAGTGGATGAATATGCATTTTTAAGATTCTGAACTGATGCTAGAATGAATAAAATGGCTTTGTGCACCTGGATTTTGCCTGTGAAAATGTGAATGATTATACAGAAAAAGTTGAAGACATGGAAATTAATTGACAAAAAAGGGGTACAGAAAACTCTGTTGCAACTTCTCTCCATCTTGGGTGCTACCTCTATGAAAAATATGTAAAAGTTTCTGAGTTACAGTATACAGTCATCCTTCGTTCCATAAACAGCAGTTGTCTCTCTACAAGAGGAGGACCGTCTCCCCCCCCCCTGCTCAATCCACATTTTAGTTCCTCTTTTTTCCCCTTACTACTCTATATTGCCATCTGAGTGTTCCTCTGTTTGGTTTTGGTACAGTTTTTTTTTTCTAGGAGTTGTGTTGACTCCTCTCTGGAAGTAGTACACAAGTTGATGCCATTGAACTCCTGGGCAAGGGCCTACAGTATCCCGCCCCCCGCCCCCCAATCTCCAGGAATTTCCCAACCCAGAGCTTGCAACCCTGGCTTGGAGAAGAAGGTGATTTGGAAAACAGAATGCAGGGGTTGACCTTAATTTTTAATGCAATATAACCACTTGGCATTACTTAAGTTGCGATTTTTTAGAACTCAATCTAGTAGTTGTTTTATCTGAAATGCATTATAGGTTCATCTCTCACAGTTCATGCACGATGTTTTCATATATCCACCTTACTCGCTTGGAGTATCTTTTGCTATTAACTCTGTGCATAAACATTTTTTGAAAGCAAATGTCTTACATTCAGGGTTGTCTTCTTTGTGGGTAAATATGTGGGAATATGGAGACTTGAAGAAGAGGTGAGATTGATGTATGCATGTTTTTTTTTTAAAAAAAAAAACAGGGCAGTCAAACTTGTCCACATACTCCTCACTTTATACGTAACATAGATGGAAATATCCATTAGTTACTGAAAGCTAACCCAAATTTCTTATCATAATCAATTACAGCTGATTCACAAATTGAGTTTTAAGGATATTTCCTCCAAAACTATAACACAAGAGATTGGTTTTTGAACGATAGGTTCTGAACATCTGTGCCTTACTAACAAATCTGACCGTTAGGGAGCTCTGTAGTCACTGAGAAAACAATGCTAACTCACGCCAAGAATCAATTAAGCCGAGGAGACAGTTCCATCTCCTTGTTTCCTGGGAAGAGAACAGGTGTTTAATAATTTACATAAATTATGCAAAATCTGAAGCATTTACAGTAACTAAACACTTAGCAACAGACATGAATTGGGAGATAAGTTCACTGATGATGTTCTGCATTACAGTGGCGCCTGCTAACGTTTCTACAGTTATGGCTCTGTCGGGCTTTCCAGTCTGCACCCTATTTTTAAAATTTTGCATAGAGAATTAGAATTCGGTTCTAATTGAATTTCCTGCTTTGCATCTGGTAAACTAAAACCATCGGCCCAAACCTGGCTTTAAACTACAACAACAAAATTAGGTGCCTGTGATAATCAGCTAAATTGCTTACAAATCCTGTTCACACAATCTACACAGGTGATAACTATAGTAAAATAAGAGTATCTGCATTCATCTGACGAGACAGCCCGACAGCCAATGTGATAGCATTTATCCAAAACTTGAAACTTTGGGACTGTTTAAAACCTAGATGTTCTGGTATTTCATGAGGAATAGCAAAACATGGGAAGAGTATTGCAGTTTTGGAAATGTAGGCTTTTAAAATGAGGATCTGAGAAAAGAACAGATCAAAAATAAAATGTATGAGTATACGAAATTACCTTTTAATAAGTCAAACCACTGGGTTACTGAGCCCAGCAATACTTGCTGCTCAGGGATATCACAGCCTCCCCCCTCTATAAAGATTCCTAAGGATGTGCAGTGTTTGTTTCCGGTAATTTTCATAATTTTTCGGGTTAATAAAATTGAAGCCGAAAAATAAAGAAAAACACCCAAATCTTTCAGATTATCCCTGACGGCCTTCTCCAGGCTCCAGATACGTGACGGGGTGTATTTCTGTCAGATCTGCCCCACTGGCCTTCTCCCGGCTCTGGAGAAGGCTGGCAGAGCAGATCTAAAAGCAATCCCCCCCACTGCTTCTCCGGAGCCTGGAGAAGTGGTGGTGGGGGATTTCTGGCAGATCCACCCCACTGGCCTTCTCCTGGCTCTGGAGAAAGCTAGCGGGGCAGATCTAAAAGCAATCCATCCTCTGCTGCTTCTCCAGAGCCTAGCAAAGCAGCAAAGGGCAAATTTCTGCCAGATCTGCCCTGCCAACCTTCTCCAGGGTCCAAAGACGCCCGGAAGGGTGGATCTGACACCAATCCAGCCCACACCATTTCTCCGGACTCAGGAGAAGTGGCGTGGGCTGGATTGGTTTCAGAGCCAGGTAAATAAGGGGGGAAAGATGATGAGAAGGGAGAGGAAAAAATGGCAACAGGCCAAAGCTGCTCGAATAATGCTGGAAAAATTCAGCAGTATTTGGTATCCACTTTTCGGCTCTCTTTATTGCTGCTTTTTTCATATTGGTAAAAAAAAAATACTGAAAAGGTATTTTTTGGTTGTTGTTTTTTAAAAAATTGGAATACCAATATGCACACCCCTAAAGATTCCTATTGAGTACACCTCAAACAACCCAGACCCAATCTCAGCTTTCCAAATTACATGACTTGTCCAGCACTCTGGGCCCCAGGGTTTTTATCCTCTCTCTCTTGGCAGCCCTGTTCCCTCCATCTAATGGCAGCTCTCTAGGATTTCACAAACCAAACCCTTACACCTGGTACACTTTGATGGCAAAAAGGAAACTGAATAAACAGCCAAGTGGTTGATGGGCAAGTATTAACAATTATTCATGGTTTTGTTTCATTTTAAATTTGGTTAAAATTTCCGTCAACTGTTTCAGCTCTTCACCGTCCACTGTCAGTTTTGTAGATTTGTTTGTACTATCAATGCTTGGTGAACATTTTTAGATGCAATTAGGGGTGTGAAAAAAAAAGGGGGAAATTCGGATTCAGGTATATTGGACATACATTTTTTTGGAATTCCTAAATATTTACAAATTTTCATACCAGTATGGTTTTTTTCCTGGGGTTTTTTTTTTTTTGGGGGGGGGAATCTGAAAAAAAATTGCTCCATTATAACCTGTGGGGAATATTTTTGGGACTCTGTGGGAGCTGTTTTTTTAAGGCAGATGCGCCAAATTTGGAGCATAGCTGCAGATAACTCTAATTAGAAGAACCACCAAGATTGGTAAAGATTGGGTCAGGGAGTCCAATTTTATGGGCCCCCAAAGACAGTGCCTTATCCATCCTCTATTGTTTCAAATGGAGGAGATTGGTGGCTCATAAAATTGGAATCCCTGACTCAATATTCATCAAATTTGGAGGTTCTCCTAAAGAGAGTCATCAAAAGCAATGCTGAAAGTTTGGTGCCTCTGCCTTAAAAAAAATAGACCCCCAGAGCCCTGGAAAGATTCTCCATTGACTATAATGTAGCCTAGGGGAGGGGATTTAAACTAAAACCCTGCTGAACCTGGTGCGAATGTGCTGAAGCATTCTTTTCTTTTAAAGGGATCACTTTCCTTTCTACAGCTGCAGCTGGAAATACCAAAATGATCCCCCAAAAGCTGATTTGTTCTGGCTTTTTCAGGATCAGGAGTGCTGGCTACAGCTTAAAATGCCATATTTGGGGGCTGTAAATAAAATAGCTGAAAAACAGCGGTAAGGTATTTTTTGGCTATTTTTCCTGGTCTGGCTTTCCCAAATGCACACCCTTAGATGCAATTTAGATGCTCTTTTATCATACAATGTATGTCATTTATGTTTGTGTTTAATATATAATGCTAATTTGTTGACATGTAAATAATATCAAAAAAGTGTACCTTCCATTGGCAAAATTTGGTGCAAAGAAACTGAAGAAGGTAAAAATAAAGAATCAGTTTTGCTTCATGCGTGAATGAGAAATGAAACTGAAATGAACATTTTCTAGACAAAACAGCAAGGATAAGATATTCAAGATCATCCCTATTTTGGGGCAGCACTGTTTTAGGGGAGCTGAAGAAGCAGCATGCTAGGAACTCTGATATTATATATCCTGTATAAATTATGCAGACTTTTGCATGACTTCTTTTATATTGCACAATTTTGTCTATCATTTTACACCATTTATTCTGTGTTTGCAAGCCAATGGAAAGAGTCAAGGAACATTACAGGACAATGAAATCCTACAATGACAGACAGTTACCCACTGGACATTCTGCCCATAAAGCTAAGGGCTAGAATTTACCTTTACAGTATATATTTGGCCAGTTACACTTGGAGGAGCTCAGACACAAGTTCTTGGCATAGGAAGCTCTGTTAAGATAATATTTGAGAATGCATTATATCGGGTCAGCATTGAGGTTCAATTGAATGTTGGTCGCCTGAGCAATTTTATTTGAACTATGTACTACATACATTGGCAAGGGGCCCAAGAAGCCAAGAAAAGGTTGCCAAGTCCATAGACCTGCCTAACTACATCACATTCTGTGGGATATATGAAGGACATTTACACTCATCTAAACAAACCCACTAAAGCCAATAATAGTGTTCACTGAGAAGGAATGTTTCTGCAAAAGAAAATAAAAAAAGCTTTCCAATCGTAATAGAATGCGTATACAATAAAGAAAGCAGATAATCTCAGCAGGTTCTAATGGGATTCTAATGGAGATCTCCTTGATTCTCCTACAGCATGTTGCTGACTTGGCAAATCCCTAATTGCAGGCCCTCCAGGCAAATAGTACGTTTTAGCTTTCTCTACTATGGATATATGTGCATGCATAATTCAGTTTTTCCACCCAGGAATTTTAAAGGGGGAAACAGTAAATGTCATATAAATACCAGCCACAGAAAGAAATAGTTGTGATTGATAGCATTCAACTAACATGTTATACGTTTCTATGAACCAGTAAAATATATATTTAAAATATGACTAATTTACTATATTCAGGCTAGCCTGATCTTGTCAGATCTCAGAAGCTAAGCAGGGTCAGCCCTGGTTAGTATTTGGATGGGAGACCACCAAAGCATACCATGATTGCTATGCAGAGGAAGGCACTGGCAAACCACCTCTGTTAGTCTCTTGCCGTGAAAACCCCCAAAAGGGGTTGCCATAAGTCAGCTGCGACTTGACAGCACTTCACACACACACACATGTTCATAGCACAAATATGTGCTACACAGGAAAATATTTACTACTTGTGTGAGATATTGAAGAACTTTTTGTTTTATGCATTTAAGCTATCATTCTGAATATTCACACCCTGTGGCGCAGAGTGGTAAGCTGCAGTACTGCAGTCAAAAGCTCTGCTCTCGACCTGAGTTCGATCCGGACAGAAGTCGGTTTCAAGTAGCCAACTCAAGGTTGACTCAGCCTTCCATCCTTCCAAGGTCGGTAAAATGAGCACCCAGTTCGCTGGGGTTAAAGGGAAGATGACTGGGGAAGGCACTGGCAAACCACCCAGTAAAAACGAAGTCTGCCTAGTAAACTTTGGGATGTGACGTCACCTCATGGGTCAGGAATGACCCGGTGCTTGCACAGGGGACCTTTACCCTTTTTACTGGATCACACAGATCTCACAGAAGCAGATCTCAAAAACAATTTACCCTGATTCTGCTGTATGAAGGAACTGTTTAGTTTACTTATTAGTGTGTGACTGCTAACTGATTATGCAACATCTTCATAGGGTTGGATATTGTTGGGGGCACATGATGCAGCAACTCTTACTGAAACCACACAGATAGAGGTTGGATTAGTAACTGGAGGGGAGACTTCTGGGGAGATGTTGTGTTTCATACAGAAAGAAAAGAGATATTAAATGCAATACATAAGGGAAACTTACAAGGAAGATGATTCTTGAACTCTACCTCATTTTCATAGCAGCCTTTCAAATAGAAGAACAGATACCAATTTTTCCTTCAGTCTTGCTTTCTTTTGGCTAATCATTCTCAAGGCATGTGGTTGGCCTCCCTTGGGAGCTTTGGATAGTTTCCAGAGTGTCACAGTTCCTTGCATGTTTGCAGACTGCCACATGTAAATTTAGGGGTTTCCTGAAAGAAGCTCCGAGAGATTGGCTGGGAGAGGGAGAGGGAGAGGGAGAGAGAGAGAGAGAGAGAGAGAGAGAGAGAGAGAGAGAGATATGATGTGGTACTCTGGATGGAAATATATACTGGAGGTGCAGTATCAGTGCTCCCTGAGACAATATATAAACAAGAATTTTCTGATATGCCATTAGCTAGCACTGATGCCCTTTTGAAATATTATAGTCAAGGACAGAGAAAACAGCATGTTACATTGACATATGCTGAAAAAATGGTTACATTTGACTTTATGGTGACTGAAGGGATTGGTCCCCTTTTGCTTGGTAGAAATGGGCTGCACAAATTAAAACTGGATTGGAGTGCCTTGTGTCATATGACAGATCTAGTAATGTCCTTGAAGGAAGAATTTAAGAATGTATTTGATACAAAACTGGGCATGGGTTAAGGGTTAAAAGCAAGGCTGCTTATGGCTAAATTTGCTATCCCAAATTCCATAAAGTATGTCTGGTACCATATGCATTGCATGAACCAGTAGAGAGACAACTAGCAGAGCTGCAAAATTAAGGAATAATGTCCCTGTTAGAGTTCAGTGACTGGGCAGCCTATATTTGCATTCCCCAAAATGATGGAAAAGGTTAAAATATGTGAAGATTATACAGCCATTTTAAACCCCTGGCTGGAAGTTGACCAATGCCCAAACCACAGGATCTATTGGCTAAAATGTCAGGCGGAGCTGGTTTTAAAAAGTTAGAACAACTTTCCCAAGCTTACCAACAAGTTTTCCTGGATAAATGCCATTAATTGGCAGGAGTTTATTAGACCCCCCCACTCCCCCAAGTATTTTTTTTTCTTTAAGAATTCTTATGCAAGATTCCTCTACTTTTCCAGTTAAACTGTGATCTGATCTATCTCATATTTTTTCTCAGACCAGTTCAGCCATCAACTGATGTAGATGGTATTATATTTGGCCATCATAATTAGAATTTTGTAGTAGGTTGACAGAGAAAGCCAGTGATGGCTGCACTATCCAAGCCCAATATCACCACAAAAGATGGGCTTCCCAGGTCTCAATACCATAATCCTCCATCTGTGAGGCAATGTGACTAAAATAGTTCTGAATTTTCCTATCACATATATTCTCTTCTAAGCCAAAACATTGTTTTTCATCCATCTCCATCTGCTGTCTTGGCATAGTCTTACATGTCTCCACCCAAAGGACTAATGCTCTGTCCGCTGTTTCACTTGAACAGTTCTTAATTGTGTAACTTAAGAATGAGCAAGAGCCAAAGAGAGAATGGCTTGAAGGCACACGTTACATTGCTTTCACTGAGCAAAACTGGCTGTGTGTTCTGCCAGGATGGGAGAGCACCTGGGAGCCATATGTAAACAGCTCCAAGTTCCTTGGAAGAAGAGCAGGGTATAAGTATAAACAAGAAATCAATGCACAAGGGACTATTGGACATGAGGAACCCTAATTAAGCATCCATACATGCTGGCATTTGTCTTGTACTAAGTCATGGCAAACCAAAACAAACATTTAATCAGCTAGTTATACTCCTCCCTGTAATATGCTGATTTTGCCTATGAAAGGGTTATTGAACATTTCTGGACCATCTTTAAGCTATTGCATTCCAAGATATTTTGTCTATAGTATGAAATCTCCCTGCATCCTGTAATTATGTAGCCCAGCAGTGTGACCATAACAAGACCTACAATGGTCTATCTAGCTAAAAAGGATTATCACAGCTTTCTTCTAAAAAGGAATCAATCCATGGGAAGCTGTGTTGAAGGTAAGCCCTTATTTTACTCAACAAGGTGCCTTTGTTCACCCATCTCCTCCTTCCTGAGCAGTGGCCATTATAGAACATCATGAGTGCTTTGCATTCAATATTCATTGACATTGCTCTTTGCATGATAACAAAGAATTAACATAAAAATGGTTCCTGCTTTTTAGCAGGGAGCAGTTGGTTGTTCAAATGACATTAAGGATACCGGGGGATTGGCTTACCCCTGTTGTTGAGACATTCAATGAGTGGCTTGGTGAGGCTATTCGTTTACTCACAAGATGGATACCCTGCCTTCTGCCTTCATCAGGGCCTCCAAGATGGTTAACAGATTAAAAACATGCATACTATAAACACAACTTAACAACCATTAAAACCAAACAAAAATACATCAGTCAAACAATTAAAACGAAGTTGAAATGCACATACAATACAGTAAAATAAACATACATAAAAACAACAATTAAAACCAGGGCAGAAAGGAGGTTCATTGAGAGAATGTGAGACTAAACAAACAAAAAAGTCTTCACCTGCTGGAGGAAGATGGCAACAGAAGGGGACAAGCAAGTCTCTCTGGGGAGAGTGTTCCGGAGTTTTGATGTTGCAACTGAGAAGATCCTCGGACGATGACTGTAGTGGTCAGGAAGGTTTATAAGGGAGTCTGTTGATCCCAGAGCTTCCTGCCTTTTGGAGGTAGCTGCTTGCTGGATAAACCTGACTGATGTGAGACTAGCTACTTTACTTTGGGCGGGGGTCACCTTAGATTGGCAGGGATTGGCATTTTTCTGACCTGCTTCACTTTGCCTGTGTTAATGGGAATCCCTCTGCCCTTTATAAACAGGTCTGTTCTCACTAAGGTTGCTTGGTGCATAACCAAGGGTAGGCAGTATTATTGCAGGTTTGGTGCTTGAACTTAAACAAGCACCCTGAGGAATTTGTGGGTGGGGTATGGTAACCAAACCAGAAACTGTAGCTGATAGAGCTACCAACCTCCATGTGGTACCTGGAAATCTACCGCAATTAAAAGAGATCTGCAGATGGAGGATTTTGACTTTGAAGCTCTGGACTAGATTAGGAGTCTGCTGCAGCATGTTCTGCTCATTTTTAATGGTTTATAAAGACTTTTTAATCATTAATTTTTATGTTTTATTGTTTATAAATAAAAGGAAAAGGATGGTGTTGGTCATTGGTGATTCCTTACTAAGGGGGTTGAAACATTTTGTTTCTGGGCCAGAAGCCATTACTTGGCAGATGTGTTAGTTACCTGAGGCAAAGATAAGGGACATTATGGATAGGATAATGAGGTTTATTAATCCCACTGATGATTACTTCTTATTATGATTCCAGCTCTACAATGCACTCTCAAAGAGTATGCTCTACTCAGTTTCTAGGTATCCTTCCTCCTCTGCGAACTCTACCATATATCAGTAATTTAACAGTCTTGGGTTTCTGAAGAGCCTTTATGCTTGCTCGTCTGAATGCCATGCCTTCAGCAGTGCTAAATGGAAGATTTGGAAATTGATCCTACCCCAAAAGACTTTGCTCACACAACATGAAGAAAATTGATACACTTTCTCACATGATGCTGGAGTGTCCCCATTTCCATCTCCAATGAGACCAATGGATCACTCCTATTTTAATAAAATTACCTGCCACTGTACTAGATGATAAAATAGTCCCCTTTTTGCTGGTGGTTAGAGATCCAAGTTTAGCATTGGCAGTGGTCAAGTATCTCTCCACCATATTTTCCTTAAAGAAATAGCAAAATAAAAAACTTCTCATAAACTGCTCAAGACCAGTGGGTCATAGGAGCTTGGAAAGAAAGGTATGATGTGCCTGATAACTCCACTGAGTGTAGATTGATTAGGAGGCTTTTGAGAGACTGTTAAAGGATATGGGAGTTCAGGAGGTATTTTCCTCAACCTTCCCTATTACAGGAAGAGGAAGGTGGAGGGAGCAGAAGATTTGGGAGGTAAATCGATGGTTGAGATGGTGGTTCCAGAGGGAGGGGTTTAGTTTTTGGGATTATGAATTAGGATTCCTTGAGGGTATATCAACAGATGCATAGTGCCTAGGGCACAAGATGTGTTAGTACCACTGTATACTGCGCTGGTCAGACCTCATCTAGACTATTGTGCCCAGTTCTGGAGGCCTTTTTATAGGAAGGACATAGAAACTTTAGGGCAGGTACAGATGAGATCGATGAGGATGATTAGAGGTTTAGAGAGTAAGCCTTACTTAGAAAGGCTGCAGGAACTGGGAACGTTTAGCCTGGAGGAGGTTAAGAAGGGATATGATTACTCTTTTTAAGCATTTGAAGGGCTTTCATTTAGAGGAGAGTAAGGTGCTGTTTCAGCAGGTAGTGGAGGATAGAACTCATAATAATGGGTTTAAATTATGGGTGGGGAAATATTGGCGGGATATTAGGAAAGTTTTTTTTAACAATAAGGGCAGTTCAGTAGTGGAATTGGTAACCCCTCCTTAGACATGTTTAAACAGAGATTGGACAATTATTTGTCAGGAATGTTTTAGGTTATCCTGGATGGTTCAGGGAGGTATACTGGATGATCTTTAGGCTGCTTCCAACTTTTTGGTTCTATGATTCTATTACTATAGGGATCAGTTCCCCTAGAGAAAATGGCTGTTTTGGAACGTGGACTCGATGGCATTATATGCTGTTGAGGTCATTTCCCCCAAACCATACCCTCTCAAGGCTCCACCCCAAAATCTCAAAAAAAATGCTAAACTCAGATTTGGTAACCCTAGTAGCTGACCAGTCCGAGTGCCTGGGGGAAAACTCTGTTGGTATTGAACATCGTTATCTGAAGCTACCTGCTGACCAACAGAGGGGACTGGTATTAATGAACAGCCTCTCAGCACATTTTAGTATACAAGCAAGGAAAAGTATGGAGCAGTTTCATTACTACTGGAAGCTTTGAACTGGTTTTGCCCAATGCTGGTGATCAAACTGGGTAGCCTAATAAGAAGGAAAACTGAATAAATTGCAGTTCAGCTGTTTAATAAACCATAGTCTAACCCATACTGTTTTTTGCCATCTTTATTTGGGTTGTTTAGGAGTAAGACACATAATTAAGGGAAACCTAGGCCAAACTATTGTTTTCATCATGCTAATGTGTTGCTTTGATAGCATTTTTCTCATACTCTTGAGACAAGTTACAATATCTTCCCATGTCAGACATCAGATTGGGTTGTCCTGTACTTCAAAGCTCCTTTAACTTTGTAGGTTCATATAATTTGCTTCCCACCTGGGCTTGGGAGGACCAATACAGAGCATGCAACTCTATAACTACAGGGGACTTATCTCCAACATGCCCAGCCATACCATTGAAAGATTTATAAGAATATCTGTTCTGCTGTATTTCAGTGATATAGCCAACAAAGTCCAATGAACTTTATGTAACAGCACATATTTTGCTAGCTCTCTAATTCCCTCCCTGCAGAAATGTTTTCTATCAATTTCATGTTAGCTGGAGCCGTAATGGGCAGAGATTATGTTGTGTAACTCTCTTCTACAACTGGGAATCTGAGCACAGGTTTGGAAGCATGCAGCATAAAGTTCCTGAAAATTACTTCAGATACAAGCAGGGACTTAAGTTAAAGTAGAATTTAGTTTTGTATTTATTTAAAAGAGTTACAAATCCGCATTTCCTCCAGCCTTGGTGGACCCCAGGTTGGTAACAACATAATCAGGAAGTGTAATAAAGACAATTCTAAAACTATCCTTAAAACAATAACAAGATTACCAGCAGCACTCTAATCCAAGGAGTAATCATAATATTATGCACAAAGAGCTACTAATCCAGATACATTGTATCTCTATGGAGGCACAAGGTGAACTTTCCCACCGTTTAAAATCCGGCTTCTCCATTGAGATACATTGCAAAGATCACACTAAAGCATCTGAACACAGCCACTTTGCCAATGTGTTTCACTGGAGGAGGATGGGGCGACCCCTTCCAGATGCCATAACTCTGTACCCCCTGACCCAATCTTTACCAAACTTGGGGGTTTTTGCAAGGAGAGTCCCTTCTAGCTACCCTGAAAATTTGGAATCTCTACTTGAAAAAATGCCCCCCCCCCCCCCAGGAGCCACGAAAAGACATTCCCCAAAAAGCCAGATTTTTATCCGGCTTTTTCAGGAATGGCAAATCCAGCTTTGCCAACCTCCTGGATTTTGTGGACTCAGTAAACCCAAACCCAAACTTTACCGAATTTGCATTTTTTCAGTTTGGTTTTTACCAAATCAACAGCCCTACTGCCTATAGCCTTTTTAAAAGTTAGATCCAATAAAGAGGAATTGAACCATTTCAACACTGTCCTGATGAGTTAGAAATCCATGTCCAGCTTTCTCAACTGTATGGTTGATCCACCATGATCCACCATGTTCCAGATAATAACTCAAATCAACATATCACTGAGCAAATTGCAGGGGATTCCTCTAATACTGAATATTGTGTTAGCATGTAAATAATATTTAAAGGTTTGGAGAGAGGAAATATCAGCATTATCTTGTGCCTTCTTTTTCTGGTTCAATAGATGATAATCTAAAAATATTCTAGTAATTCAGAATAGGTTAATGCAATGCTGACTATTAAAATAATTTTTAACCAGAACATGACTGATTCTTCTATCTTCTGCATTAATTAAGCATCATTGTAAAACCTGAATGAATAAAAAAAACTTTCTTTTTAAAATAGGTTTTAGGAATGCGCTATCCAAGTAGTTACATGGTGACTTACAGTGCAATCCTAAAGAGAGTTACTCCATTCATTTCAGTGGGCTTAGACTAGAGTAACTGCATAGAATTGTGCTGTGAGGGATGGACATGTGAGCCAAGAAGACAAACCTCTTTCACGAACTCACTGGGTTTTCCAGCAACTATTCTGTCACCTTATCCTAACCCATTTTGCAATATGGCGATAATAATCCTGACTTGATTATAAGGGGTTTTGTAAATAATGCTGAAATTATTTGTGTATGTTGTGCAGGACTTTGAACACTCAACAGGAAATGGCATAGCTTCTGTGACAGATCCAATGGTTTTACAAGTAGAAATATCCAAGTGTAAGTTGTCAGAATCTAAAAGGATCTCTGATGATAATGCTGGTAAAAAAAATATATCTTGAGACCTTGGAGAGCCATGGCCTGCCAGAGTAGACATTCCTGGGCTTTATGTGTGTCATCATGTACGTATTTTTAATTGAATTTTATCATTTTAACTGTATCTTTAATCGTTTAAATGTTTTAATATTTGCTACCTTGTAGACCCTGATTGGGTGGGAAAATGGCATAAAAATGTTTTAAATAAATACATACATACATCACAGTGGGTAGCCGTGTGAAGAAGTGAGCTGTGGCTCACGAAAGCTCATACCCTACCAGAAAATATTTTTGTTAGTCTTTAAGGTGCTACTGGACTCTTGCTCTTTTTGACTAATACATACATCAGTATGAGAAAACATCAATAAGTTCTTTTACAGCCCTGTCTGATTACAGGGACAGACAAGGAAATTTGAACCTGAAAAATATGAGCTAAGAGTTGAATGCTGGGCTCCCTGGAGCCCAGTGTTCAGTTCTGCACCTCTGGGGGGTTCAGATGAGGACTCCCTCCCTGCTTCCACCTCCTGGAGGAGGCAGGAGCTGGCAATCAGCACTAATCTGAACCCTGGGCGGTTCAGATCAGCAGGGAGGAACTGAAGATTGTGCTGGCTCCCGGCTGTGAGGCAGCACGATGTTCAGTCCCCACCCCCCGCTGCCACCCCAGTCAAGCTTCACATGGGGCGTGGCTGGGGCAGGGAGGGAGTGAAGATTGGGCTGTCTCCAGATCTTCAGTTTAGGGTTGCTGTAGATTCTGGAAGTCCTGGACTCTGGAGTGGGTGGTGACACTAAACAAAAAATGGCACAGTTTAGCATTGTCACCCACTCTGAAGTCCAAGCCTTCCAGAACCTGCAGTGATGCCAGTGCAGCCAGCTAGCAGCAGGTAAGCGAGGGAGGGAGGGAGGCGGGAGGGAGGGGGACCGGGAGGTTTTTTTTAAAAAAAATGGTGGTGGGGCCAAAGTGGCCTGAATAATGCTGAATAAATTTGGAATTATTTGGGGATCTGCTTTTCGGCTGCCCGTTTATTGCTGCCATTATTTTTTTTTGCCGGCTCGCCCCCCAAATACTGAAACAGTATTTTTTTTTGGGGGGGGGTTTCCAGTTGGCATATTGATATGCACACCCCTAGCTAGTACTGATGACTGCTGCTGCTGAAGAACCTGAACCAAACAACTCTTGGAGCACCAATGGAGCTGCTGGGGCTGGTTGCTGGTTGCCAGCAACCCTTCAGAGAAAAGCAACCCACCCACCTGGTAATTTTCCTGGGAATTAAATAGCCAGCTTCCTCCTGGCTGTCAATATATCTTTAGCCATTTCTGAGGATTAATAGGCACAGCAGAAACAATTCAAACAATGTAACAAAATTACAATATTAGGGATATCTCCCAGAGAGCTCAGAGTGGCATAAATTGTTCTCCTTTCCTCATTTCTCTCCTCACAAGAACATCTCCAAATAAGCTTCATGAAAAAGTATCCTCAGTCCGCACACCCAAGCCACTACACCACACTAGCTTTAAATAAAGAAGGATAGTGCGAGGGTACACCTCACAGTGTAAAAAATTGTGCACGATTAGATTGCAGGGGTAAAAGGAAACAAAATATTTTTTCTGTACATAAGAACTCTGGGCAAGTAGAAGCCTCTCCAATCACTTTGGCTTTGTAGGCTCCTGTCCCTGCATGTCCAGCACCAGGGGCACTGCTTGAGCTGCCAGAGCTCAATCCACTGTTTGTACCATTAGACTCAGGAAATTCCCGGAGATTTGGAGGCAGAGGCTGTGGAGGGCAAAGTTTGGGGAAAGGAGGGAGCTCAGCAGGGTTGTGATGCCATAGAGTCTACCCTCTGAATCTGCTATTTTCTGCAAGGGAACTGATCTTTTTAGTCTGGAGATTAGTTACACTTCTGGGAGAATGCCAGGCCCCACCGGGAATTTGGCAACCTAATGCATCATAGCAAGAAAAGCAAGCATATAGGAGATGATACCAGGAAGCAGTTTGGTATTCTTCTGAAGCAATATCATTCAGAGATGAAATTTCTCAGACTTGTTTCTGTTGCCAAATGTGAATTGCTTGGGAAGTTCATGCAGAGTACTTGAGGTTGCTGTTGAAATGCCTACACCTGCGGGGTGTGTGTGTGTGCTCTCTTCAGCTTCTGTGATTTATGCCATGTGCTTCTGGAGGAGGATTTCATTTTATGCTTTGTGTATCTCACTGCTCCAGAGTGTAATGCACACTTACAACCCTGTATAAATAATAATAGTTTAATTTTCCAACAGCTTCCCGCCCCTTATGATTGGATGAATCAGGAGCAGGAAGATATTAAATGTCAACCTTGCAGTGGTCTGGTGCCTTTGGGAAAGTGCTAACAGTTCATTTGCAAATGCCGCATTAAGATTTATTTGGAAAGAATGGATCCCAGGAGCCAAGCATCAGCTATCCCAAATTCCTAGATGTTGGAATTCATCAGCAGTCTTGCAGAGTTATTCATGATGCTCCCATCTGTCTGTCCTTCTGAAATGTTCAAAACCTTCCCGCACCAGTCATTTCAGCAAACAAGGTTGTACTATTTATGTCTGACATTAGTGGTGTGCAAAAAATAAAACTGGGTACATTTTGGGTTCAAGTTTATTGGGCACGATTTTTTTCAGTAAACCTGAAATAAGCCAAATACTCATACTGGTAAATGGGTATTTTGGCTTTATTTCTGGGTTCACTGGAAAAAAATTCGGGTCCATTATGGTCTATGGGGATTTTCCCTGAAGCTTCTGTAGGGGCATCTTTGGAGGTAGAGTCATCAAATTTGCAGCGTAGTTGCAAGGGTCTCTACCTAGATGGACACCAAAGTTTGGGAAAGTTTGGGACATGGTCCCCAAAGGGCTCAGCCCCATCCTCCAGACATTTACAAGCCGAGCTGTCAATCAGTTTTCAGGTTCAGACGTTCAGCATTGCTGAGGACTGGTAGAAAGAACCAGAGTTGTCCCTCTCTCCCCAGGAGGCCCAGGGTTCAAAAGTTGAAGTGAAGTTGCAGGTGCTCAGCTTCTTTGAAGGTCAAGCTTGGAGCCTTTTTACACCTGTGAGGCTGGGTTTTCAGGGTTGCTTCATCCCATCAAACTCTCGTGGTAACAACTTCCCTCTCTTGGAATTACAGGGGTCGGTAAGCTGAAGAAGATTTCAAAACGCGTTGCATCCTTGCGACAGACCCGTGGACCTTTTCTGCTTAATTGATTTCGCTACTCTTTGTGATTGCTTCTTTACATTCGTTAATCCTGTTTGAGCCGGAATGGCTATATTTAGGTTTATTATAATCAACTAAGAATTTAGTTAAGCATGCTTTTGAGCCGGACTGGCTATATTTAGGTTTGTTATAATCAAATTAAGAATTTGCCTTAAGCCCTGCGAGGCTATCGCGTGAATATACTTTTTGACTTGGTTTTGAACTTGTTATTGTTGTATGTACAATACACTGTTTTGCATTTGACTTTTGATTTTTGATATCATTTAATTTTGAGCCACATGCTGCCTTCACATATAGTTACCACTATTTACAGCATAGGTTTCTTATTCTTCCAGAAGTCATGACCAAGGCAGCTCTTGTGAAGAAGATTGCTCATCCGTGCGGGTGAGGAGACTTCTTTAGAAGCCTGATAAGAAGCTGTAGAAGCTGGCATTTTTTAGTTGGACTAGGTGAGCTCCATCTTTTAAAATGACCCTTCCAGACTTGTTTGGTCTGACCAAGCTAGCTCTGATTACATGACCCCTACCTCAAAAGAGCCCCAACTATGGGGCCCTAACAAAACCAGTCAAAGATAGAAAAATGGGGGAAAGTACATAGCCATGTATCTGAGCAAAGCTGAATACCCCAAATCTGGAAAAGCCGACTTTGTATTCAGCTTTTCAGGAATCGCCTATTTGGCTTTGGGCAGATTTCCATGTTTTGGTATTCGGTCGAACTGAAACCTGAATATTGCAGAAATGGCTAATTTCGGGTTTATTTTCGGACTGAATTTATCAATATGCACTATCTGACATCATTCAAGCTGATGCAGGTCAATTTTAAAGCTGTGTTAATTTGTATCAATGACCAGCAGTCTTCTAAATAAGTTGGATCAAATAGCATATTCACTTCTGATTACCGGGATCCTATAGCACATACATTATCTTACACTCAAAAAAAAAATCTCTTTCTACATTGGCAACATTGACACATGAAGGTAAACAACTTTCCTTTAATTTGAAGTCTCTCCCCAGATGAAGCCCAGAATTCCCTGCAATAGGAAGGTATCCAGTATTCAAATCCAAAGGGAAAGTAACTACTGCTCTGATAATATGGAGAACAAATAGCTGGAAAAACAGAAGGGCTCGTGAAACTGAAGGAACGTATACAAAATATCTCGAAATAAAGAAGCAGAATAAGCAGTCTCTACTAAAATTACCAAGTCTTAACCCAGCAGCTGGGCCTTAACCTAAATGATCTGAAACAGTAGGAGAGGATGAAGCTGTTCTGCCTCCTATTTTCATATACAGCTACCTTTCAAGAGCCAGTGTGGTCTGCTGGTTAGAGTGCCAGACAAGGGTAGGGGAGACCCAGGTTCAAAGTCCCATTCTGCCATGGAAGCTCAAAGGGTGAGCCTGAGCTCCTTGGAAGAAGGGCAGGATAAAAGGCGATAGGACATGTGTTATGAAATCAGATTGTTTACTTTCTAAACTAAACAGGAGAAAGGACCAGTGCTTCCTTGGAGTCTGTGCATTGCGAATGCCACAGGAAGCCTTTGTAGAATTGACCTTTCCCATCTTCCCTGTTTCCCAAAATCCAGTTTCTGGGAATTGGTGGATCCTTGGGAGCAGGGGGAAAGGCTACCAATGAAGAAGGAATTGTGCATGAGTAGAAATGCTATTTGTGCAAACAAAAGAAGTCATAAGATCCAGCCCTTAGCCACAGTGTGTGAAAAGACTTATATAACACAAATCTTTGCACTAAACTAACATTGTGAAGAGCAACCCTAAGCAGGTCTACTCAATGGGTCTCATTCCCAGGAAAATGTTCCTAGGATTGCACTCTTATAGACCTTAAACAAATGTAGAGCTACAGGGATAGATGGTGCTCCTAGGCTCCGTCCTCTCGCTTCTACTTGAAGCTGCCTTGTATTGAGTCAGACCATCAAGTTCAGCCTTACCTATGCTGACCAGCAGCAGCTCTCCAGTCTCAGGCAGAAGTATTTCACATCACCTACTACTTGATCCTTTTAAACTGGAGATCCCACTGCTTGAACCTGGAACCTTTGGCATGCAAAGCAGGTGCTTGACCACAGCCCTTCCCTGTGGAATGCTGTAAGGTTGTCAACCCTCAGGTGGTGCCTGAAGATCTCCAGGAATTACAGCTGATCTCCAGGCTTCAGAAATCAAGTCCCCTGGAGAAAATGGTTGCTTTTGAGGGTGGACCATTATGGCATTGCACCACACTGAGGTCCCTCACCAAATCCCACCATCCCCAAATTTCCAGGAATTTTCTAACCCAGAGTTGGCAACTCTAAATGCTTACTAAAACGCACTAGTAATGTAAGTAAGCTAACACAATCCCTCTGATGTGGGTACTGAGGGAGAGAGCTTGCTTGTTTGCCAGGATGTTTATTTGGAGTTTTAATTTTCTCCTTCTTTGACCCCTTTACTTATTTTACCTCCGAAGACATGAGACACCAGAGCCAAGTTTATTTAAAACAGTCATAGACCAGAATATAAATAAGAACACAATTAATCCATAAGTAAAATAGCTTACATACTACCAATATACATCTTTTTTCAAGTTAACAAAGAGAGAACAGAGATTTATTAAACACTATACAAGGGATAGATTTGGAGGGGAAACTGTCGTTCGGAAAAGTGTACAAACAGAGCTATTTTTATAAGTTTCACTTCAGAGAAGGCACAGATCTTAGATGACTTAGTTGGCACAGAATTACAGTTCTTAAATTCAGTTCACAGTTTCAGTTCAGTTCCCAGAACTTCTTATAGATGTTCCTATTCAGACTCTGCTGCCTAGCTGTCAGGGAAGTTGGAGATTATACAATCTCTCTTCCCCAGAGAAACACAGAAGTATGGAGATTTCTCCTCAAATCCCTCTTCCAGTTCTTATTATGGATCTACCCCACTTCAGTGGCAATAATCCTTGAATAACGCCCTGTATTTGGAATATCTCCTTCCCAGAGCCTATTCCCTTTCAGTGACCTGAGAAAGGGCCCCTTTCCTCCCAATCTCTGCCAGTCACTCCACAGGATTTGTTTTGCACCAGTTTAGGCAAATCTGAACCCTCCGGTTCCCAGAGTCAAATACAGCTACTGAACACACAGGTTACCAATAACAGAATCAATTCCTTTCTTCAGAGAGCTCCTTAGCTCCACCCACTCACTTTCTTGGAGCTTCTCTTAAAGATTAACTCTTTGTTCATCACGTAAGCATTCAGAGAGGCTTCTTTTATCATATGCAGAAAATGCAACAGAAGGACTGTTTCTTATTTTCATAGTGACCTTCACTTTCAAACACAGGTAAAGATGTTCCTGGAATGAAGTGAACACTGACTGAAAAACTTCACTGGTTGATTTCTATGTGCTGTACATAGAAAGTCTGTCCATTACCAAACAAACAAACAAAACAAAAAAAACTGGCAACCATAGTTTCAAAATGACCTTTCACAAACATTTTTAATATGGAAGCATTGTCATTTAGAGAGAAGCAGACTTGGAAATGGATTTAGGGAAATGTCCCTCACTACTCCTACCGTCTCACAGGCCTGATAGCATACTGAGCCTGATAGTTAATCGATTCCTTGTAAGAGTTTTCTTTTTGTTTGCATAGTCAGTACAATTAATTCTTTGGGAAAAAAGTTTGTTTTTTAACTACATTGTTTCTATGTTTGCTTTTTAAAAGGTTGGTTGTTATTGTGGTTTGTTTGGGTGGTGGTTTTCTGTTTGGAAAATTAATTTAATTTTTTCTTTTTTTAAAAAAAATAACAGCTTTAAAGCATGAAAAGCAACCTAGTTCCCAAGTGGCTGTGTTTTGTATCAGTTGAGGATATGGCTCCAAACTTGCAGTTCAGGACATTTTCTGCTTTGAAGCTTTATTTTGTGATAGTGGGCTACTTACAGATTGCATTAAAGTGGATTTTCACATTTCTTCTCCCTGATCAACTTTATCACATACAAACAACACTGGATCACCTGCCCCCCAGCTGCACCTGGCATACCTCATTCTCCTCTGCCTTCAATTACCACCTGACCATGATGTCTTTCTCTGTGATTGAAACACCTGTCTCCCCTTGCAACTATTTCTGCTATGCCAGGAAGTAATTAGCTACAAATAATTGCTATGTAAGAAAGGCCGTAGTAACAACAGTCATATTATTCATTACTTTGAATCCCTTGTGGAGATGGTGTATTTTTCCCTCTAGTTATGGGATGCCAACTCTGTTTTGCCTCAGAAATAATTCTGGCAAGTAGCTTCATTAGTTAACCGGGAATAGTAAAACTCAGTGCTATGTCAGGTGCACAGTTAGGGATGCTACCTTGTTTAATGAAAGGCTTGTGCGCCTTTAATGGCTAAATACATTTATTTAATCATGGGAGGGTGTTTGCACTAGAAGAAAGGTTGAGAGACTGGAAACTATTTATCTGTGTGGTAACTGCATACTATTTGACAATCAAATATTAACCTGTGCTCCTCCAAGTGGCATATGTGATTCTCCCCTCATCAGTTTTATTGTTATAGCAGCTCTGGGAGCTAGGTTAGGCTGAAAGCCACTAACTGGTGCTATATCAATCACAGTACAATTCTATACAGGGTTACTGTAGCCTAAGCCAAATGAAATCAATGGACTTAGGTAGGAGTAACTCTATGTAGGACTACATTGTAAATTAGGTTATTTGGATTGCTGGAGATTCAAATCTTTGTCTTCCTAGTCTTAGTCTGACTCTCATCATTGTTCTAGAGAACTACTGGGACATTGCAGAACACATATTACCATGGTTTTCTGATTAATGCTAATGAATTTTGGCAGGATAGAGTAATCCCCCCATATGAAGCTCATCTGTGTAGAATAGTATAAACTCACACAGTTTCCCATTGGTTTTGTAATTGAAAGGGGTATTTTTAGATAGGCAAATAAACTGAGCAAGTCCAAATATCAAATGGATATGTAAGAAAAAATATGTTGGATATGTTGGATCCATATATATATATATATATATATATATATATATATATATATATATATATATATATATATATATATATATAAATACACACAGACATATATAAATGATCAATAGATCAAAGCTGTAAAAGGAATATGTAGCCATAGGGCAGTAAATGAATTTTGTTTTTTCATGTTGATATTTAATTCATGGGGCTGTGAGGAAGCTACGAAGGGAGCTCCGTTAATTTGTTAAACAGAACTAAAGGCTTTGCATAAAATACTAAAACATGACGTTACATCTATGGACCAAAGCTAAAGTGATACACAGTGCAACCAATCTTGTATCTAACTCTCATAAAGTTCAATAAAAAACAGGTTTAAAAAAGAAAGAAAACAATAACCATGTTCTCTGCTTAACATCCTAAAATCCATAATGGCCATGTTGTGCACGTCCACACTCAGCTAAGCCCCTTAGACAGCAATCTTAAGGAGTCCTCCCCAAAATCCTACTCAGGGCTATTCAATGGGGCTTACTGCCAGGAAAGCATTCTGAGGATTGCACTGCTATCTAACTGCATGTTGCATGCTACTGGATCAGTTGTGTTATTGTTCAGCCTTGAGCAAAGTTACACATTTTTAAGTTCACATAAGGCCATTAAAATGGTGTAACTATGTTTAGGACTGCACTGTTACTGTCCTAGTGAGGCTGCCCGATTGGCCACCGGTTCACTCAGGGTAGATTTCCCTGCTTAGGAAAGTTAGCCAACTGTCTTGGGTAGCATAGTTCTTGGGAAAATATAGAGAGGAAGTGTATTCATCCCAAACAGACATCCTTCACTGTGCAAGATGGGAATGCCATACAGGTGTTTTTCTTTTTATTGCAAAGTGTACAGGAGGATTAGAAAGCCTGAAAGTCCATGCAGCCGATCTGGCTTGTGTGAGGACTGGAAAGCATCTTTCCAAGAGCAAAGGGATCCTCTGAGGGCTAGAGAGGATAGGAAGTGAGCCATTGTCTTTACCATGTAGATAGCAGGTAGAGGCTGTGGTAAAATATGCAAAAGGGGAATGGTTCAGCACCTGCCATTTCTAGTGTGCACCTGTTTAAGGAAATTTGGTGGTAGGGATGGGAATGACCTTTGGGTATGCAAAAAACAATACCAGTAAATTTCGGGTTCAGGTTTATTGGCCCTGATCACCCCCCCCCCCCGATAAACCAAATTAGCCCAAATACCCATACTGGTAAATGGGTATTCGGCTTTATTTCCAGGTTCCCCCCCCCAAAAAAAAATCGGGTCCATTATAGTCTATGGAATTTATTTTCAAAGTTCAGGGGGGGGTTTCAAGGTAGCGTCACCAAATTTTCAGTGTGGCTGCAAGGTACTCTCATTAGACGGACACCGAAGTTTGTGACAGGGGGTCCAATATTATTGGCCCGCAAAGGGGTCACCCCATCCTCCAGGCGTTGTGAGAGCCAAGCTGTCAATTAGTTTTCTGGTTCACAAGGTCACTGTTGCTGAGGACTGGCAGAAAGAGCTGACTGGCAGACTGGAGGCTCCTTTTGTATCTGATGTCCATGCAAATTAGCTTCCAAACTGAAGAAAACAGCTTAAATGCAAGAAAAAATAAAGACACAGAAAACATTTATTTTGGTGTCAAATGACATCCTGTGAATAGTTCTTTAATATGGTCATTAAAATCTGCTTTCAAGAGATGTTCACAGTGCAGATAAACGAAACCACTACTCAGGGCAACCTTCAGTTTGAGAGCAGGTTTTCATAAGGTGGTGATATTGTAGCCAACCGAAGTCTCAACCAAGGTGGCTCTTCTGAAGGAGATTGCTTATCCACATTGGTGAGGGAGTCTTCTTCAGAAGCCCAATCAGCAGCTGTTGAAGCTGGTACTTTTAGTTGGGGGTATATCCCCTCAGATGAGACTGGGTGAGCCCCATCTTTTAAATGACCCTTCTGCAGATTAGTCTTCTGTTCGGTTATGGACCTGGAAAGATGGTCAGACCAAGTTGGCTCCGGTCACACAACACCTACCTCAAAAGGGCCCCGATGGGGTCCTGGAAGGGGACAACATCCCCTCCCAAACAAAACCAATCAAAGATAGAAAAATGGGAGGGGGCACAGAACTGTGCATCTGAGCAAAGGTGAATAGCCGAAACCTGAAAAAGATTAATATCTATTCAGCTATTTGGGAATTGCCTACCCAGCTTAGTTCAACTTCCCGGTTTTTAGTATTCAGCCGAAATTAAACCCGAAAAAAGCCAAAATGGTTATTTTCAGGCTTATTTTCGGTTCAGGTTTACCGATATACACAGCCCTACTGAGATCTTAGAGGCCCTTTTGTCAGTGGGGATAGATAATCCTGGAGTTCATAGACTAATGGTCTGATTCAACGTAAGGCAGTTTCCTATGTTAAATTGTAGCAATAGGACTGGGAAGGGTTTTGGTGCCTCTTCAGAAGTCACAAGACCAATCCCATTTAGTTGACAAGAGGCTCCTTCATACTGATGTTTCAGGATCTGGTGTAATGGAGGACTTTTTAATAGTCTCCCTTGGGAGCCAAACTGCTTCATCTCAAGTTTGTCACTTGCAACTTGTTGAGAAGCTTTTTTTTATTTGTCAGTCCTCCAGGAAAAATACATTTCACTCTTTCTCCCACCATTTAATGATCTTGTTAAGTTGCCAAGCACATTCTCCCATTGACTTCCTTGGCTATTCAGACACACAGCAGTTCACAGCAAGGGGCCCAATATGCAGTGATTGACTTAGTCGTGTTGGCTGAGGAGAAAGCGAGGGGAGAGAAGAATGCATTATGTATATCGGTATTGAGATCTTAGCCTCTGTATAAGCCTCTCTTTGAAAGCATACTCCACAATAAGAGATTTCTTGGGATTCAATTACTTGTAATACATATTCGGTTCACTTCAGTTACAACACCTGCTAATAACAGAGAAAAGGTTTTCCTCTCAAGAACAGTGATACATTCAGGGTGGCAGGTACGTTTGTTTATGAGGTGTAGCCCTGCATTTGTGTGACATTGTTCCATAAGTGTTATGTCTGTCTTTATTAGCTGTGAAGGCTAAGTCAGTAGTAATATTTTCACAGCATTATGATTAATCCACCGGAAACAGCCACTGAGATTTTCCAGTGCTGAGCACTTAATGCTATAAGGGGCTGACTCCAGTCCAGCCTAAGCATTCAGGAAGACCATTACCAAATTTGGAATTCATAAATATACCCTCTTCTTAAAGCAAGGAGTAAGTATTAGACCAGAAAACTTGAGCTAGCAAAGTTAAAGCACTAATACATTCTTATCAATTTTGGTTTTTACTTTATTTATTTATTTATAATATTTATACCCTACATTTCTGCTCTCATCAGGGCTACCTGATGCATTATCTGGGTCCCCAGAGTATGCTATCTTTCACAGAAATGAAATAATATTGTTAAAGACTATTGCAATGATTTGAAAGTTTTACAGTTAACTTTTAAAAAAACATTTCACATTCACACTGTAGCTCTCTTTTTGCAGTGTGCATACTTTAAAATGCATGCAAAAAGATGCTTTGGAATCACACACCTAGGTGCAGTAAATGTAGATGGCTTTACGTATTAGTTGCCTAAATGTCAAGTCCCTGGGTATTGTATGGAGCCCAGGAGTCTGCTTGGGTTGCCTATTTGAAAATCTCATTGTCATTGTCCCAAATTTCTGTATCCAAGGTCATAATAAGTTTCATTTCATGGTTTATTCACTTTTTAAACTTCATTTACACCTCACCTTTGTCCCCAGTGAGGACCCAAAGCAGCTTACATTATTCTCGTCTCCTCCATTTTATCCTCACAACCACCCTGTGAGGTAAGTTAGGCTGATAATATGTGACTGGCAAAGTGTGGATTTGAACCTGACTCTTGCAGATCCTAGTCTGACATTCTAACCACTGCAGCTCACTAGATATTCAGCCTTTCCAGTCCAGGAAGACTTGTGAATTTTGGACTTTAAAAAAAAAAAGAGAGAGAGAGATTCTGAGGCTGATCATATCCCTTATCGACAGGAGAGCCCTCAGCAAGTTTGCTGATAGTACATTATCATACAAAAACTGAGTTTCCCTGTTTTATGGTCAAAGCTAAGTACATTTCTGCAAGCTGTTTTATACTTTTTTCACACAAAAAAAGTGTATAGAAAACCCATTTCCATTTTAGCTAAGCTCCACAGAATGGGATTCATTAGAGCAGAGCCATTATCAAAAGTTTTAATGCAGAGTTCAAAATCATTGTGTCACTGAGCTGCTATTAGGTTTGGTATAATTACTTTTCTCAAATTGATCTATGTGATGACTGGCAGAAGTTAACCCCTAGAAATGGTCTTTCCTGAAATAAACAAAAATGCCCTATGATTTGCTTTGTGAAGTATTCTAAACAGGAATAAAGCTTTACTTGATGAAATAGGAGATGGAATAAATCCACTGTGTGTGCGTGTGCATTTAGAGAACACTGGTGACTAAACTAGTCATCTAAAAATTTCCATCTGAGCCATAATATTTGGGTCCCTATATCAGTTTCATTCATTCTGTCTTTCTTTCTGCACTTAAACTGTTGACCTTCCTTCTACCGCTCATTTGCTGTGTCCAGTTGTTTTCTTTTTAATTGCTGGAGAATTATAACTTTACTGTTTTCTGATTACCTGAAACTGAGATCATGGCTCATACCTAATAAATCCTCCTTCTCAGTACCACTATTGTGTGGCCATGTGGTGACTATGAAAATGTTAGTCAAAACATATCAGGGATAAAAATGTACAGACCTTTCAACAGGCAAACACTTTAACTTGTTATTACTTTCTGATGCCATGAAAAACAAGAATGGATTCAAAAGACAAGCAGCCATGTGGTGGCCATTTTAAATGTGGCCACATAAGGACAGCTCTACATGGGCCCATTTGCATGCAGGGGCTTCCCACTCAGAACCTGCAGTGTTCAACATGCTGCTAAAAATCACCCCTTCTGCAAGAATATGATACAGAATGGAAGTTTCTGATAGTATCAACTAGCTTAACTTGTGAAGCAGGTTCAGAGTAGTCAGAGTTAAGTCTGAATGCCTCTAAAGGGTCTCTTTTGTTATGTTGTTCTTGAGAGGCAAGTAAATAATGAGGTCCCAATGCACAATTAAGTTGTACTAATGGGAGTTGTACCATCAGAGTTAGAGAACCAGCTTGGTGTAGTGGTTAAGAGCAGCGGACTCTAATTGGAGAAACAGGTTCAATTCCCCACTCCTCCACATGAAGCCTTCTGGGTGACCTTGAGCCAGAATTCTCTCAGCCCACGCAGAGGCAGGCAATGGAAAACCACCTCTGAACATCTCTTGCCTTAAAAACCCTACAGGGTCACCATACATCAGCTGTGACTTGATGGCACACACCCACAAAGGTTGGTGCACTGGTGGCTAAGGGGCCAGGAGCCAAGGGGAGAGGTGATAACTGCCCTCACCTTGTGCTCTCCCCACTGCACACAGTGCAGCGGCTCTGGTAGGGAAGGGATGCCAAGCAACTATGTCCAAGATGCTTGGTGAGGGTGGTGCCAGTAGGGTGCCAAGAGGTGGGGTTAAGGCAGCAATGAGAAGGCTCACTCATCTAATCTCTTATGCCATTAAAGGTTATTTGAATTTGAATTTAAAACTCATCAGTGAGATGATCGCTCTTGATGGGCTGTCCTTCAGCATCATTGAGAAAGTCAGCTTCTGAAGTGTGCTCTGTGACCTGGCTCCCTGGTACACGGTCCCTGCTTGCACCATGATGAGCAGGGCCGTAGTACCCTCATTGAACAGGGCCACCAGTGCTTATGTGAAGGCTGAGATTTCCTGTGCTGCCAGGAGAACTGTGCAGTTCACATCCGACCTCTGGAGTAGCCCGCAGGTGCAGCATGGATACCTCCATAACTGTGCACTGGTGGCAACCCGACGAGGTTCTGGGTGTGGGTCTGGGGTACAGTGCTAGGCAGGGTAAGGGCCGACAGTCCGGCTATCGCCAGGCTATGATCCACACCAAGGTCTTTGATGTGGCGCACACGTCGGCCAACATCGCCGCTGCCATCATGCAGCAGTTAGCATTCTGGGTAGGCAAGGACGTCTCCAAGGGCTTTATGGTGACAGATGGCAGCACAAACATCAGGGCGATGGCAGCAACATTGGGCCTGGAGGCATGGATTTACTGTGCGGCCCACCTTCTCCACCTGGAGGTGGATGCCCTGGGCCTGGGCTCCTCCTCAGAGCAATCCAGACTGGATGCCACAACGAATTCATCTGACAATATTTTATATAAGCTTTTACATTCCAAATTAATATTAATTGCTGTTACTTGAAATTATTTTACAGTTGTCTATGGATTAGGAAACTAACGGGTATAGAAAAGGTTAAATGGATAGTGCATGTCCCCCTCTCCAGGGAGGGAGCTCCTGTTTAGCAATCTTATGAAGAGTCACTCTAACCTAAACTCATTGAATTCAATGGACTTCGACTGGAAAAACTGCATAGGAATGTCACTATTGGAGAGGCAGTGTACTGCCTGAGGACAAGGAGAATTTTTTTATGAAGTTTAGGGAATTAGAGGGTTTTACTGTTAAAAGATATCACTGGACCAGAACACTAACAGTAAAGGATATATTGTAGAAGAGAGATACAGTTAATCTAAATGCCTGAGAATAAGGAATGAAGAAACTTGTGTTCTCACTTTTGAATCAATCTGCTTACTCATGTTCAAATAGCATTTTTTTCCTCTTTACAACAAACTGTTTCTTTTTTAAAATAAACCAGTAGAGACTGCCTATTTTGTTAACCTCCCATAAGTATTGCCTTTGTGTCGAGGAACTGTTCAGAACATGATTTGTCCCTAAACAGCAACTTCAAAATACACTTCACTTGAAGCTGATACTGCCTACTAAGAGATGTGGTTTACAGAAGAGCTCTGAGAGTTGGAAGCAGAAATAGAGGTGGAGTCGGTGAAGCACCCTCCTGGATCCACTACTTGGGCAAATAAGCAGTAGAGAGTGATGTACTGGTGGCAGCAACAGTGGAATATGAACCAGAAGAGCCCAAGGCACAAGAACCAGAAGAGCCCAAGGAAGCAAATCAATTGCATTTAAGTGTATTTCCTCATTCAAGGCCTTCGATTGAACTACAGGAGATGTAGTTTTCATGAATACATAAGAAACCCTGAATTGATTAGTTTACATTAGCCAACTGTACAGGCCTATTATGGGAGGAAACATGGAAGATTTTGATCTTTCTGGAAGGATGTGTGCTATTTTGGTACAATCTGATTCCTATTAATGGGTTTGCAGCAACAGCCTAATGAGGACAGAAAAATAAGCTTTTTCATAATTATGAGATTCACAATAAACATTTTTACTGTTAGTTTAGGTGCAAACTTGATTATGTTTTCCTGCACCCATATTCCTTTGTTTCTAGTGAGAGGTTAGTTCACAGACATATCCCTGCCTGCAGTCCTGAAGGGAGGGCTGAAGGTCTTTGGGAGCCAGCATGACCCTGCACTGGCAAAGGTGCCACCTTATCATGGAATAAAGTGGCACCTCTGCCAGCGAGGAGGCAAACATGCTGGTGCCAAGAAGCCATGCTGCTGTGTGGGGTTCTGCTGCTGGCACTGTGACACTAGCAGCAAAATCCTTGAAGCAGGAGCCCAAGCCGGCATGAGGGGGTGTTCCTGGGGGCAGAGCTGCTGTTAGGCAGCTTCCTAACCCCCTTGGATCAGGGAACACCCCCTCAAACTGCAGTGTGACTATGCCACCTTTTTTGTTGGCGTAGTCTCACTCTTCACAAGGGGGCATTTTCCCTGTTTTCTATTTTAAATCCCTTTAATTTTAATTTTGGCAGCTGGGAAGCCTCTGTGGAGGCAGCATGGCTGTGCCACTCCCAGACACTGCTTAACCTCCCAACCCTTCAACAATGGTCTGTTTGTCCCTCATCCCTTCCTTTGCATGAATTACTCCTCTTGCTTTTCCCCTAACTGTAGCTCCTTGTGGGGGTTGAATTAGGTAAACTATGTTGCATTAACCAGTCTGATCATGGTTTGCTTAATTTATTCCAATTATAGTTTAGAGAAAAGTATGGCTACAGGCAAGCTTCATTGGAGACTCTGGCCTGCCAAAGCATGACTTGGTGATCTGGAAGGAAACATTATGTCTGAATCAAGCCTGTATATCTTGCTTACCAGAGGTCAATATTTTTCATATTAATTACCAAGTAACAGTGAAATAATTTACATACTCCTGATCAGTATTGTGCAGTTTTTCTTTCAATGATATTGGAGTTAAATAAAGAAACTACAACTGCTGGGACAGAAAATGTGTCATAGTCTGTAATTTTATAATATGTTTTCTAGTTACAAATGCCCCACTGAGATTATCTTTTGGTGCTTTTCCAGAGCAACACAAGCTCAAACTGATCTCTCGATACACACAACAAAGGGGACCAATCTTGTCTCCATCTAGTAACCCTGTCTAAAAATCCTGAATTTGCAACTAAAGTTTAGCAATAAATGTTCAGGACCACATACAATGGGAAACCACCCACATGTGCTGTGACATTTATTATACATGGGAGAATACGCAACCCCTACTTGAACCTAGCTGAATGGTAACAAAGATCCTGTGCAATAATATGAGTACAGTTTCTCTGGTATCAGTCCATAGAGAGATAATACAAAAGCCAGAAAAAACATCTCTTCTATCAAATCCCTGCAATATTGCAGCTCACATCCCTCTTTACCCTTTTCCTGTATAGATTTAATGTGAAGAAATCAGAGATCAGTCTTCCAGATAAATTAGAATCTTTACATATGTGAATTGATAAGCAAGAATATATGATGGCATATATATAACGTCTATTCCAGAAAATGCTTTTAAAAACCCTCGAATCACTGGAAATGTAAATATAACCTGACAATTAAGTGAAGAGCTGTAGAAACAAGTCTGTATGATTTGTGATCTACTGTGCCAAAGGTAAGCTAACACAGGTGCTTGACAGCCCCTCTGTCATTGCCATACTAGGTGGGCTGCAAAAAGCAGTGGGTTTTGGACCTCAAAGACAATTTGCCTGTGTAGGTCACAGAACATGCATATTTGGACAATAACCTAAAAGACTGCAATATGCAATGGATTCTTACAGTTTTGCCAGTGTATGGGAGCTGTAACAAGGCAGAAGTTAGTCTGTTCGTACAAACCAAACAAATTATTGTGCTACACTTCATTCATTAGAGTATATTTGTCCCTACATGGAGCTTATCGCCTGTTGATTCCTGGGCCTTCAGTATAAACACATTTAAGTGGCTAGCCACTCGCTGAAGGAGAAAAGAAGCCCCATTCCTCCTAGGCAACTTTCCAATCTGACCTGAAGCAAAAATCCATCTCAGTCCCAATTATGTTAATTGCTGATATCGTGAGCATTTTTCAGGAAATGTTAAAGGGGAACAAAACTTAATGGTCTGTCTCTAGCTGTGGTAATCCCTTATATGCCACAGGAAGAGGAGAAACAAACCCAAGCTGATTTTTTAAAAAATGGACTGATCCCCTTCCTCCAGAAAGATTTCCCTAATTTGAACATTGAAGATTCCTTGTGAGCTCCTCCCCTAATGTTATCCAGATTCAGCCCAAATGTCATGTGAAAACAAATCACATGACTTGCCTGGCTTCATGGGCCAACACGGTGACCAGGACCTCTGAATATTTCTTCCCCAAGTCTTCCCCACTGATCTGTAGGAAGCCCCTTGATGCTGTACCTGAACAAGTTGACATTGGCATTGGGAGCCCCCTGTGGGTCAGTCTGGGACCAGTTTAGTGAAGTGTGAAACTGCTTAAAAGTATGCTCACAGAGCAACAATTCCACTTATTACTGATTTTGTTGTTTTATTCTGGAAATCCAGATTGCATCTGCCAAATGTCATTCATTTCTTAATTCCACCTATGTTATTCTAAGATGACAAAATGAAATGAAAGGAGGACAATATTAAAGCTATGGAGCCGGAAGTCACTGTTTCCTACCTACATCTCTACCCTCCTTTGTTCTGAAAATAATGATGTAAGAAGTGTCCACCCTGCATTCTGAGTATTTGGTTGCAAAATTGCTGGCCAACACAAATTAAAAAGAAACTGTAATAATAATCTCACGAAATATCACATTTATTATGGAAAATAGAATTGACCTTGACTCCTCATATCACAAATCTACATTGCTGGAAACAAGCAATTTTGACATATTATTTGCACAGTGCTGCAAAACAAAATGAAGATGCCGAATCTGGCTCTTCTGAGAAGCATCTGCATAGATGTGAAATGACATTATACTGAACCCTTTATGACTACTTTCTGGCCTTTTCTCACAGCCCCTGGCTTCAACTCTATAAACAGTATTTACAAAGTAATGATGATATCATTTAATATTTTGCGTAGTAATGCATTCTCCCCAGGCACTGACATCATATTACTTTTCTTCATATCAACATATTATTTTATGATGTTTTGACGAGCTAGTACTGAGTTCCTAGCCTCTTAAATATTTTAAGTAAACTGATGATTGTAGAAGGCACCAGGCCTGCAGCTGCATTTATAGGACAGGTAGACCTCCTTGGGACAAAGACTTCTCTCAACAAAGGCTGTGGAAACCAGTCATTGATTATTATTCTCATGTTACCACTTCTGCCATTTCATATGCTGCTTGGGTTACCATGTTTCCTTCACAATCACCTGTGCTCTCTCTCACAGCCCTGAGTTTGCCTTGAAGGAAGCCCTTTACCTACTTATCTTAGGAAGCCCTTTACCTACTTATCCAAGCTGTGAAAGAGTACAGCTAAACTGGAAGTAGCAGTAATACTCTGACCACCTCAGCACATATTCCTACTCCTCTTTCATTAGATATAAGCACATCTAGCCTACTTTCCTAAAGGGTGACTCAGTTCTCTCTTTTTTGTGACCAACACCTTGTCACCTTTGTTTGTGTGAGAAGAAAGCTTCCCTTTCCTTGCCTTTCCCAGATGAAATTGAGAGGCTTAGAGGCTGTAGCTGATTGTATAATAATGAAGATAAATTGAAGTTTACTATTTACTGAGAGGTAGATAGATATACCATGGTATACCGTGCAGCTAAAGGAAAAGAAATGGGAGCTTAGACAACTAGAGCAAGCTTGGTAGCATGTTCACAACAAAGATGCAAGAACATCTCATAGAATGGCCATGAGATCCTATAAGATGGTGGTGAAGGCCACAAAGTTTACTATGCAGCCTCCATTGCAGCTGCTGGCTCATGCCTGGCTAGGGTTGCCAGGTTCTTCTTCACCATCAGCAGGAGGTTTTTGGGGCAGAGCCTGAGGAGGGTGGGGTTTGGGGAGGGGAGGGACTTCAGTGCCATAGAGTCCAATTGCCAAAGCGGCCATTTTCTCCAGGTGAACTGATCTCTATAGGCTGGAGATCAGTTGTAATAGCAGGAGATTTTCTGCTATTACCTGGAGGCTGGCAACCCTATGTCTGGCACAATTGTTTAGAGTAGTTAGGTGACTTATGTCTCTCCTGGGAATGTCCAAATTTTTAGAGATTCAGCCCCTAGCTGTGAGGCTTTTGTCAATAAGGTGTTGCTCCACTGCAATCTCCCCGCCAATTTTGAAATGGTTAATGAACTGGAGGCCCCATGGCTGTCTTTGAGTCCTATATTAGATCATTTCAGCTGACTCATCAGGACTGATGTGGACAAGATCCTGTCTCCTGTGAAGCCAACAATGTGCCTTCTGGACCCATGCCTATCCAGGCTAGTTAAGACCAGTGCAAATAGGATGTGAGCCCTTCTGGAAGACATTATCAAGCTATCCCTGCATTCAGGAGTCTTTCCAGGAATGCTGAAGGAGACAGTGGTGAAGCTGCTCCTGCAGAAACCATCTCTGGACCCTTTGGATCCCACAAACTAGCACCCAGTATCAAATTTACCTCTCCTGGGTAGGGTAATTGAGAGAGCAGCATTGGAGCAGCTCCAGGCCTTGCTGGATGGGATGATACATTGGCCCTGGATCAATTTCAGTCCAGCTTCCAGCCTGGGTATGGGATGGAGAATGTGTTGTTCACCCTCACAGATCTCTGAAGGTAGCTGGATCAGGGCAGGTTAGTGCTGCTGCTACTACTTGACTTGTCAGCAGCGTTTGAGACAATTGATTATGATCTTCTGAAATCTTCCTGTTTAAATTTCAAATTAAATTCATTAGCTCTACTCTGGAGAAGCACAAAACAAGTCTTACCCTCTTTCATGTGATCAGAAAGTTTCCCCCCAGCCCTATTATATCATCAGCAACAAAACCATTAGTACACTTTCTTAACAAGAACTTGCTTTGTGTGCTTGTCCTTACAGCCACTGATATGGGAAACAATGTAAGGGCCAAGGGCAGAAAAATGTTTCTTTACATTTCTGACTACTCTCTGCCTGGCTACTGATCTTCATTCACAACAAGTTGCCCATCTGGTCAAAATTCATGCTTACTGAATACACACAGTTTTACTGGTTGTTGTGCCACAAAGTCTTAGAGCAGACTATATCCCTAGTATAGTAGCAGGATTTATTTTGGTTCTAACTTGGGATTTTTGAAGATTTCAGAAGCCTGATATGTTCACTATGCATCTGTTTTGATTCTGGAGAGATTATTCTGTCTATTGGAACTTCTTAATTAAAACTTTATGCTCCAAGTGTGTTAACTATGAATTAGTTCAAAAGCCACCTGTGTTGCATGATGGAATCTTGCTTAACTGGAGAGACAGATTCTGAGAGATGGGCAAGTGTTCTGCAGAAAATGAGCTACATGTCAAAAGCTGGAATATTTCATTCTTTAATTAGTATATATTGGTATGTTGCCTGCTCAATTAAAAATCTATAAAGAGGTTTCTAATGATTAAAAATACAAACCAATATAAGTAAATAAATATATTTTAAAATGTGCATGTTAATAAAACCGGAGAATCTACCAACAGGATAAAATCAGGAGAAATAAACCAACCAAAATAAACCAACAGCAGAAAAAGAGAAGAAAAACCCATATAAATTGATATGCAGCACACACAAAAAATCAAGATCAGCAAGTAAAATATAATCCTATAGGAGTAGCCATGAGTAGCAATGTTAACCTGTTGCAGTAAATATCAAAAGGTGGCATCTTCAAGATTAGCACACATTTATTCTGGCATGAGCTTTGTGACTTTGTCAGATGCTTATAGTGGATTCTTACTAGGCAGGCATGTATTTTCTACATCTGTCTTTCTATCAAATTATGAAGGAAATAGCAGTAAACATCAGGGCCAAAGGGCCATGGAATAGAGGAAGAACATGGTGAGATATAATTAGGTAAAATTCAAATGTAATCAAGAAAAGTATAGAGACCATTCACAATAGCAGTAATTGGAGATAATGTAATCATCTTTGTTTTGTTAAACTGGTTAACACCTGTAATAGCTGAGTGATCCCAGGTCCTTGTTGTGGGGAGATGATATCAGGCTAATTCAGTAGTTTCAGGCTGGAGTTTCCTTCTGTAGTTCTTTTGATGGAGAAATGACTTTTAGAACAGCAACAGTGTTCTGGGAGAATTACTCATTTGTAATTGGTTAGCTGGTCAATGGTTAGCTGGGGAGCCCAGAGCCACTAGCTATCATGTACCCAAACCTGTACCCAGGCATGCAAACCCCCACCTCCTGGCCAAGAGACCCATAGTTTAGCATTGAACAACACAGAGGGAGTCTTTTGATGGAATGGAAAAGGCCACAACTTTATTGGTTACAGCACTAGGCATTTAACTAGCATAGGGTCAGGATCCAAGGAATCAGCTGACACGACTGCCAACTGATGAGAATTCCACAACCCAGTCCACCTGTGAGGCATAGCCAGGGATGGCAGTATATGGGATCCACATGGGCAGAAGCCTACTGTGTGGTCCCCTGCCACTTGGGAGGAGGACACCCCCACAGCCTCCAAACTGGGCATGTACTGATCCAGGCTTCCCCCCAAACCCCATATTAGGGTCCCCAGAGTGGGAAAAGGGGGCATGCAGGTCAACTTTTCCCTAAACTGGATCTGTACCCATGCCCAAACCTCCACAAAAGATGGCCGGAGACCCCTACATCTACCGGCCAACTCCCACCAATGCCTACTGCTGCAACCAAAGTCTAAGCCCATGACAGATGTCCTGGAGCCAAATGTCCATCCCCCAAGAGGAGAGATGCAGAATGCGTACGCCATAGGTGAGTTGCCTCAACAAAAAAGGCTCTGTCCTTAGTGACTACTATCATAATCCATGCATACCAGGAGAGAGAGAGAGAGACACTGCTTTCCAAAATGTTTGATTGGAGTAACAACTTGTTTTCCCCCTTCTAAACTCTTTTTAGAAATGAAAAACATTCTCACAACTTCCTGACACGTTTTCTAGGAAACAAATGTTTATCGTTTGGTTTCAGTTGCATCTGCAACATATTAATTTGATTTAAAATTTATACCTAAGAGCCATGCTGGCTTAAATCAACAAAATGCTTTGAGTTTCATGGGCCTAGCTAATTTGGATTGATAGGGCAGATAATTAGCTGCCTCAAACAAACACATAATCAATGGCACTAACGATTCCTGCCAAATATATTTAAAAAGAAGTAACTAAGCTGTCTTGCATTGTTTGGATTTTGTGCTCCTCCCATCCCCAGTTTATTAAATTTCCCTTTTCTTTAGGGGATTCATTGAGAAATAAAATGTAATGAAAGACCATACTGGTAGATATTTTTTGTTTTTATTAAGCTCAGGGTAACATACCTAATTTTAAATCAGTATTTTTCTCTCACATAAGGGAGGGGAAAAGAAGAGCAAAGAGAAGAGACATATCCCATATCCCATCTTTTGTGATGGATTAGTCACACAACCTATTCCCTACACTATCTAAGCCTAGCTATGTGTAACAGAAATGAATGCAGAGTGTTTCCCAGTTTTCTCTTCCATTCCTTTGTTGTCGTCCCTTTCAAATTATAGAGTGATTATTCCTTGGACAGGGACTTGTATTCTCTAAATCAGCATGCTCATTGATTGCATGTGTATCCCTTTTAATCACTGATGACACAAATACTGCCCAATATGTCCCCCTTACTGTCACATAACTGTCATACAAATGCTACTGTTACTAACAAGCATGTTGAATAAGGGGAGGAGCTAGAGTGGGAATAAGGTTTAACGGGCAGGCTTGAATCTTGGTCTGAATTATGGAAAAACAACAATGGAACCAGCCTTCTTTTGAGCCATAAAGTTGCCGAAATTCCTTTTTTTAGTGAAAAATCTGTACACAACTTTTGGAGACCATATCTGTATCTTGAGAACAATGGAGCAAGTTATGTCAGTGGGACCTAAAACAAAATCTATGTAATACTTTAATAATAACACAACACATTGTGTAAGCTTTTGAGTTCTCTGGAACTTTCAATCAGGTTAACCTACCTCAGCCTAACCTACCTCACAGGGCTGTTGAGAGAATAAAATGGAGGAGAGGAGAATGATGTAATAATTCAGACCCTGTTGTGGGGAAAGGCAGGGTATAAATTAAATAAATAAATAAATGCTATAATTTAAGATGGGGGCAGATAAAAAAACATGTTGATGGGTGGGTGGGAAGGAGAGAAGTAAGCAGGGCAAGGTTGCCAAGGAGGAGTGAGATGAGAAATCGTTTGGGAAGGGTATATGGGGGAAAAAGTGAAGTGTCCCCTGCAAGTCGTTGCAAGTTCCACACTGCAAAACTGGCCCTGGCCCAGTGGTTGGCACCAGGCAACTGGGCTCATTTCAGTAGCTGGCACCATGCAACTGGACCATAATTTTTCCAGGTAGTGGATGCCAGGAGGAGCGAAGGAGGGAAAATAAAAGACAGGGTGATAGATAAATGTGGGTGGCTAGTAGGTGGGAAGGAGAGAAGGAACAAAAAAAGGGGAAAGTCTGTGGGATCTTACATGGAAGAGAAAGAGGCAATATGGAGGAGGGGAAAATGAGATGCCCTCTGCAAATCCTTGTGGGTCCCACACTTGTAATTCAATATTAATCTGAAAAATTACTCTGCCTTTTTCTTTATTTTCATCTTTATTTCTTGTTCCTCCACAATGCAATTCCTTCCTGTTGTTGCTTTCATAAGTGATGGCTTGTTGCTCGCTTCAGTATTTTATGAAATTATTTAATGTGGAGATTAACAGTCTCCATATAGAATGCAGTATGAATCTACTATTTTTAGTGTAATGAATCCTGAATTGTGCCCTTAATAAATAATATTTTGTAGGAGTTTCCTCATTAAAATTGTTCTGGCACTGTTCAAGGTTTTTCTACCCCTTCATTCCTTCTTTCCTACAATGAATAATAATGAGTTAACTGTCCTGTACTTCAGAGATGATTTTTGAATTGATGACATTGTTCAAAGAAAGTGCACTCGATGTGGCAGAACAAGTATTTAATCATTGGACATAATATACAAATGTGTTACAGCATTTCTCTCTAATTTGTATGTCAGGTCCTTGTAAGGAGAGCTTGCTGCTTAATTAAAGAATAAAAACACTCTATGTGTCCACCTTTTTTGAAAATGTACATTATCATCTGAAAAGTAACCGAGAGAGTGGATTTTGCACAGGTTCATAATACTTAGCATACATAGAATATATTAAGTTATATACCTCTCACTAAACCTGTATGGTAGGTCAGTATTATTATCACCCCCAAATTGGAGATGGAGGTGGGGGAGGGGAAATGAAACAGAATGAGCTGCTATTGTCCACCAATTGGGTTACTGGCACATATAAAACATGAACTGGGGACTTTCCAGATGGCTCTCTTAGCCACTATGTTATACTTGCTTCTGTGTAGAGTGTACATGGGACTTCAATTTTTATTATTTGTACTTGCCCTTTGTACCATGGAATGAAAACACAAGGTTAAGAGGTTATATGAGGGCTGCAGTTGTGCAGCAGCTGCTTATTGTACACCTCAAACCCTTTTGAGTGTGGGTTACTCTAACTTTCAAGCAGCCTTGGAGCCTACCAACATCTGCGCAAACCTATCTTGGCTCAATCATTGGCTCCAGAGTTGCTCTAAATATTTTTTCATTGCCTGCACACTTAAACATGTCCACTCATCACCCCGCATTGGCGTTTGATGATACTACTCAGCCACAATAGTCCCCTTCCCAATTCCCTCAAGCCAGTCAATTATGAGAGACTGGATTGGTTAAACCCTCTTCATCCTTGGATGTCTCTGTGCCTACCAATTTCCTTATGATTTTGCAATGAAGTTGACACTGCTTCCGCCAGTTAAGCCTCAGTGAGGACCTAACCAGCCAATTACTCAACTCGTTTTAACCCTTTCTTCATAGGCAATGTGGAGCAGGCAAAAAAAAAAAAGTCCTCAAAATCTTTTGCTCATCATAAAAAAGTGGCAAGATGATGTGCCAATGAATTACCTGGACAGGAGAGGCAGGGGTTGTTTAGATATGTACCAAGGCTTATGATTGCCTCCGGCTGGCTTCTTCTCATACTTGCTTCATCTTAGGAGTAAAGGCAAAAATGCTTATGCAGAGAGCAGGCAAAAGATTTTTAAAAATTAAGCTAGGGATACTTCTGAAAAAAGATTTGAGTTTTTGTAGAATGAGGGATTTTCTTCAGTTGTGAAAATGACTGAGAGGCAGGCAAGGAGACATGATAAAGGCTTTAAAAGTTTGTATTCCTGCTGTTATTTTCATTAATGCTGTGAGTGGAAAACAAAGGAATTAATTTAACCCAGATACATTTTTCAAGCTGGGCTGTTTATGCTGGGGCCTGGGTTATTCTTTGTCTGCTTCTTCTGAAGTAGTTGTGTTAGGGTTAAAAATGCTGAACCCACTTTTGAAGATCTGTCTCTAGAACATTCATCAATAATTAATCTGACAGAAAGTAATTTCATTAAATTGGGTGGTTGGATGGATGTGAAGAAGAGTTGGTTTTTATACGCTGATTTTCTCTAACCTTTTAAGGAGTCTCAAACAAGCTTACAATCGCCTTCCCTTCCTCTCCCCACCACAGACACCTTGTGAGGTAGGTGGGGCTGAGAGAGTTCTGAGAGAACTGTGACTAGCCCAAAGTCACCCAGCAGGCTTCATGTGTAGGAGTGGGGAAAACAACCCAGTTCACCAGATTAGAGTCTGCCGCTCACGTGGAGGAGTGGGGAATCAAACCTGGTTCTCCAGATTAGAGTCTACTGCTTCTGACCACTATATTACACTGGCTGTGACTCATACTGTCCCCCCTCCTCCAATTTTCAGTAAAATGCAACATTAGTTTGCCCAGGTTGGACCAGCATGCTCATCTATGAAGTTGGATAGGTAGCTTTGTCTGTCCCTCATACTTTGCCTCAGTCTCAGGATTTTTGTGAGGCTAAAAACAATCATTCTTTTAGGCAAGGAGGCAGAATACAAGTGTAACAAATAAAATCAGTTATCCATCCTATGTCCCACTCTATAGACTGAGGGCAGAACTGACAGGTATTTTCATGACAGTGATACGTATCAAGAGGTCTTCCGACATTTCTTTGCTTTACACCTTAAAACAATTCTCTAATTCAATGACATAACAATTTTGTCCAATTATGTGGTCTTCAGGGATAAAACAGATCACCCGCTTTTGAACCAATTTAAACAGGTTCTGTAGAAACAAAGCAAGGACAAATCATTAATGGCAGGTCATGGAAGGCATTTTGTGTCCCCTGCTCTGCTGGAGGCCATTAAAGTCAGTTTACTTGTTTTAATGGGTAACACCTGTGGATTGAAATGGGGGCGGGAAGCTAATAGCACATTCCAAGTAAAATATGGAAGGCAATCCAAGCCTTTCACTGCCCCCTTCCTTTTTACAAAATACGAAGAATTGTTCTTTAAAAGGTAGTCACATTCAGCCTTTATTATTATTTTTTTTACTGCTGATGTTAGGCAAGAAAAACCTGCTCTGCAAACAGAAAGTGGAATAAACATTACTTCATTTGAAATACTCTTCCAGACTTCTTTAAACCTTAAAAGCAATTAAAATATTCTCACTGCAGTTATGAAATATTACAGTAGCATATATAAAACTTATCAACGTGTATGTTCTGTTGTTTGAGAGCTTGGACTTTGTGCAGTCAAATCACAGAAAATATTTTGAAAAATAAGGTTTTGTTGAACTGATTCAAATGGTGCTGAGCTTAAAACCTTGGGGCACAACTCAGTCAAAGTTTATCACTTTTTAGTTCCACTGATTTAAAGGGAAAGATTTAACACATTGATTTTGATTTGGGCGGGGGGCAAGGAAGGAATATAACAGAGAAAAATAGAATATAAGCAATAGCTGTCATTAAGGTAATATGGGACAGACCTGTGAAGGGTGTTCACACATCCATGGTAAACTCTTCAAAGACTTGCTACACTCTGAGTCTTATTGAAAGATCATACATTTCCACACATTATCACACATTTCCAGTCTTCTCTGTGAAGCCACGAGTCTGGGATAATACGACAGCATCATCAGTATCCTAAAATAAGAGATTCTGGAACCTTTTGTCATTGTGAATTTGTTTCATATTTGTGAAGTATATTTCATAACCATTGGGTATATGGCCTGGATCTAGATAGGGTTGCCAGCTTCAGGTTGGGAAAAACCTGGAGATTTTGGGGGGTCGTCTGAGGAGGGAAGGGTTTGGAGAGGGGAGGGATTTCAATGCCATAATTACCAAAGCAGCCATTTTCTCCAGGGGAAGTGATTCTATCAGCTGGAGATCAGTTGTAAGAGCAGGAGAACTCAAGCCACCTCCTGGAGGTTGGCACCCCTAGAGCTAGATGAGTGGTCCCACTGGCAGAAGGACTTCTATTCAAGTGGATTGACTTCCTTGCCTCCTGCTACATCCTAATATAGATCTAGAAGGATTTATCAAAAGCGTATCTGAAATGAGAGATATTTTCCTCTATTTTCTCTTGAAAGGATAAATGTTTTATTGGGGAATAAGGAATTCCCATAAGCAGCATTTTGGGGTTGCATTTTGAACTGCTGTGGAAGTGGGGAGGCAATAGTGTTGTGCTCTGTGGGTAGAAATCCTTCAACCAATGGAGATGCTTGCTTGGATTCAAGCTAATGTTTAATAAACTATTGGAACTGATATCCTAAAATTTAATTATTTCTATGTTGCTATACTAAGTAGCCTATAGAATAAATCTAATGGTAGTCATGGGCAATGTACCACAAATTGACTTCGACTAAAATGTCGCCCTAGAGCAAATGTGTGTATATATTTACTTTTTTCCACTTCACCTCAGTTTTCTGGGATGACTGAGAAGACAGTGAGAAATAAGTTTTTTTTTAAAAAAAATCTATATTTAACAGAAAGGACATACTGTGCTATTCAGTTGTAAATAGGATGTATACAGATATAGCTACATGCGCACCAAGACTACTGGTGCTCTAAAAATATAGCAGAATTGCCACCTACCGTTGTAACATTTTGCAAGTTTAAAAATGTCATGGCGCATAAAAATAGTGCCTTTTCATCCCAAAGACCAGTTCTGTCAGGGTAGCATCTGAGGCAAGTTACCGTGGCATCATAAATAGTTTGTGTATGCATTCCCAGCATGAAAAAGACATGAAAATGACTGTTGTCTGGATTTTCTGTGTACCCAGAACACAGATTGATCCTTTCAAGAGAAAGCAAAGGAAAATATCTCTCATTTCAAATACTTTTAAAATCAATCCTCCTAGATCCATGGTGACTTTGTTAGTGCATGCCACACTTGTTTTAATGCTTTTTTTCTTATGGAATGGGCTATGGAAAGCTTCCAGAGGTAGTTGTGGCCTCAACACTTGCAGTAATACCTGTTTCAGAATTCCTGAAGAATATACTGATCCCTGAAGTGATGTTGTAAAATCCTAGTATTTCCTGGTCTTGAAATCTTTATTTTTCTGCACTAAGCTCAGTAACTCATCACTGAAAATGGGCTTTGATCTCTCTCTCTCTCTCTCTCTCTCACACACACACACACACACATGCACACACATGCAAAAACACACTCACTCTCATATACACACCCTTATGCAAACATGAAAGGGTTTCTATTGCTGGCAACAATATACTTTTATTGCAAAAAACCCTTGTTTTTATGGGCCTTTGAAATAAATGCAGGAAAGGCATAATCTCCATTCTTTCTCATTCCATCAAAAGCAGTTTTTATGAATGTCTTCATTGGTCTTGATGACACAGTAACAACTCACTCTGTTGTCCCTGTGAATACAGTGTCATGAAGATGCGCTTGACATATGGATTAACTATCCTGGAAACCAATGAGAATGATCCTATTTTCCACAGGACATTTTCTTAGAACATAAAACATGTTTTTGTGGCCTTCCTGACTTTTCTGTTGCATTTCTCAACCTTTCCCAGGCCCTGCACAAATTTAAGCACTATCATTTAACCCATCTGTAGTTATTATGTTCTGGTGTCACTAATTTCTGGGGTATCATGAGTGTGGTATCATGAGCCTCAGACACCAGCACAGCCTCTTTGGCAGCATTTTCCAAGCACAGAGGCTTGCGCCAGCATCAAAGGGGGGTGTTTCTGGGGGCCCAGCAAAAGGAAATATCTGAGATTGGGATACTGATGTTGCTGAGATTCTTGAATTATCTATCCAGATCCCAAATATATTTGAAAAATACAAATAAGTATTTTCCGGGTATATATTTGGACTGGATATATTCAGACTGGACTTGAATCTTGTTGTTCTACTGCAGATCAACATTGCTACCCTCTGAATATATCATCTAGTTTGGCCTTTGTTTCACTTGAAAAAGTTCTAAAAAGACTAATTCTTAATTTAAGCATTTTCCACATGGGGGCAGGCTCATGTGTTTTCCCTGCTGCTTCTACAGCTGCTGATACAATACAGTGGCAGCATGGATTCCACATGGCAGGTTTTCCTATATTTTCCCTGTCCCCTGCCCTGGTGCTATTTAAGTGTTTTTAATTGGCAAATAGACATCATTATGTCATTATAATATTGTAACAATCTATGTATCAGGTTGTCTGAATTCCCAACTTTCATCTTTTAAAAAAAATGTAAGTGTCCAGCTCCTTTCATTGTGATGATATAAGGGGAAAGGAATAGTTCTACACCAAAAGAGGCTAGAGGCTTACTTTTTAAAAAAAATAAAAATGGGCAGCCCAATCATAACCAGGGGGGATGAAAGGGGTTTGGAGCCGACATGACCCAGTACTGGTGTTAGTGCCACTTGCACTGGCTAAAATGGAACCAATGCTGGCGCTGGGGCACTTATGCTGGCTCTGGGGACCCTCACAGCAGTGCAAACCTTGGGCATGGGTGCAGCCTCATCAGCGGTGTTAGTCAGCTCCCTTTATGGTGGCACTGAGTTACACCTGCAGAAAGGCAGGAGTAGCCCTGTGGAACTCTATGGAGAGTTCCATGGGGTTTTCATGAAAGAGGCATTTTTGGCTTGCTGCGCATGGTAGCAAGCTGCTCAGGAGGTTGCACGGATGTGCCATCCCCAGGTCCAGGGTAAGTAACCTCCCCCATTACAGTTGCACTCTTAGTAATTCAGAAAAAAATGGTACACAGGTAATTGTAACATTATAATGATATTTAATTTATTTTGCTGATTTGGTGGGAGGAGAATGGCTGGTGGAGGGGATGGGGCAGGGGAAATGCATATTAGAGTGGGACGGGGAAAATCTGAACTTTTGAACTTTCCCATCCACTCAGCAGCTATCTATGGAAAGATCGGAGAAAAGTCAGGGGAAGCCCATCAAACTGGGAGGGCAAACAACCCATGTGAAAAAGGTCTTAAACGTGTTGTTGATTAAGATATTTTTTTTCTGCACAAACAAGTGTGAAGGTAAAGGTCTAACAAGGCAATTCCAAGCAGAGTTACAACCTTCTAAGACCATTAGATAGCTTTTATCTCAAGACAGTTTTGGGAGGACTACATAATATAATTCACCAATTGTGTGTGTTTTAAAAGTTTTTTAGAATTTCAAGCCAGGTACAGGTTCTAAGTAATTTCTTGGTCCAAAATGTATTTAACAAATGTTTTAAATATGGATATGTTCAAAGTTTAAATGATGTATCTTTTCCTGTGGAACAGTGCATGGTGGTAATTAACAGGCACTTCACAAAGTAGGTGTAATTACCACTGATTTATACTGCTGTGAAAAGTACAATTATTTGGGCTGACAGACTAAAATTCCAAAAATTAGTGCCACAATTGAGTTGTTCAATAAAGCTGGAGTGGTCTGAGATCCATTCTGTTTGAGGGATTAATGGACATTCCTTTAAAACAGAAATGCTCTTTAAAGTATGGGAATTAGGCAACCTTTAAATGTAATAAAACTGTGTGTTCAGGTCTGCTCTCAATGGAGAATCACCCATGGTTTCAGTTTTCTTGCCATTCTATAGCACAGGCCTTTGTGATGCAGTTTGTTCAGCTAAAGCTTGCAGTTGAAAATATAACGCTAAATTGAGGGCATGTGTTACAGAGTATTTATTTGTGGGAGAAATGGGAACCCCAAAATATTCCGAAATGTTTTTCATTTTAGTAATTATTATTAACCGGGGGAACACATTTAGAAATTTCCGATACAAAATGATGATGGAATTTCCCTGTTAGTTTTGCATCGGGTATTTCCAACTTGAAGCTAAACAAGGAATTAAAGGCACTGTTTCAAATTGGAAATAATCCGAATTCACACCCCTAGTATTAACAGACTGCAGCACTTAGCATCACTTTCCCTTTTGATCTGTTGTTTGGGATATGCTCAGACAAAGGGGGGCGGCTGTGGCTCAGTGGTAGAGCATCTGCTTGGCATGCAGAAGGTCCCAGGTTCAATCCCCGGCATCTCCAGTTAAAGGGACTAGGGAAGTAGGTGATATGAAATACCTCTGCCTGAGACCTGGAGAGCTACTGCCAGTCAGAGTAGACAATACTGACTTTGATGGACCAAGGATCTGATTCAGTATAAGGCAGCTACATGTGTTCATGTGTTCATGTGTTCAATCCTTAACTGATCAAGAAATTGAGAGGCACTCTTGCATCATTTCAGATCCACATGCTTTTATCCTAATTCCAGATTTGGGACTATATCAAATTGCAGTACTATGCAAACTATCTGATCCATGCCAAAATTCCGAGATTTATAAAACGCCAGTAAAAAGCAAAACTACTTGAGTTTAATTTGATGAACAAACATAATACGATAAAATGCTTTTCTCTTTGATTCTGCTCCTACCCCCACCCTTTGATATTCCTACCAGCATACAGCAGAATGGTATTAGACATCTGGGTTAAACTCTAGAGCTTACAGGATTTGATTATGGCTTTCCCTGTCATTTTAATCTTTTAAAAAGAGTGGCAAAATAGATACTCTACTAGATTATGTAGTCTGCTTTTATCTGCAGTAACCAATCCTCTTGTCTTGAGTTATTCTCATGCTTCAGAAAGTTGAGCAACATATCTGAACTTTATGTATATATCCCTATCCCTTGGGATGTTAGTCATTGGGTTTTTAAATGCTCAATTTATGAAATGGTAAACAATTTCATTCAACACAGCTGAGCTGATCCAATCACAAAGCACACATTAATTTTCAACAGAGATATGAAATGTCCTCTGTACTTCACTGAGGCAGCATGTGCCAGCTTCTGCCAAAGAGTGAAAAGCAGGCACTTACCCAGAAACTAAAAGGACTTCACCATGAAGGCACTGTTGAGATTCATTTGCTGTTCTTGACAAAAGACATCAGAAGTGCTTCCTTACTAGGATTTTTTTTAAAAATATTGCATCATGATATTTGATTTCTTGAATGAGAAACTAGGCCTGTCGATTCAGTTAGTCCCAAACCGAAATTTAGCTGAATTTCCCCTGAATCGGCGGTTTTTAGTTCAGATGGAACCAAACTCAAAAAAGGTGGGAAAACGGGAGCCAAATTCAGCGAATTTGGGGTGTTCAGCGAATAAATTCGGCAAATTCGGGGTTCGGCGCAGCAGCATAACCGTCAGTTAGTAAGCAGCATTCTCCTGCAGCCAATCGGCCAAGCTGGGTCTTCTTCTGGCCAATCAGTTTGAGTGATTGAGTGCATGAGACCAGCTGCTGTGCGGCCCGGGAAAAGAAAGAGAGAGTATCTGTTTGTGTGTGAGAGAGAAATCCCCGTGGGGGGGTGCTTGTGCACATTCGCTCCTTTCCGTGGCTGCAGGGGTGCATTTTTGGGGGTAAAGACCCCAAACTTTCAGTGGAGCTTCAAAGGACCCTTCTTGCAAGACCCCCAAGTTTTGTAAACATTGGGTCAGGGGGTCCCGAGATATGGGGCCCGAAAAGGGTCCTCCCCTTAATGTGCATTTTTATTCCATTTAAAGCACACATTCGCTCCTTTCCGTGGCTGCAGGGGACACATTTTTGGGGGTAGAGACCCCAAACTTTCAGCGGAGCTTCAAAGGACCCTTCTTGCAAGACCCCCCAAGTTTTGTAAACATTGGTTCAGGGGGTACCGAGATATGGGGTCCCCCCTTTTCCCTATTGGGATGAATGGGATCAGCCAATCCTGTGTGCATCTCGAGAGTGGCAAATCCAAGGCAAAACCTCCCGTGCTTAAATGGAATCGTATTGGATTATCCAGTCCTCCCAGTCCCTCCTGATGGAACAGAAGACATCCACAGTAAGACCCCTTTTGGGGCTTTAATCTATAATTTTTCTCCTGTGTGTGTGTGTGGGGGGGAAGCAGAGTCTGTGTGTGTGTGGGGAGGGAGCAGTTTCTGTGGGTGGGGGGGAAGCCAAAAGGGGCTTTTGCCCGTTCTGTCTGGGGTGTGTGTGCCCCCTCGAGTCTCTCTCTCCCTGGTTTGAGGGGGGGGCTTCAGTTGTGTGTCCTCAGGTTTTCCCTCATTCATAAGATCGGTTAGGTCTATTTTGATGCTTGCTCAAAAATTGTTTTCAAATTGTGACTTAAAGAATGCATTTGCCTGGTCCCGAGTCCGATCCAAAAGGGGAAAATCACCCCCTCCTGCTCCTGATGCTTAGCTAGCATGCCTCTGTCCCTTTCCATGGTTTGCAAACTCCCAGGCGTCAGGTGTTGCTTTGCATGGTTGCAAAGGTGTTGCTTTGCAAGGTTGTGTTGCTTTGCATGGTTTGCAAACTTCTTCTGTCCCTTTCCATGGTTTGCAAACTCCCAGGCGTCAGGTGTTGCTTTGCATGGTTGCAAACGTGATGGTTTGCATGGTTGTGTTGCTTTTCATGGTTTGCAAACTTCTTCGCACCTGCCCCGCCCTTGCTCCCCATAGCTCAGCTGTTTGTCGGGGCTGGGAGCTTTGAGTGGGTGGCAAGCTCTGCTAATTGCAAATGTACATTAAGGAGGGGGGACCCCTTTCGGGGCCCATATCTCAGCCCCCGCTGATCCAATCTTTACAAAACTTGGGGGTTATTGCAAGAAGGGTCCTTTAAAGCTACGCTTAAAGTTTGGGACCTCTACCCCCAAAAATGCTCCCCCGGAGCCACGGAAAGGTGCGGTTGTGATTGTAATTGCTTTAATCGGCCGAATTTTTCCCCGAATTCCGGACCTCATGCCGAATTGCACAGACCCGAAGCGGGGGAGTTCAGACTTCGGCATTTCCTGAATAAAAACGGGCTGAATTTTGCCGAATCCGAATTTTACCGATTTTTTTTTCAACAGCCCTATGAGAAACTGCAAGTGAGACATTTATAAGACTGCTAACTGTAACACAAAAGAGGGAGATGAAGATGGCTAATTGGTGATGAGTGGAGGGGAAAGCATTGAATCCAAAGCTTAATGTACTGGGTAAACAACAACTCCTTAAACTGCCATTATAATTGAATTAATTAGAAGCCTGGCTTCTAATTTCTAACCATATTACCCCACAGATTATGACCTGTTTAACATGCAGACCATAATAATGGAATGCACATAGTTTGGGGTCACATTATGAAGTGAGATTATTTCACTTCTAAGTTCATGAAAATACATGGCTGAAAAAGGATGGCTAATGTAAATGTTACAACATTTGCCTAAGGCTTAGCTGAATCTGAATGTGTACAGCCAGGAGCTGAGAAAACTGGCCTGCCCCATTATCTTGCTTTTTTCCACAATGCAAGCCCTCATACATTGATTGAACAAATAATTCATGTCTTCCCTTATTATATTAAAATCATTGCATACAGATCTCTGCTTTCTTACATCTATAACAGATATCTGTTACACTATTATAGGCAATCATGCTGTCTGCTAAAAAGTAACGACAGAACATAAACAACTCAGCATGAGAGAACACAAGAAGCAGGGCTTCTAGCTCTCAGCTGTTTTGCAAAATCTTATCTATTTATCTATCCAGCCAGCCAGCCATCCGTCTACTTGGTTTATATTCCACATCTCCCCAGTGTGGACCAAAAGGTAGCTTACAGATATTTCCCCTCCTCCATTTTTATGTTTGGGGGAAAAGGCTGATGCTATTAAATTTCAGTAATTTCAATATTGTAAACACTTACAAAATACAAGAGCATTAATAACAGTGTTGGGGATTTTTCAGGGGAAATTGTTGGTTAGGGAACTTTAGGCCCCTGCTGTCTTTTGTGATTTACCTTAGGCAACTGTGAAAGGATATTTCCACTCGTACATCTATAGATATCACTCCTCAGTTCCATTTGTCCATTCATTCATTTTGCCAACATGAAGGAGCAGTTTCAGCTAAGAGAGAAACTGGCTCCAGATTCTTCCTTTTTATGGAATATCTTAGCTGAGGACCCAGAATTCCAATTACCACATAGAATAAAGATAGATAAACAGAATGAACATAATTATTGGATTAGAAATAATAATTTAGAACCTTTATGTAAAATTATGGATAAAAAAGAAATTAACATTACATTTTTTAGAATATTTACAAATAAAAAAATATTGGAAGAACCTAAAAGAAAATGGCACATCCGAAATTAGAGATAAATCAGAGTTTGAGAAGCTGATGTTACAAGACAAAACTCCAACTTCAAAAATATATACAATTATACTTAAAGATAAATTAAATCAAACAACATGATATCGGGATAAACGGAACGCTTACTTAGACAGAGCGTTATGTGACCAAGAATGGGAACACATTTTCACAAAGGGATTAGATTTTACAGTCAGCATGCAAATGAGAGAAAATCTAATAAAGATGGTATGTATGTGGTATATAACCCCACTTAGACTAAGTAAAATCCATAAATCAGAAAATGACAGCTGTTGGTACTGTGATAGAAAACAAGCAGATTTTATACACATGTGGTGGAAATGTGAGAGAGCTATATCATTTTGGTCTGAAATAGTAACATGTCTAACGGTTGGAATGGAGGTTGATATTCCATGTAAACCCGAGATATTCTTGTTAAATCTGGTACCTAATCTATCTAAAGATCAACTTTGTATGGTGTTACATATGATAACTGTGGCTAGAACAACCTTTGCCAGTCACTGCAAACAAAAATCAACTCCAAAGATAGAGGAATGGCTGGTTAAAGTTAAAGAAATATATGTTTTAATTAAGCTAACAGCAAATCAGAAAAACAGAGATACAATAAGATTGGATGTGATATGGTCACATACAATAAGTAAAATAGAGAATTTCATAAATAAGGGCGGGAAAGGGGAATGTGTTGCACTCAGTCAGGACGTAATTATTAATATGAAGACATAGAAATAAGCTGTAGCATGGGAGACTTGATCTTATTTTATTATGTGTATATATATATATTGTATTTTAAATTACGAAGACTGTCAGTAAGTCTGCTTTTTTTTAGTTGTTATTGTCATTGGTTTTTTTCTAATAAAATTAAAAAAAAAACATGAAGGAGCAGTTTCAGAATCCTTCCATTTGAAGTACATTGGGCCTTAAGTAAAATGATGACTAGAAGCACATATTGGAACTGAGTATTTCTGAGATCTAATATTGCAAACTTCACAGATTTGGCATTTTGCTGCTTCGGAGATTGGACTTGTGCTATTCGTCACTCCCACTTATTGAATGCAAGTTCTAACCAATAAATTAATTCCAGTACATGAAAAATAAACACTGAATAGCTGGGGGGGGCGGGTTGAGAGGTCTACTTATGGTTTAACCAAATAAATTCAAGCTTCTGAAAAGAGTAAAAGATTTAAGTATATCTAGCATGAGGAATTCATCTAGATAACTTCTTATTTTTACATCATTAGAGCATCTACAGAACTGAGATTGGGCTGTGATGAATCACCAGAGATGGAGTGGACTGCTGCCCTGGTGAACCACTACTGGACAGGAGATAGATGAGTCCCAGTGATGCAGCCAGTACACCAGGAGCTGCTGAGCTTAGACTCAGCCAATGGAGATAAGTATGGGCATTCATCTATTGCCTCCTACTATACCATTTCTAGCTCGGTCTGAACCATGTTGCCCTTTTAGTACTGCCTGACGTAAGCGTAACTTGCTGTAAGTAGGATCCTGCTATGTAATTTCATAATTTAATGTGTCATGTTAAGACTCACTCTTTGTAATCCACCTTTAGTCCAAGTGAAAGTGTGGCTAATTTCAAAACAACATAGGTTCTACCATTAACCTTGTTTACTGAGAGATCTTGAAGCAAGTGAGGGCAGCCTTGTATTGACCATTTCCAGCAGAGAAAAGAGCAAACATACCCCAATGTTAAGTTGATATATGGCTTTGTGCAAGTAACCAGGGAAATAGTAAGGACACTGACTCAAATTGACAGGGTATTAACAGGGTGGTGCAACCTGAGACATGCCCCCCAATCAACTGAAAGATCTAAAGGAACACTTTTTCCCATATAAAAAGGTAATCTTCGAAGGCCCTGTTTTGGTTCTCGTAGGTTATCCGGGCTGTGTAACCGTGGTCTTGGTATTTTCTTTCCTGATGTTTCGCCAGAAGCTGTGGCCGGCATCTTCAGAGGAGTAACACTGAAGGACAAAGTTATGAATCTCAGTTTCCTCAAGTCATCCAGCTCACTATATGGAGTATATATTGGCATCCATGAAGGCCTTTATATGTGATAGCCAATACCTTAAACCAAGCCCTGTAACTGATGAACAACTAGTTCTGTAGTGGTTGTGAGCAGCAGACTCTAATATAGAGAGCTGGGTTTGATTCCCCACTCCTCCATGTGATACCTGCTGGGTGAACTCTCACAAGTGCTGCTGTAGGGGGCAGAAGGGAACGTGATTGTGAGCCACTTTGAAACTCCTTAGGCAAAGAAAATTGGAGTATAAAAACCAACTCTTCTTCTAGTGGAGTAACTGTAGTGTGTGTGTGTGTGTGTGTGTGACCACAACCAAAGGCACAAATATATACATCAGAATAGCTTTACAAACATGAATGAAACCATCTGTAAAATCCAGATTTTGGAAATGTATTAAATTATATTTGTGGAAGCTTACTTTCAACATGTTTTAATGAAAATGTATTATTTAGAGCCCACAGGAACGGCTTGATATAAATTTGTGTTCATCTGTCAAACAGACAGCATCCCAAAGAAAGTGTTAAGTACTACAAGGAATTTTTTGACAATGTGCTAGAATGAGCAGATATAAAAATATTCTTCAAAATGTAAGGATTTAGTTTCATGCCATTTGCGGGTCCATCATCTGTTGAAGGTGATGCAGGATGCTGAAGGTATTTATAGACACGTGTTGAACATTTGAATGTGTATTACAATGAATCAGACCATTAGTCTGTCTAGGCCTGGCCACAATTTTTCAACATATGAGGCAGGTCTTTTTTAGTACTGGTTTCAGAGATACTGTTTACCTAGAAATGCGGAGGAATTAACCCAGGACCATATGCTGACTTGGCCATTTCCTGGGAGATGTGCAATCTTCTAGGAGATGTGCAATCTTCTATTTAACACTTCATCCAACCCACTTTTTGTATATCTTTTGATTGGGTGAAGTAGAGTAGAAATTCTCTACGTTCTTGTTGTTGCAGTGGAGATTGATGATTCTGAATGACAGCATGGCAAACTCCCACATGCACCTTTAATGTTCAGTGATCCCATGTGTCCCTGTTCTGTCTCCTTTCATTTTGGCAAAGTTTACAACATAAAATGATTTGTGTCACGGTCATGCAAGAGGGAGGCCAATACTGAAATGGGTTCTTGGAAACATCCACAATGCATTCAAATCATGGCCCAAAAATTCAACTTTTGTGACAGACTGACACACAGCAAGTGATAGAAAGATTTATTTGTTCAAGCAGTGAACATAAGTAATTAAATGTGAGGAAGTAAGGCATGTCTCTAGATAAAAGATCTAGGAGGCTGTAGAGCAATTCGCCTGAGCAATAGTTTTACATATTGAAGTGGTGTGGCAGGAGACTTTAATCAGTAGAGAATATGTGATGGATCCAAGCAGGTGTTAGAGACATGTGGACATAATCCTGCATGACTCTCAGCAGAATCACTTCTCAGGCTAGATTGGAGGGTTAAGAAATGTTTATCTCCTTCATAAGAAGGCTTAACGATATCCTGACTGCAAGCAACTGATTTGCCACTGAAACAAACTCTTGTGCTGATTGTTTCATTAGAGTTAATAGACTTTAAAAAGTGAAGAATCCCTAATCAGCACTATTTAGAAGTGGTGACAGCCAGAGGAAACTAAATTGAGGGACCATTGGCCTGAGTTTGCTATGCTCTTTTGATTTCATTTTAAATGAAATGTAAAAATACTTGATAAATATTTGGTTCCCTTAAAAGCGTAAAAAATACACTTGCTTGGAACTTCCAATGACATGAATGGCAACAAAAACAAGAGGAAAATTTTCAAAGTAAAGGTTGTTTTTTAATTTTTAGAAATGACCTGATAATAGGGTTGTGCATATCGATACATTTGAACCGAAAATAAACCTGAAATTAACTATTTCAGCAATATTCGGGTTTTGGATAGACTGAATATCAAAACCTGGGAATATGCCTGAAGCCGAATAGGTGATCCCGAAAAACCCAGATAATTATTCAGCTTTTTTGGGTTCGGCTACTCGCCTTTACTCAGATGCACAGCTCTGTGCTCTCTTTTGACTGGTTTTGTTAGGGCCTATTGAGGTAGGGATCATGTAATCAGAGCCAATTTGGTCTGACCAACCATCACCATTCAGTGGGTTAATCTGGATCAAGATTAGTCTGCATAAGGGTCATTTAAAAGATGGGGCTTACCCAGTCCCGTCCAGAGGGATCTACCGTCCAACTAAAAAGCACCCGCTCTGTCAGCTGCTCACCAGGCTTCCAAAGGAGACTTCCTCACCATGTGTTCCTTCAGAACAGCCCCTGTGGTTGAGATTTCGGCTGGCTCCAATATCACCCTCCCCATAAAAACCAGCTTTCGAAAAGGTCACCCTGAGTAGTGGCTTCATTTCCCTGCACCATGACCATCTCTTGAAATCAGATTTTTGATTACTATAATAAAGGACTGTTCACAGGATGTTATTTGCCACCAAAAGAAATGCCTTATTTTTTTTATTTTTTTTTGCATTTAAGCCTTTTCCCTCAGTTTGGAAGCTAATTTGCATGAGCATCATGCTATGCACCCCAAATATGAAGGGAGCTTCCAGACTTTGAGGCACCAGCCTGTCAATCAGCTCTCTCTGTCAATCCTCAGCAATGCTGAACTTCTGAACCTGAAAACTGATGGACAGCTTACCTTGCAAATGCCTGGAAGATTGGGGTGACCCCTTTGCTGGCCCATAAAATTGGATCCCCTGTCCCAAAGTTCTCCAAACTTGGGTGACCGTCTAAGGAGAGTCCCTTGCCACCATGCTTCAAATTTGGTGACTCTACCTCCGAAACTATCCCCACAGGAGCTTTGAAAAAATCCCCATAGACTATAATGGACCCAATTTTTTTCAGTAAACCCAGAAATAAAGCTGAAATACCCCTTTACCGGTTTGGGTATTTGGCTTATTCTGGGTTTAGCAAAAAAAAAAAATCAGGAACAATAAACCAGAACACAAAATTTACCTTTTTTTTTTTTTTTTTTGCATGACCCTACCTGATAAACATTGAACTTTTCCAGTTATTTTTCAGTGAGGTTTTCTTTTTGTAACTTCTTCAGTAGAGGGTGCTTTTCTTCTCTCAGTTGAGGTCTTGCTCTATTCCAATGAACCTAACATTTATTTATTTTATCAAAATATTTATATACCCCTACTTTCCCTTGAGTTTCAAGGCAGCTTACAATTCTAAATTAAAACTGGTTATAATAAAATAAAGCCCCATTAATATACCCCCAGGAATACGCCACAGCCTTATAACACCTCTAAAAAACTTCTAATGATGTCATCCTCCTCATCTCCTCAGGGAGCCTGTTCCACAAGGCAAGAGCCACAACTGAAAAAGGATTGGCTCTTGTGGATGCTAAGGAAGGCATCCTTAAGTGGGGAACAAGCAGAATGACAGCTGGTGGACCTTAATGGGTGAACAGGGACTTGAGAAGAGAGATGGTCCATCAGACATGAGAGTCCTAGGCCAAGAAGGGATTTAACATCATAATCAGAACCTTACATTTAACTTAGAAACAAACTGCAGCCAACATAACTGTTTTCAAATAGGCAAGATATGTTCCTGTAGGCTAACCCCTGACAATAATCAGGCTTTTCATTTGAATCCATTGCAGTTTCAAGGTTGTCTCTAAGGTCATCCCCACATACAGTATGTTAGAAAAGCATGGATTAGTGAGGCCAGATCAGCTGAGTCAAAGAAAGGGGCAGTTTGGAGAACCAGATGAAGCTGATAGAAAGCACTGTTGGCCACTGTGTCACCTGCTTTTGAAAAAGAAAGGATTGGTTCATCAATACCATCATGTTCTTAACCTGCTCTGCAAATCTCAGTTCTACTTCATCCAAAACAAGTAGCTCTAATGCTCCCAAGGCAATTAGCATCACCTTTGACTAGATATAACCTTAGCTTGTTCTGCCTTAGCCAGTTGACCACAGACTCAAAGCATTGTTTTGAAAATTAGAAGGATGCATCTGGAGGTTTAGAAAAAAGATAGAGCTGGGTGTCAACTCTTATCTTTAAATTGATGACATCCAACTCAAAAATCCCAGACAATCTCATTCAGCAGCCTCATATAAAAATTGAAGGATATGGGTGATAAGAGGCAACCTTGGAGCATTCCACAATACAGTCACAACTTGTTGACTCTACTACTGCCATGGAAATTTCTGTGCCTGATCAGATAAAAAGACAACCCATTAAAGGGCTACTTCTCCAGTACCAACTCCATATTCCAACCAATGGACAAGAGTGGAGTGCTCAACTGTGTCAAAGGCTACTGATAGCACTAACAGTATCAAATGGCTTGACTTCCCCTGTCCAGCTGTAGATAAAGATCATCCATTAGTACAACTAAAACAGTATTGGTTTCAAATGCAGGTCTCAAAACAGATTAAAATGTGTCACGGGCAAATGTGTTATCCAGAAACCTTTTGAGCTGTTCTGCCACCACAAACTCTATCACCTTCTGTGTTTGTTTGGTAATACCATGTAATAACAGTATGTTAACTAAAGCTGTCCCCAGTTGTCCTTGCTGATACTGCCAGATTTCTAGGTGGGACTTCAAAGAAAGAAATAAGCAATTATTTGTTCAGATCCAATAGAACCTCATCTCCAAGCCTAAGTGACTTCACTAATAAATCCTATGAGTTGTTAGCGTCTGACAATGAAACCATCTGTAGGATTCCTTTGTAGACTACCTTGGCTCTCTTCTCCTGCCTTCTGTGCTTGATTTCTTTTTTGTATTTACACTTGCTGGTGTTTCCTTCATTTCTATGAAAGCAAATTCCAGAAAGCTGGTAGCATAATAGCAATAAGAGGAGCACCGAGCTGTATTACAAGCCAGTAATCTGGTACTCATATTGAAATACTCTAAGCAACCATCAGCCTTATAGTTTATCCACTCGGGAACCAAATTATTGCCTCATAAAACAGCTCGGCACTTCTATTATGGCTTAAATATAATTGTATTTAAAGACCTTGTTGGTTCTATTTAGCAAAAATTGGCTTTTATCTTATTAAATAAAAAGGAGTTTCTAATAACCTTAATGATTTTATATGAATTAATGTGATATTTACAACTTCATAGGCAAATATATTCATGTATGCTCACCCCAAAAGCCAAGCATTTTTGAAAATTATTTTTCAATCACCTGAGTAACTTCTCCAAAGCCACAGTTATAAAAAGATACTGGCTATATTCCAGCAGGTCAGACTCGGTGCACAGAGCTCCACATGATCAGATGTTTCCCCATTCTTTCATATGGAACATTTACGTGCATGGAAGAAAAGATGGAGCATATGTCCCAGAGCTAAGAGACTGGACTTAGTTCAGATTCTTATGCAATGAGTTTATCCTATGCAACACCTTCTTCTGAAGGAACTCACCCAGGAGGGACATGTACACAGTATAGTGTCTTTCTGTATGTAGAACAATTTGCTAGATTGGGATAATTCATGGCTTTTCACTTGTAAAATCAGAAACCCTCTAAATACTTCTCATAAATAAAGTATATATGATGATATGGAAGTAGAACAGGGAATTTCTTGAGCAAATAAGTAATTATATTCATTGTCCAAAGCACTGTGAACAAAGATTTGTTCACAGAATGGATCCTTCTCACCATTACCCTTTCAGAAAGCTATGAAAGCCAGTCTTGAAGGTCAGGGACTGACTAAGAGTTGGTGTGAAGTTTCAGCTAAATGGAGAAATCTGTATCTACCCACCTGCATGAGCCAAGGGACTTCTACTCATGCAAAGGTGATTTTGAATGTAACTGTGACTTCCTTCATAATTCTATTTTATATCAAGGTCTTGATACCTCAGTAGCAAATAATCTGATACATATTTCAGGGATCTCTTGTGACGAAATTTACCTTTAAATTAATGTACGAGCACACAGTTATTACTGATGTGTGTGGTCAGAATGTGTGGCAATTCCTTGTTATCCTACAGGGTTGGTTCCAATGAATTATGACGGGAGAGCCACTCACGGACTGGATATTTGACAACTCCCCTTATTACTGCAACCCCTGTGCTCATGAAAAGTAGGTTGGATGAATGTCTTAGACAGTGGGAAACAGGACACAAAAGGATGCAGTGGAAATGATGTATTCATCCCCTTTTCTTGAGCATGCAAAAGAGCCCTTCTTCTCATGCAACACAGGTTTGGATTGGCAATACAGTTTTGAAGAAATTAGATTTTGAAGAAATCTTATGTTTCCCACAAAATTGCAACCCCATTTGTATGTCATATCAGTATGTTGACATGTTTCTGGGAACAACATTTTTCCTTTGATGAAGCAAATTATAATTTTATAGCTTTATAAATTGGAGCCTGAAGGAAGAAATAATATGCTGTTTTTCTCAGTTTTATAGTGGTCTGTGCTACACTCACTTTGGACATATACATATAAATAGGATTCTTACCTTTGACCACTTTATGGCTAAAATCTGCTGAATAAAACTGGTGACCTCTGAAGACCCTGATCTGAAATTGCAGCCATTACTTCAATATAACCACTTCAGAAAGGAATTTTTTTAAAATGTCAACTGACTTTTTGATCTCCTATGATAGAAATGTCAAACTTAAAAAAAAAATCTTCTGTGACTTATAACGAATAAATATATGGAGCAAAACACAACATTTAAAGTACATATCATTAGGAATGATTTTACCATTTCATTGGCACAGTACTAGTTTTAATAAAAAATAACAGTATTCATGTGTTCTATAACTATGTATTGTAAATACCTTAAAATAAATCCTGTGCTTGTTGTTATTTCTATATCTGTACTTCAGCTACACGAAATTCAGCTTTGTGAAAAACCGGATTAGGGATTCTTATGATATTCTATGCTATGTAATTGCTCCATTGAATTTGATCCACTCAGTGATATGATAAATCAAAATGGGCTCAACTATGCTTTTTCATTCCTCTTATTTCACTCTCTGATTAATACATATTTGTTTATCTATTAGTTTCTATAGTTATGTTTTTCTCAAATCATTGCCAGAATGCAAGGAAGCCCAGAGGTTGTACAGATTGGAAAGCAACAACTGATCTTGGTAGCCAGTGTTTCATGCCTTCTATCCCTCCCATCTCACACAAGCCCACACACACACACATACAACTTCAAGAAGTAGTATATCATTGAAATGTGTGAGGCCAGGAGGCAACGAACAAGCCCCAAGCAGCAATAGGCTACTCCAACTGACTTGGTTGAATGGAAACATGGCTGGGTCAAAAATGGTATGATGATGGTAACTGTTGGGCAAGACCTGCCTTCAAGGCCCAGGCACTTAAAAGAAGGGCACAAGCCAAGGCAAGGAGGGCAGGGTGAGTGAGGTCTGGATACCTATCTTTTGACAGAAGCAGATGGTGGAGAGAAACCCCTAGAAGGAGAGGCAGCTAGGCAAGATGATATCTCACAGGAAGGGTGATACTTGTGGGGACGTGGGAATGATGGTGGTGGGAGGCTTGTCTGAGGCACTTGTCTGAGGCTGCAGTTCCTTAGGGCAGCCTAGGGAGTGACATGGCAAGTATGGGTGAGCATCTACAAGGAAAATGGAGGAAGAGCCAGGTGGAGTACGGAGCAGTGAGGAGACTATGAGAGTGATCACAAATCCAGTACAGAGGTGGACCAAGGGAGTCTGAGGCACCGTGTGACACAGTGATTAGTCACCCAAACACACAGGAACTAGTTGAAACTTGAAATGTCAATGAACATAGGAACTTTGGGGGCAAGGTAGCATTACTCCTTCCCATTGCACTGCCTTTGACTCTAACTGAAGTTTTCCTCTGATCTGGGATATACTTAACTCATCTTACATGAATTCGGTATTAAGATGGTACTGTTGTTGCATGGGATTTGACCACAAGAAATTGGCTTCCAGCTGTAATTCTAATGTACAAATGTGGTTCTGAGTTGATCATGTAATAAAGCAACTGTGAACTTGCTGCAAAGTGCTGAATTCTGCATGAATCGACATAATCCCTGTATTCAACCAACCAATCTGATTGGGTGAATTGCCTCACAAGGGCTTTTTCCTTTAGAGACTGAACAGACTTGAAGATGTGTATCCTAGTCAAAAATTGTGAGAAGAACAAGTTGCATCAGTATAACATTCAAATAGGCAAAACTCCAATCTGGTTCTTGTAGGTTATCCGGGCTGTGTAACCGTGGTCTTGGTATTTTCTTTCCTGGTGTTTCGCCAGCAGCTGTGGCAGGCATCTTCAGAGGAGTAACACTGAAGGACTCTTCAGTGTTACTCCTCTGAAGATGCCTGCCACAGCTGCGGGCGAAACGGCAGGAAAGAAAATATCAAGACCACGGTTACACAGCCTGGATAACCTACAAGAACCAATGAACTCTGACCATGAAAGCCTTCGACAATATTTTAAAACTCCAATCTGTCCCTTTCCCAATAGTTTTAGGGATGTTTCTCATCTCTGTTGCAAATTATCAATGATTACAATTTCACAGTCTGTGCAAGCAGATGGAAGATGTGAACTGGAAAGGAAAAAGTTTCTTCCCAGGAAAGTTATTATTGCAACACATTTTCAGGACAGAAATTAAATATCAATGCTGTGGCTAGTAATAAAGGATTCTGGAGCATTCGGGCAAATTTATTATATGGAAACAGATTCCTGAAATATCTTAATGCATGGGGTCCAATTTTATGTGCTCCCAAATAGATGAAAACTGGGTGCCTATGAAATTTGGGGTCTTTAAATTGGACCCTTTGACCAAACTCAGGGTCTCTCTTAAGAAGAGGCACCTGCAACTACACTGAAAATTTGGTGCCTCTACTTCAAAAACAAAGTTGCCCTCAAAAACAAAGACTCCTCAAAGAGTGCAATGGTTCCTCTTTTTTTGGGTCAAAGAAAAAGCTGAAAAAAGCCAAAACAGCTTTTTCTGGCTTTTTTGGTTTAGTATATCTGAATGCACACCCCTAGTGGCAGGCACAAGTCATCCCAAAACAAAGCTAGGAAACTTAAAATTGGCCGCCATCTTCAGGAGGATTGTGGGAGTTCCAGGGTCAAAGATGAAAGCCATGGGAATATCCTGGCCCAGATTATCTCCAGACAATCCCCCTGTGCTATTTGCTATGGAAGTTAAGGGTCTCTGTTTGTGGCCAGCACAACTCATCAGCAAATAATGCTACATGTTTGAGAACTGGTCACCAATGATAATAGGGGTTGCAATACCAAAAACAAAATAAATCAGAACATCCTGGACCAGGTTATCTTCACGATAGGCAGCATCTTACTAGAGAGCTTTTAAACAATCTGTCATGTGTCTGTAATACTCAGATTCCCAATGTTACTGGGTGGCACACTCTCAGCCAAACCTACTTCACAGCGTTCTTATGAGGATAAAATGGAGGACAGGAGAACAATGGAATCTGCTTTGGGTCCCCATGGGGAGAAAGATTGGGTATGACATTTGTTATAAATCTAATTTTGCCTACAGCTCATCCCAAAAAAGGATGATAGCTGTTGCTTCACCAAATATTGCCACAATCCTTTTGTCAGGAGGAAGAATTGATTATTGAGTACTGAAACTACTGTTAAATATTGTGAGCTTAGTGATCAGAAGAAGGCCCCTCATATAGATAGAATCCATCATAACTGTGTAAAGGAAGCAGGAGGAGCCTTCCTGCCAAAAATGCCCTCCTCATAGACTCCATTTGCAAAGCCTGTGGTTCTCAATAGTACTCGCTATAGCCACTTGTCTAAATTTGTAATTTTATCTTTAAGTACTCATATGTATTTCTAACAATATAGGATACACTTTTTACATCTGATGAGGCGGGCTATAGTTCACAAAAACATTAAGTCAGGATAAATCTTTAGTAAGATTTAAGAACTAGTAGGAAATCTATTCCAGTTTACCCTTGTACCTAGCACAAAAGCAGAGGCAAACTGGGTTATGTAGTGGTGCTGGATGAGGTACATGGGGATTTTGCTGACAGATAAAAAGATGCCATTTGTCATATAGCAAAGTAGCCTTTACAAAGAGCTATTAGATGTCCCACCAACAACATAATAACAACACAGTGACTAAACTAGAAGTTCTAACTTCTGTTCCACATGTATAACCACTAAAATAGATTAACATTCCCTTACCATGCATGTAAAGGGTGGGGGGAAGCATCATTTTACTATTTTGTTAGATCATGGGGAAATATTTACTCCCCTTTCTGTTTGTAATATTAACTAAGTTTTGCTCTTATACTACTATTAAGTACATTCTAAGTTACCAAACCAGGATATGGAGGAGAAGGAGTCAAGGCCAAGACTTGAAAATAAAGGTTGGGGGACACTGAAAAATTAAGTGGAGGGAGTAAAAAATGAAGGCAGATCAAGAAAGAAAGAGAGCAAAATGAAAGAGAAGAAAAGTGTGGAAAAGAGGAAGATAAATTAAGGGAAAGAGAGGGAAAGGTTGTTTTGTCTTGCTGCAACACACTTAACTACCGCTTTGCAAGATCTGAATGGGCAGACCAAACTATGGGGCTGGGTACCAGAAAAGCAAAAAGGAAAGGATAGACTGCTGGAGACAAGGACCTTGTTAGCAAGCTGCAGGCTGGCAATTACTGTAGCAGCCATCAGCTGTGCTGGCTTGTCTTGCCTTTATCCAACACAGGCTTGGTTAATGGGCTTAGCAGAGAGATACTGATCTATCAGGCAAGAGTTTGCTTCAGCCTTGCAGAAAGGGGAGGCTGATGGATAGTCAGGGTGACTGCCTTTTACTGTGCTCAGACTTTCCTGCACCCCCACTGGCTGCAGCACAGAACTGTATTACAAGTACAATGAAATGCATTTGGTTGGATGCTGCATGATTCTCGCTTCAGGGGCCCACCGGCTGATTTGGTCTTTGTGAATGTCGGTCCCCCCCCCCAGTCCCCTTCCTTGGTGGCCTTGTACACAAGTGAGACACAGTGCATAAGTGTATGTTGGTGTGTTTTTAAAATGTGTGTGTGTTAAGTGCCATCAAGTCGCTTCTGACTCATGGCGACCCTATGAATCAGTGTCCTCCAAAATATCCTGTCTTTGACAGCCTTGCTCAGATCTTGCAAACTGAGGGCTGTGGCTTCCTTTATTGAGTCAATCCATCTCTTGTTGGGTCTTCCTCTTTTCCTTTTTCATGCTTGATTTTATTTTAACTGCTTGATCATGTTGATTATTTTTCTCAATAAAGCTGTCCTTGTTTTTCAGTATATATAGGTGTCATGTTCTCTATTTAGCATGCCTAATACTCACAATGTGTAGTCAAAGTGAATCCATAGTATTTGTGCATCACATTCGTTACACCCTATACGTTGGGTGTAAAACCCAAGCCCACAACTCTTTGTAGGATGAAAAGCACTTATGCTTACTCTTGGCTTCCCCAGAGTGGATTTGAAACACATTGGAGGGTAAACCTCATTCATTTAGATACTTTTATTTTATCTATGCCTTCTCAGCCTCACATGGCAACAGCTGCCTTGCCACAATGATAGTTATCCTGTAAAGACTGAAGTGGATTTGCCACCAATCAGCAGGAAAATATCTGATAAAACAAGAAAAATATCTTTGCTTCAATCTGTTCACATTTAGTGTTGGCTAATTTGCATCATTAATCCTTGTCAAGGTAATCTGTACAGAAACATAAACATATATAAACACACACATACACATTCAGTTGTAAATATGTTATCTGCTAAGATACAAATCTACCTGTGTATTTATTCTCCATATGGCTTTAGCATATCACAACTTCCTCCACAATTTCCAAACTGATAGTGGTGTCAGGAAGCATTTTTTTATAGTTATCACAATTAATAGGATTTCTTTTTTCTTGTTTCAGGTCAAGGCAAGAAGAGGTAAGATTTTTTTTAAAAAATTAAGAGCTTCTAAAATACATTATCTTCTTAAACTGATGTGTTTATTACACAGACAGCTATGTGTTTAGGATATTTCCACTATACACAAAAGAAACAGGAAGGTATGTATGTGTTAAATTTCATATATGGTACACATGATAGAAATAAGTATGCAAAACACAAGTCAGAGGATTTAGAGCTTTGTTACAAACAATCTGAACATCATCTTTAGAATAAATCATAATGGTCACAGGGAAGGGATGGTGGGGTTTTTTTGTTTTGTTTTTTTGTCATGCAGAAGACTACAAATTACTCTGGCATTGCAGGCATTGCTCTTTTATTCTCTGGGTTCCAGACACATCATCAACCTTAATGATAAAAACCTTCCACACACAAAAATAATTCTTGAGCCTCAGGAACAAACACGTTGTTGGGCACCAAGAGAGAATATTCCACAAACATCATCAATCTTCTTCTGAGCATGATTTACAACCTTGCCTTTGGGCGACTCAAGACATTCACATGTGTGCCCCACAGCAGCTCAGTGGGATTTCCCCCGTCTTTGTCCTCTAAACACGTACTAGCAATGTGGCATGAACAGTCCAGAAGTAGAATTTGGAAGATGAAGGAAGCTTGTACAAAGCTGTCCCTTTGGAGATATTTGCACAATATCAGGGGAAAAAAACACCTCTTTAAGGTATATATAGTTTTAGACAAGCAGTATTTAGAATGTAATATGTTTAGCAAGGAATCATGTCCCTATTCAGGCTAGTTAATTTTAGTCATGCACCAGCCAAGTAGTATTAAGTAGTTCTCCCCCAATTTTCTAGACAAATATCAAACATTCCCATTTACCTAACCTAATGAGATGCATAAGGTTTCTGTGAGGGCTTTCTTTGAGACATGGCCAAGGGATGCTTCATGGCTACAACTACAACAAGGTAGCTATGGTTGTTAAGTTCTACTCACCCCAGTGCATTGTGTAGAATGGAAAAAGAAGGTATCACTGTGGACTGGTTCACCTGTTCATTTTGTGGCTCCCTGCCAAGCTTGGGTAGTTTTAGTCACTCCATTGAAAGGATATGAGGTGTTTGTGGCATAGTTTAAATCACTACAGCTTTGTGTTCAGCCATTGTTCAGTTGTTCAACACATTGACTAGTCTTCCTCAGAATAAATACTGACACATTCTGTCTATGGCCAATACATCTTGATGCTATCTGCTGCACTGCTATCCTTTTATCTCAGAGGCTAATATGTAGAACTACTCCATTTCCCACCAGGATTGTGAGAAGGATTCAGAATAAAGGACCCTCATTACATTAAACAGTATAAGAATTCCAAGTTACATCTGAATTTACTACACAATGTTAAAGCAAAAACAGATTAAAATAATTAATTAGCGTAACAAAAATATATAAACATTTTCTAATGTTGAAAACACAATTCAATTACTTAGAATAAGCTGCATACTGGAATCACAGATTTCGTTTGGTAGCTAAGGCACATTCCCCTCTGAATGGTTTCCTTAATCAATATTGCCAGACATGTAAGTATCTACTATTTCACCCTGTATAGACATCTTAAAGATCTGTCTGTGTTTTCAACTAATCATAATGTTTGTATGCTTTCCTGAGGAAGGTATAGCTTTTCTGCCTTGATCATGACTGCAGGTTAGGTACAATTAATAATGTATGTACATCTGTTTTAGTAAGTGCATAGAATAAGTCTTTCTAGAGTACATTAAATGACTTCAGCTGCGGTTCACAGATTCTTTTCCTGAGTGTCAAAGAAGGCATCCAGTAAGAGTTTATCAACCAGCCAGGGACTATAACTAAACATCACATGAGATTGTACTGTATCAGAATTACGCAAAAAGGACTCCATCCTCTGGCACACAATCGGTTTAGCTCCCCTATGCATCTGTGTGCACATGCTCACACATCAAAAGAATAAGTCTATGGTCTGGAATCATGCTAATGGAGTAGCTGGCTAAACTGGACTCTATGCTGTTGCATATAATTTCATCTGTATAAGGTAAATGTGCTGAATTTTTTCTCCCGTGCACATGTGCACACACTCAAAACCATGTCTGTTGCTCAGAATTTGTAAGCATGATGATATGTACCAGGAAAGGAATAACAACAACATAAACTATTTTCAGACCACTATGTCTTGGGTTATATTACTTGTATTAAATAGGTGAGATACACTTGGGGGGGGGGTTATAATTAGAAACCTGCTTCACACTGGTATGGAATTTCTTTTTTAAGCCTGGACCTACACATCATTGGACATTATGCTATTGTAATAATTCACTAGGAAAATCTGGGAGGTAAATGATTACAGTAGAATATTGTACAATATGTGGGTCTTACTTTGGTTGTCGAATATTTGAGCACTATTCCTTGTGCTTCTGCATAAGTGGCTGTTTTAACAACTATTTGTTCAATAGACAACAAATTGTTCAATATAAGATTATTGTTCAATCGAAGACTGATGATCATCAGTGCTGGAATGAAGTCTAACTCCCTTTTCTTTCCCATGCATTCAAATTAATAAAATAAACAATAGAAAGTTATACTTGCTTGTTTCTTGTTCCTTGAAATTGCTGCTAAAGAAGGAGTCTCCTTTAAGCATGTTTCTGCCCAAACAGAGAACTGGATATGCCAGACCTTGTGGGTAGGGAAAGAGGAAAGTATGTCTTGTGCAGTGCAGCCAATGGGAGGGCTTAGAACAGAAGGCTACTTGAAGCAGCTCCCTTGTTGTTTGGTATGCTTTTTTTTTGCTCCCCCACTCTTCTCTCCTTGTGGCAGCAATGTGGGATTAGCTACATGTTTTGGGGCCAAGAAGGAATTGTTGGGTCCCTATCTGATTAGCAGAGTAAGGGACCTTTTTTTGCCTACTTTTCATTTGTTGTTGTGGTATTGGGTGCTATAAATAGGCCTGATCCTGAGGCATTGATGATGGTTGGCAGGATTTGTGTAGGTGAGGTGCTTGGTGCTTAATTAGATTGGCAAGCACCCTGAAGCATCAAAGAATGGGGGGAGGCATCCAAACCAGCCACTGATGGCTGCATAGACCCAGCAGTCTGGTGGGTTATCCCACAGTGCTGAACATCAGTGCTTGAACCTTTACACTGCACAGTATGGGGAATGGGTTTGATGCAGAATATTTATCTTAATAAGTTTGGTGCAGGCACGGATTAGTGGACATGTCCTATGGCCATGTTATGCTTAGAATCAGTGTTATTGCCCAAATGTTGGTGTCACAGAATGGCCCCAAGATCCATGAGTCCCATTCTGTTTTGGTCTATTGGTGCATATAGACACTCAGTGGTTTTCCCCAGTCTCAGCATGTCAGTGCTCTGCTTTCCCAAGTCACCCAACTTTTGGAAGAGTTTTATTGCTTCTCTCTGATATTGTTGCTGCCACCAGCTGATCAGTTCAAGTATAACCTACGTAGAGGGCCAGCACTCTTACCACTCTGTCTGCAATGCCATCTAAAAGCTCCATCTAGTACCCACATCCCCCACTATCCAGCTACTGGTTACCACATGTATGGGTAACTGTTCTTGTGCTCACTTGAGGAAATAGAGATCTACCAACCAACTGCCTCCCTTCCCCTGGTGCCCATTTTAGATTTTTTGCTCAAACAGTAAAGGTCTATGAGGTATGAACAACCACCAGCAGCATTTAAAATAGAAAAGGATTTATTGGAAAAGTTCAGACACAGCAACTGATAGAACAAGGAATGCAAAGAAATGGTCTATACATGCAGTCTTCTGTCCCTCATCCCTATACATGCCCTAGCTGGAGTTATTCTAAGGCAGGCTCTTTCAGCATAGAAATTACAGCATTCTAAAAGCATCCCATTACCTTGGAGTCTTTGTTTGGCTTCCAGTCCTTTGTTAGCTTCATGTAGCAATGGCAGCTAGCAAGATGGAGCCCAGCTGTTAGAGCTTCTTCCTCCAGATGGTATCAGCAAAATGGACCTTGTTCACTTTGTGTTCAAGGAATTTATCTCATCTGTTTGCCTCCCCACCCTGTGGGTTCTTCCTTCTCTTCCTGTCCTTCCCAGGAAGATATACTCTAGCATTTGGTGTCTCCAAGTCTCTGTCCCTCTCAGGTGTCACATTCCTGTCAGGGTGTGAGATGGCCCTTTGATTGTTCTCTGCTACCTAGAAGTATTTGCATAACCAAGTAGGGCTGTCAATTCGGTTCGACCCGAACTGAAAATCAGCCGAATTTCCCTTGATTCGTCGGTTTTTAGTTCGGGAGGAACCGAACTCAAAACTGGCGGGCAACCGGGGGGGCCGAATTCAGCGAGTTCGGGAGTTCGCGAATAAATTCGGCCAATTCGGGGCCGTCAGTAAGCAGCATAACCTTCAGTAAGCAGCATTCTCCTCCCCCGGCCAATCGGTGGCCAAGCTGGGTCTTCTTCTGGCCAATCAGTCAGGATTGAGTACTGGAGGAATCAGCTGATGTGCGGCCGGCGGGGGAAAGAGAGAGAGAGGGGGAAATCCTCATGTGTGTGTGAGGGGGTGCTTGTGCACATTCGCTCCTTTCCGTGGCTGCAGGGGGCGCATTTTTTGGGGTACAGACCCCAAACTTTCAGGGGATATTCAGACAGGTTTTCTTAAGAGACCACCCAAGTTTTGTAAACATTGGGTCAGGGGGTCCCGAGATATGGGCTCCCCCCTTTTTCTTTCCATGGCTGCAGAGGGCGCATTTTTGGGTGTGCCGACCCCAAACTTTCAGCGGAGCATCAGACAAGGCTTCTTAAGATACCCCCCAAGTTTTGTAAACATTGGGTCAGGGGTTCCGAGATATGGGCTCCACCCCTTTTTCCTCTCCCCCCTTTTCCATTTTCGTGGCTGCAGGGGGCGCTTTTTTGGGGGTTCAGCCCCCAAACTTTTATCATAGCTTCAGAGAATCCCTCTTAAGAGACCACCTAAGTTTTGTAAAGATGGGTTCAGTGGGGGCTGAAATATCGGCTCCCCCCTTTTCTCTTTCCGTGGCTGCAGGGGGCGCATTTTTGGGTGTGCCGACCCCAGACTTTCAGCGGAGCTTCAGTCAAGGCTTTTTAAGAGACCACCCAAGTTTTGTAAACATTGGGTCAGGGCCCCCTGAGATATGGGCTTTCCCCTTTTCCCTATTGGGATGAATGGATCACCCTTGAGAGATGCATACATATGGATCTTATATTGGATACAAATGGAATCATATTGGATTACCCAGCCTCCCAGCCCCTCCTGCTGGAACAGAAGACAGCCACAGTAAGACCCCTTTGGGGGCTTTAATCTATAATTTTTCTTTTCTGTGTGTGTGTGTGGGGGAAAGCAGAGTCTGTGTGTGTGTGTGGGGAGGGAGCAGTTTCTGTGGGTGGGGGGGGAGCCAAAGGGGGCTTTTGCCGGTTCTGCCTGGGGTGTGTGTTCCCCCTCCAGTCTCTCTCTCCCTGGTTTGAGAGGGGGCTTCATTTTTATTCTTCAGGTTTTTCCTCATTCATAAGATCAGTTAGGTTATTTTGATGCTTGCTCAAAACTGGTTTTCAAATGGTGACTTAAAGAATGCATCTGCCTGGTCCCAAGTCCAATGCAAAAGGAGAAATTCCACCCCCTCCTGCTCATTATGCATAGCTAGCTGCCTCTGTCCCTTTCCATGGTTTGCAAACTCCCAGGTGTCAGGTGTTGCTTTGCACTGTTGCAAAGGTGTTGCATTGCGTGCTTGTGTTGCTTTGCAGTTGTATTGTTTTGCAAAATTCTTCACACCTGCCCCGCCCTTTGCATGTTTGCAAAGGTGTTGTTTTTCAGTTGTGTTGCTTTGCAAAGTTCTTAGCACCTGCCCCGCCCTTGCTCTCATCAGCTGTTTGTCGGGGCTGGGAGCTTTGTGCGTGGGCGGCAAGCTCTGCTGAGAGATACACATTAAGGGTGGGGGGGACCCCTTTCAGGGCCCATATCTCAGCCCCCCCTGACCCAATCTTTACAAAACTCGGGGAGTCTTTCAATATACGTCCTTTGAAGCTCTGCTGAAAGTTTGGGACCTCTAAGCCCAAAAATGCCCCCCCCAGAGCCACGGAAAGGCGCGGTTGTGTTTTTAATGGCTTTATTCAGCCGAATTTTTTTTCCGAACTTTGAATTCCCGCCGAATTGAACGGATCCGAAGTGGGGGAGTTCGGACTTCTTCACGTACCGAACCCACAAGGGCCAAATTCGGCCGAATCCGAACTGTACCGAATTTTTTTTTTTTGACAGCCCTATAACCAAGCCTTAAGTACTGGGTGCTTGGGAGAGCCATCAATGGGATAGATCTGGTTGAGAATAATTAACTTCTCTCCTGTTTCCTGTCTATGTGCCAACAAAGAAACTTCATAAAATTAAGGAGGGGTTTTTGTAGCCTCAAAATGAAATAAATTTATTTACAGCTCGCAAACCCAATGGGCAGCATTTTAGGGAGCCCATACAATAAAAGTGAGTTTAATGCACAGTTCAAATTGTAATTAATAAATCTGAGTTCAACCCAGGCATTTTGTCTGGCTTCTTTATGTTGGAATATGGGAGAAAATTAGCCCTCCTTATATTTTGTGACAATTCTCTGAAAAAAAATACCACAACATACTTTAGGGAACACATTTGCATGAGTAACACATGGCTACCTGTAGTAGAGAATCAGTTTTCTTACAGCTCAGTTTGATATATACTGAAGAGAGGACTTTGGGACTGTTTATGATGTTTCTTGATAAATTTGATCTCCTCTCTCCAGCACTGAAGATTCTTACAGGAACAGGAATAGGTTCCCCCTTCCCCAAGTACTGGGATGCTGTGTTAGTGATCATAACCTATTTCTTAAATGCAAAGTCTTCAGTTCTGAAGCTGGAACAAACAAGGTCAATTTACACTCTAAGCTGGCCAAAGTAGGGCTGTTGGGCGGGGAATCAGGAAAATTCAGGTTCAGGTTTATTGGCCTTCTCCCCCCACCCCCAGAAAACCCGAATGCTGAATTTCCTATACTGGTAAAGGTAGGAATTCGGCTTTAAATTCGGGATTCCCAAAAAATTTGGCCATTTAAACCCATTAAACCCATTTTGTGGCTTTTCACAGTTCCTGGGGGGCATTTTTTGCAGGTAGAGGTCCCAAATTTTCAGGATAGCTAGAAGCATAAGGCTCTCCTTATGCTTGCTCTCTCTTTCTCTTACCTTCTTAGTGCTACTCTCAGTATGGATTGTGCAATGACATTTCATAGAATCGTAGAGTTGGAAGGGACCACCAGGGTCATCTAGTCCAACCCCCTGCAAAATGCAGGAAATTAACAACTACCTCCTCCTCTTTTTAAAGATGGGGACCACATTAGCCCTCCTCCAGTCTGCTGGAACCTCCCCTGTTCTCCATGAATTCTCAAAGATTATTGCCAGTGGTTCTGAAATCACTTCAGCCAATCCTTTTAACACCCTTGGATGCAGTTTGTCCAGCCCCGGAGACTTAAATTCATCAAGAGTAGCCAGGTATTCCTGTACTATCTCAGATTCTATACTATGCTGTAATTCCCCTATTGCATCATCTGCTCCATTATTCCTAGGTTGAGGACTATTCCCCTTTTGGGAGAAGACTGATACAAAAAGGAGTTAAGTAATTCTGCCTTTTCTGCCTCCCCTGTTAATCTCACCATCCTCTCCACAATGACCCGATCGTTACCTTGATCTTCCTTTTGTTATGGACATAACACAAAAACTTTTTTGTTTGTTTGTTTTTAACTTCCCTGGCTAGTGGGAGCTCATTCTGCACTTTAGCCTTCCTGACTTTCTCCCTGTATGTGTTGGCTACTTGTTTGAATTCCTCTTTGTTGATTTCTCCCTTTTTCCATTTCTTGTACATGCCCTTCTTAAATCCTGTCTCAACCAAAGGTTCTTTAGACATCCACCCTGGTTTCTTCAAACCTCTACCTTTTTTTCTCCTCGTGGGAATTGATTTAAATTGCGCCTTCAATATCTCCCTTTTAAGAATTTCCCATCCTTCATGTACTCCCTTCTCATTCAATATTCTTACTCACGGGATCACACCCAGTAGTTCCCTAAATTTATTGAAATCAGCTTTCCTTTTTTTTTCCAAGAATTATTATTTTCTCATTTAATACCTCATACATACATCATTACTGAGTATTAAAAAAATAGTAAATGTAAATTAAAGTCTAATAGAATGTCTAATACAAGTGAAAATGACTCCCCCTTCACTTTCTTCTGTCTGAAAATAAATTGTAAGTACTTTTGCTAACAGCGCAATCCCCATCTATATAAAAAAATTATCCTTTTCCTGTTTTATCTAATACAAATCTTATGGTATCCTAGTTAGCCATTATACAAAATACATACATGGGATTAAATCAAAATTTATCCTTTAAGTTGATCCATCAGAAAATAATTTTCACAATAAGTTCTCCATGCCTCCTTACCCCCAAAACATTATAGATTATCACTTGGTGTTTATATAATAATAATAATGATAAAAATAAAAAGAATTACCCAACATCTCTTTCCATTCATTAAAAGAAGTATATAATTTCCAACAAGATTTGCCCATTCTTTATTTTAAGCATTAATATTCTAATAAATCAATATCAATTATGATTCTCTTTCCATTTAAACCAGCCCCTTTAACCCATTCCCTTTAATCATGTCACCAAGGAAGTCCCCTCTTTTATATTAATCTCTTCTCTCGGAATTTCCAGTGTTTCCTTCTTGCCTCCAATAGCAATAGGCATCGAAAATCATCCTTGGAGGTCATTATTGAAGTCTCTTCTGCATACTGATGGTCTTCATAGTAAATCCAGGTTGTAGTCTGTTCCATCCCACATTCAAATAAAAGAGTCTTGTCAGTTCCAATTGTCTTGCTCATTAGGTACTCCAAGCGTATATTAAAGATTTCCTCAGGCAGGTTATAGAGAGACAAATCCAAGTCCTTTACTGTCAAATCCATTGTTGGTAGCAGGATTATCGCACTTTGCTTATTGAAATTTCCCATTTCATCCGAGTGTTTCCTCTGTGTTTCTTCTTTCTTGTCATCAAGTGGCAATTCTATAGAACAGTTAAGGTCTTCCTCATTTATTTTTTGGGTAATGACTGGATATCAACATTCATTGTAACAGCCATCCATTCTATCTGCTTTGCCAGCTGCTCCTGTTTTTTTAACATTTGTTCATACCATCTGGCAGAGGCCTCGTACTGCTGGGCAAACAGATCTTGGGTTTTTTCCATTTTCTCCAGGGTATGGGTAGACTAATAACTTTTATCAAGCATAATCACTGTGAACAGGAAGTCAGCCAGATATGATGCAGCTATGGACCTTCCGTCTTCCCCTTTATCGTAATTTTTAGTATAAGCCTTTTATTGGATGCACCGGGGGAGTTTCTGGTCATGCGTAGTTCTCTACTTCCCTTCTGCAGAGTCGACAGGCATTTCAATTTTGAGTACGTGGCAGGCTGATCTTCCTAACCCGGAAAGGTATTGTGATCAAGGGAGGGGAGGGTTTTAGTGCTCCCTTTCCCTCAAACATCACAGAGTCTAATTGGTATTTGTCACGTCCATCAAAAAGTCAATTGTTTAGTCTACCCAAATTTATAACTTCTTTACTGCTTTATCCAATGTCTTATCTCAGCCAGTCAGTTTTTGATGGGTGGGGGAGAGTGTGAAGTTCCCAATTATTTCCAACAGCCAAGCTGCTCTTCTATTCCCAGTAAAAGCGAAAGTATTCTTGTTACTCACAAAGACTTCAATTAGTGAGGTATTTGTTCATTAATCAGTTGATAAGTTGGTAATAGGTGGTGGAGATCCTGGCCAGATGCCAAAGAAAACTCTCACGGCGGTGCTTCTCCTCTCAATGCCAAGCAGGACAGTTGCCGCACCTCCGGAGGACTTAAAAAAAACTCCCTCGGAGAGTACGGGCATCAAACTGCTATCTTCAGGCTGCAGAGGAATTCCTATATCCCAATCCACTAATTAGGACTGGGTTGGAGTGAAATAAATCACTCCAATTAGAGCGTATCTTGGATTCTCTTGAGAGCTTTCTCAAGAGACAAGTGCCGGGATCAGCTCAGCCACCAGAAGTCAGCTTTCCTAAAGTCTAGAATACACGTTAGACTATTCCTTGCTTCTCCTTTCTGCTGTATAACAAACTCCAGGAGAACATGGTGAAGCGGGTCATGCTGTTCAGATGACAGGCTCTTAGAATGTTTCACTTACTGAGAAGTGAAGGTATCTTATTCAGCCAGTCATTGATTAAGCAGGACTCAACAACTTTACATACAATGTATGTATTACAATGTATGCAGTAAAAGCAAGCAAGTCTTACATACTATTCAGTTTCAAAATCCAATTTCTAAAATATAACAGTCAAATTATTCTGATTCAGTTCAAAGTATCTAATTCACAAAGTCTAGAGTAAAGTATTTAAGCCATATATACCATTCAGCCTTTTCTGAGAGCCTTTTGGAAGGTTCCAATTCTCTGGCTGTATTTATACTGTTTCAAACTCATTAAGAGTGAAGAGAAATCTTTTATCCCCTCTTTCAAGCTACATTTTTATCCATCAAAAGGAATACCTTTTATTCCCTCTATCAGATATCATGAGCAGTGCAGTAATGCCATAGTTACAGCTGCTCAGCTCCCCATGACCATATATGGGCTTCCTTTCCTTTCAGTCTATTTTGCTTAAAGTATAAACACTCATCTCTGAGTTTCATGATCACATTATATACCAATTTTTATACACATTAAATGAGACTACTTAGAAATCTGTAGCACAATATTTAACTATATAACTCATAAAACACAATTATTGCTTACATTGTCACTTTGTGACCATCTGTTAGTAACACATAGCCTTGAGCAAGGTTACAGAAGGCAAGAAAGCATATTATTCATATCTTTGATAGGACTGCAGGAATCTTTAATGCCTTTAAGTTATAAAAAGCACAATTTAAGCTATTAATGCACTCTCAGTACATTAAGATATCTTCAGTAGACCTTGAGAAGGGCAAAACTGTTCGGCCTTTGAAATTCAGCTGACAGCTGAGTCAGAAAAGGTGATTTTAGTTACATCTTTTTGACAGATAATGAAAGGAGCTCTGTTCTTCTCCCTTCAAGGACAAGACCAGTTAGTTAGTTAGTTAGCTCTTGAAAGAGCTGACCTTGAGAGGATTCTGTCAGGCTGTTCTAAGGACATTTGCAGCTTGTGGCTCAGCAAACCTCTGCAACTTGTGGCTCAGTTTGCATGATGTGTTCAAGCTCTACAGGGAATTAATTCTGCACATGTACACAAAATACCATAATTATGTCAGAGACCGTGACAGTGGTCACTCCCACCTAAAGATCCCACTCCTTCTACCCCATAAACCAAGTCATCATTATTAGTTAAGATCAGATCCAAAATGGCTGTTCCCCTTGTCGCTTCTTCCACTTTTTGGACTATGAAGTTGTCTTCAAGCGAAGTGAGGAATTTGTTGGACCTAGTCATTTTGGCAGAGTTAGCCTTCCAACAGATGTCAGGATAATTGAAATCTCCCATTACTACCACATCTCTCTTTTTTGAATGTTTGGACATCTGTTCCAGGAAAGCATCATCTAACTCCTCAGTCTGGATTGGGGGTCTGTAATATACCCCCACAATGACATCACTATTTTTCTCCCCCTTAATTTTTACCCAGATGGTTTCAAGCTGGGTTCCAGTGTCTAAGACATGGATCTCCTCGCAGGTGTTATCATCCCTAACGTATAATACTACTCCTCTCCCCTTCTGATTTGGTCTATTTCTACGAAATAGGTTATACCCTTCAATTAACACATTCCAATCATGAGACTCGTCCCACCAGGTTTCCGTAATGCCTATTATATCATATTTGCTTTGTACTATTAACAGTTCTAGTTCATCCTGCTTATTTCCCATGGTCTGTGCATTAGTGTAGAGACACCTTAGACCACAGGTCCTTCCTCTTGGCAGCTTATTTAAGATTGTTTCCCTCCCATTGTTAAGTTTTTGAACTGTCTTTCCTTGCGTATGTGCTACCCTCTGCAATTCGTTGCTATCTATTTTTGCAGTTATTGTCCTCACTTGAGGCTTTAAATTAACTCCTCGCTCCCCCGGAAGATTTAGTTTAAAGCCCTCCTTATCAGGCTTGCAAGGCTGTGGCCAAACACATTTTTATCCACCTTTGTGAGGTGCAAGCCATCTCCCGATAGAACAGTATTATCCAGGTAGCGTAAGCCATGGTCCAAAAAACCAAACCTTTCCTGGCGACACCATCAACACAGCCACTCGTTTATTTACAGAATTTTTCATTCTCTTCCCAATCCGCGGCCTACTACAGGAAAAACACAACCTGTTCTCCCAGTTCCTTCACCTTTTCCCCCAAAGCAGTATAGTCCCTTTTAATACTTTCTGGGCTATGCCGGGCAGTATCATTTGTTCCCACATGAATAAGAAGGAAGGGATAATGATCCGTGGGTCTAACAGTGTCTATCCAGACTTTCCGTCACATCCCGGGTGCACGCCCCCAGCAGACAACACACCTCTCGAGACAACAAGTCCGGTCGACACACTTTACCCTCTACCCCTCTTAGTAGGGAATCCCCAATAACCAACACTCGCCTATTCCTACATTGGGGAGCAGAAGTTTGAGTCCTGTCACCCACAGGAACCTGAGACCAGAGAGGACTGGGTGCTGAACCTTTGTTCCAATGATCCAGGCTCAGCATCTTTGGGAAGGTTTAGAAACCGATTGCTAAGCAGCAGAGGAACGGAATGTCTCCTGACTTTCCTATTTCTGCGGGTAACATTCTTCCACATATTCGCCTCCTGAGATGGGTCCCCCTCCCTACACTGAGTTATTTGGCCCTCCTCCTCTTGTCCTCCCAAGAGGTTTTCAAGAGTTTGGTCCATGTACTCTTCCCCCTCTTTTATACTCCGCAGTTTAGACAAGTGTGCCTCAAGTCCCCTTACTTTCTCCTCCAGTAGAACCACCAACTTACACTTACTGCATGTGTAATTGCAGTTACCCTCGGGTAGGAAACAAACATTCCACAAACCTTACACTCCCTCAATGGTAACCCTACTAAAAGCAATTTCACATTGCAGCTTTTGCTCACAGCAAACGGATGACTTGGCTGGCAAAGATCAGAGAGCTGCCATAAGCTGATAAAAGAAGCCTCCTCCACGGTTCTGTGCATCAGCCCTGATTAACAAGTTGGACTCATGGTGATTGCTAAAAGAGACGAAAAGACACATAACTCTGTACTCTGTGCTTTGTTTCGTCTACTGAAATATGGCATACCAGGCTTCTCTGGTGATATGCATAAACTGGGCTGTATGCCAGGTCTTGAGAGCTGCCATGGGATGACCTAGTCACTAGGAACAGCAGTCACGTCTTGCGGGCAAATTCAGCCATAGCCATCAAGAGGCACATTATCCATGACTTCTTGCTGCACCCCATTAAAGTTAATTCACATTGTGTTAATGAGGACACATTAACACTTAACTCCTCATTACTACCTTAAGCCCATTTTCATCAGTTGGAGCAAGGACTCTGCATATTGCTCAATGCTCAGGGGCCTGATTCTGGTTCCATTATTCATGATGAGCAATGCACAAGTATTCTCTTTGAAATCACTGTGGCTGCAAATTTTGGAAAGGGCTGAAAAATGTGAGGAAGGATAATAGCAAAAAGATCCATCATTTGCACACCAAATTTGGCTTGGACTGTGTATTAAGGGCTAGAGAGACTGTTTTTCATTCACATTAGTAACTGAGCTGTCAGCTTGCATGGAGAAGGGGTCAGGTCAGCTGTGCAAGGGCCTGGAACAAACCTTAATTCAAAGTTCTGTATATAAGGAATTCCAGACTATCACTTTCCTAATGCAGGGTCAGAAGGGAGTGCCACTTTTAAGGGAGGAGAAACAGATTTTACTAAAGACATTATTACAACAGATTTTGAATGATCTGACTGCTACTACTGTTGGTCTTAGAACTTCAGTATTTCGAGTTACAGTAATAGATTTCCTAGTAGCCCAGTAGTAGAAGCCTTAATAGCCCAGCCCTGATCTCGTCAGAGTTCAGAAATGAAGTAGGGTCAGCCATGGTTAGTACTTGGATGGAAGACCACCAAGGAAGTCCTGGGTTGCTATTCAGAGGAAGGCAATAGCAAGCCACCTCTCCGCATCTCTTGCCTTGAAAACACCATATGGTAGAACTTCATGGGGTTACAATGAATTGGTTGTGACTCAGCAACCTACTTTTACCCTAGCAGATTCCAGGCCAGCCTATTACCTGAATGGGCAGGAGGCTTGATTTCTATGTTATTCTTAGCAACGGATTGTGGGACTAAAGTTTCAGTTCTACCTCATGTATCTTTGCTCTGCCAAGAGGTCTCCTTCACATCTGGGAAGATAGAAACGGATGGGATCATTCATTAGTAGAAACAGATTAGAGAAGAGGATGTCACTGGGGTTGATTTAGGGAGCAAAGGTTACATGGAGAGAAAGAACTGGTTTTCCTCTGTGTTTAACATAAAAATCAGGACATTAAACTAACTGCTAACCTTGCTTTCCACCCAAGTGATAGTAGGAATGCATAAAAGTGCCTCATCTAATTCAGCTGGGCCCTATTCTGAACTGTAATCCACTAAATGTTTTCTGCATAAAACCCACTGAAGTGAATGAAACCCCTGCAAGAGCATGTCCATTCTGTGGGACTTGTGCAGAATGGCTGGCAGATTCCAAGAACATAAAGAACAATTATGCTGAATCAGACCATCAAGTCCAGGATCCTGTTTCCCAAAGCTTTCCCTGACTGTTGTCCTTCAGCAGCTGATATTTAAAGGTACATGCCTATAAACATGGAGGTTATGTGCCATCCTGGTGACTGGTTCAAGTCCCCTTTTATCATAAGGCAATTGCCACCAAGTATAGTAGAAGGATTAGGGACTTCCGATTTAAAGAAAACCAATTGCCAAATAATTGGCATTTTCAGATTTTGTAATGCACTCTTGTTTTAAACTATGTTATTCTTTTTGGTTAGATTTCTTAATGTCATTATCCTGCAATTGTGAAGTGCCAAAAGAAATCTCTGCAGACCTTTCTGTGTTTCCCATGCCAAAAATATGATACACATTTATTACTTTTATAAAACATAATAATCTCTAACAGCACAGGAAACCAAAAATTTGCAATGTTGTCGTGGAGCCAAAGAAACTTCCATTTGTGACAACAGCCGTTAAGAGCCTATTTTGGCAATAATTGAGTTGCTTTGCTTTGCTTTTAATTTCACTAGCTGATGATACCTGAGAGCAGAAGACTTTGCTTCAGAATCCCATTAGGCACCATTATGAGATCCTATTTCCTAGATTTTAAAAACCTAATTGTCAGTCAATGTATTACAGCAAGCCTAGCTTTTGTTTGACTCTCCTGGCTATACACTGTGGGGAAAAACAAAAGAAGTATGCTTCATCATCCTGTCAAGGAGGTTTTTTAACAAATTACCTTTACCCTCAAAAGGAAACACAGAGATACCTTTTTTTGTAGTTTTACCGATTCTCATAGTTCATATCTTCTTTTCCAGACCATTCAAGGGAACAAAAATACAATCCCATAGAGCAACAAAGATACTGAAATCGATACCGTTAAAGATGTACAAAGAAATCTAGGTGTTTAATAAAAAATAAGTAATGTTTCTTAATAAATCCTTAGTTAACCTCCATCTCACTTTTAAAACCTGTTGTTTGAAAGTGCATCATTTCAATGCAGACTCTTTTATTGCAGAACAACCATGAGATGCTAATGCTTCCTTTTTAATTCTGATCTGCTCAAGAAGTACCTTATAAAACCGAATCCCAAATTTGCAGAGCTGTCTGTAAAGTATGTGCCCTGTCAAGAGCAAAACTGCAAAATTCAGCAGGTTCTATAAATGACTCCTAAGTCTTTTGTGAGCTTCATTTTGAAAAATGTGCATGAACCTTCATCTGCCTATCAAAACTGGCTTTTACCCAAAGCATCTAGCAAAATTTTTTGGATAAATGTCTCTTGTATAAAATGTGAACATCTTTTATAAAACGTGAACATCAACACAAAACAGTACTTCTTTCTTCAGTCATGTTATCCGAATTGCTCTTTAATTGGGGAAATTAGCTGAGCAATCGGTAACTATGTATTTACCGTATTTTTCGCTCCATAGGACGCACCTTTCCATAAGGCACACCTCGTTTTTAGAGGAGGAAAACAAGAAAAAATCTTGTTTTCCTCCTCTAAAAACTTGTCCTTTGGAGTGAATGCCCTGGGAGGCGGGCGGGCGCACAGAGCTCACCAAGCCAGCTCTTTGCACACCCCCTTCCCAGCTGGGAGGTGGGCGGCTCAGAGCGGGCTGGGAGGCGGGCGGGCGCTCGGGCTGGGAGGCAGGCGGGCGCTCAGAGCAGGCTCTGTGCTCCCCCCCGCTTCCCAGCTGGGAGGAGGGCAGGCACACAGAGCCGGCTGGGAGGCGGGCGGGCGCTCAGAGCAGCCTGGGAGGTGGGTGCGCTCGCCAAGCCGGCTCTTTGCACCCCCCCTTCCCAGCTGGGAGGCGGGCGGGCGCTCAGAGCAGCCTGGGAAGTGGGTGCATGTGCCAAGCTGGCTCTTTGCACCCCCCCTTCCCAGCTGGGAGGAGGGCAGGCGCTCAGAGCAGGCTGGGAGGCGGGCGGGCGCACCAAGCCGGCTCTGTGCCCCCCCCCCGCTTCCCAGCTGGAGGCAGGCAGGCGCTCAGAGCCGGCTGGGAGGCGGGCGGGCACTCAGAGCGGGCTGGGAGGTGGGTGGGTGGGCGTGCCAAGCTGGCTCTGTGCTCCCCCCCCCGCTTCCTAGCTGGAGGCAGGCAGGCGCTCAGAGAGGGCTAAGCCGGTGCACAGAGCCGGCTGGGCGTGCTGGAACGGCGCAAGGCGGATTTCCCCGGCCGCCTCCCAGCATGCCCAGCCGGCTCTGTGCGCACATTCACTCCATAAAACGCACCGACATTTCCCCTCACTTTTGAGGAGGAAAAAAGTGAGTCTTATGGAACGAAAAATACGGTATATAGCGAGATCGCAGCCAACTCTACCAGAGTCTATATTCTGTGACCTTAAGAATCAAGACAGACAAGGGAATTCCAAATTAAAAAGCGTTTATGTAGTTTTCTTTCAAATCAGTGTTGCATACACACATACATAGAAATCTAAGAAATAAGAAAGAGGAGTACAGAGACATTTGCCATAAGGCAGGTAGGAATATTTTTATGGGAATATACGATACCTTCCTGTAGTCCAGAGTTCCATAGGATCAAGATGAATAAATGGGGGGGGGCATGGGGAATAAATAGAGGGCAGGGGTAGCCCCCTGCATACTCTAGCATGGCTGCTCACTCTGGCAGAGTGGCAGGCTGTATGAAATGGGAAGCCCTAAGGTAAGGTTATGGGTGTGGGCTACCCCAGTTATACTGTTTCTCTGGGGGGGGGATGATTGGATTAACCCTGCTAGGTCCCCAGGTGACAAAAGGGTGACAAAAGACCTTAATGGTCTGCTACCTGGGTGGGGTGAGGAGAATTTGGAAATCTGTTCTGATTCCAATGGCTTGTGCAACCCCAGAAGAAGTCAGGAGTCTCGCTGATTGGCTTAATGGCTTGAAACAAAAGGTGCAATCGCTGCTAATGTCTGGAGATCGTTGCTGAAGAGCGAGTCATTGTTATTTCAATGTCTGCTGAATGGCTTTGCTGAAATAGTCCGATGTTGCAAGGGGGGAGGTGTTGGTGCAGGCTACATGCCTGGACGTATTCCCTGCAATATGGCTTTCACTGGAGCAGGATACACAGGAACATGGATGCCCTCTGGTTCACTGGAGGGACTACTTTGGCTGCTGCTCTTTGACTGCCGGTTTTGCGGGATGAAGAGGAGTCCTTTTCATGGCGGCACAGGCTTGCAGCTTGGTCTGGAGAGGCTGCTGCACACATCTGCCAGGGTTGCCATGACCAGCCCAGGAGATTGGCAACCCGTTAGGCTACAGTCAGGAACCTCAGTTCTCTCAGAGCCTACATTTTATGAAAAAGCAATTCTCCTAGCATTCCATTATAATGAAAAATAGTCATTTTTTTAATTGTCTGCTATTGCCTGCTATTTTTCCCTATGCAAAGGAGGACCAAACACCAACTTTTTACTGCTGGTGACATAATGGAGATGTCTCTGAAGTTCATATTCTTTTGGTCCAAAGTATAAGCTTCAGCTGATTATAATGCCCATACTCACAGCTCCCCAAGTTTTTTCTGGCTCAGAGCCAGTGAAGCATTACTCCTCTCCTCTCTTCCAGCCCACTCCAACTCTTTTGCATTGCTGATGAGTAGCAAATGGTGACAGTGGTAACTGAGAGGACTGGAAAATGTTACAACATCCCTTTCATTCTTCTTCTGCCCTCTTCTTATTTCTCTCTCCCTGAGTGGCTGGGATGCATGACTGGGTTTCTGGGAAGTACATCTTCCAGAACAACACTGCATGCTATTCATCCTAGCAATTTGGGAGTCGGTTTATCAGGTTGCTCCCACCCTTATTTAATAGCAGAGGGAGGACAAAATGGGGGGGAATAAACATGAACATTTTAATGTCTCTTCTGGTTGAGCAAGTAGAGAGCCAGCATGTGTAGAGTGGTGAACTCTCATCTGGAGAACCAGGTTTGATTCCCCACTCCTCTGCATTAAACCCTGTTGGGTGACCTTGGGCCAGTCACAGTTCTCTCAGAACTCTCTCACAAGGTACCTGTTGTGGGGAGAGAAAGTGATTGTGATTGCAAGTTGCTTTGAGACTCCTTAAGGTAGACTCCTTAAGGTCTTCTTCTTCTTCTAGAAGTGATGTCACAGAATCTGTGACTTCTATAAGTGATGCCACCCAATACAGATCAGGGGGATTCTTAGAGGATCGCGGATGCTGTGACATCACTCCCAGGTGCTCAACTGCAAGTGGCATCACTGTATCTAGGGCTGTCAAAAAAAAATTCGGTACAGTTCGGATTCGGCCAAATTTGACCCTTGTGGGTTCGGTACGTGCCGAAGTCCGAACTCCCCCGCTTCGGATCCCCGGTAATTCGGGGAGATCCGGAGTTCGGGGGAAAATTCGGCCCCAGTGCGCCTTCAGAGGGATTCCCTGAAGGCGCGCGGGGGCCCTTTAAACTGAGCTGAGCCTCCCAGCTGGGAGGCGCAGATCAGTTTAAAGGGCAGCCCGCCCCCCTTCAGAGGGCTCCACTGGAGAGGCTCGGGCTGCCCTTTAAACTGATCTGAGCCTCCCAGCTGGGAGGCGCAGGTCAGTTTAAAGGGCAGCCCGAGCCTCTCCAGCGGAGCCCGCTGAAGGGGGGCGGGCTGCCCTTTAAACTCATCTGAGCCTCCCAGCTGGGAGGCGCAGATGAGTTTAAATGACAGCCCGCCCCCCTTCAGCGGAGCCCGCTGAAGGGGGGCGGGCTGCCCTTTAAACTCATTTGCGCCTCCTGGCCGGGAGGCGCAAATGAGTTTAAAGGGCAGCCCGCCCTACTTCAGCGGGCTCCGCTGGAGAGGCTCGGGCTGCCCTTTAAACTGATCTGAGCCTCCCAGCTGGGAGGCGCAGGTCAGTTTAAAGGGCAGCCCACGCCTCTCCAGCGGAGCCCGCTGAAGGGGGGCGGGCTGCCGTTTAAACTGACCTGCGCCTCCCAGCTGGGAGGCTCAGATCAGTTTAAAGGGCAGCCCGCGCCTTTCAGCGGGCTCCCCTGAAGGGGGGCCGAATTGGCCGAATTTATTCGCGAACTCCCGAACTCGCTGAATTCGGCCCCCCCGGTTGCCCGCCAGTTTTGAGTTCGGATCCGTCCGAACAGAAAATCACCGAATCAGGGGAAATTCAGTTGATTTTCAGTTCGGACTGAACCGAATTGACAGCCCTAACTGTATCCATGTCACTCCCCTTCCCCAGGCTCTGCCCCTGAAATGTTCACAGTGATTGCCAGCGGAGGGCTGGCGACTCTACCTGAAAGGAGGGAAGGGGAGGATGGAAGAAGAATGAAGAGACACTTCCCCCTCCTCTTGACTTCCACCCACCAGTCACCCAACATCAGCAGGGCAGATAATTGGGGGTGGGTGGAACAGAAGAGGGCAGGGGGGATTCTGGAAGAACCTAGAATCCCATGGAAGATCTGATAATATCACGGGTTGTGCAAAGGGACTCTGAATACACTGACCACTTGGAAACAGCTCTGATAACATGGGAAAAATGCTGATTTATCTAGTTTGGTTTGTTGAATCTCAATTGTTAAGAAAGCTGGGAGGGGGACTTAGTACAGAATTCAAACTGAAGGATGAGAATAATAATTTATATTAAATTCTTGGGATTATGAATTCAGTAGCTTTGTTCTGTTCAGACTAAGGCAGTGCATATTGATAAACCCAAACTGAAAATAAACCCAAAATTAGCCATTTCGGAAATATTCGGGTTTTGTTTCAGCCAAATACCAAATTCTGGGAAGCTGAATAGGCAATTCCTGAAATACTGAATAGATATTCGGCTTTTTTGGGTTTCGGCTATTCACCTTTGCTCAGATGCACGACTCTGTGCTTTCTCTTATTTTTCTATCTTTGACTGGTTTTGTTAGGGATCCATAGTTGAGACCCTTTTGAGGTAGGGGTCATGTAATTGGAGCCAACTTGGTCTGACCAAACTATCCATCTTGACAGACTGGAGGCAGAAGAGTCATTTCAAAGATGGGGCTCACCCAGTCCTGTCCAGAGGGGTATACCCTCCAACTAAAAAGCTCCAGCTTCATCAGATGCTGAACATGCTTCTTTCTGAAGAAGACTCCTCACCCGCATGGATGAGCAATCTCCTTCTCAAGAGCTGCCTTGGTCATGACTTCAGCTGGCTCCAATATCACTCCCCCCATGAAAACCTGTTCTCAAACTGAAGGTCACTCTGAATAGTGACTTTGTTTCCCCGTACCATGACCATCTCTTGAAATCAGATTTTTGATAACTATAATAAAGGACAGTTCACAGGAAGTAATTTGCCACCCAAAGAAATGTTTTCTGTGTCTTATTTCTCTTGCATTTAAGCCACTTTCCTCAGTTTGGAAGTTAATTTGCATGGACAACATGCTATTTGCCCCAGATATGAATGGGGCCCCCAGCCTGCCGATCTGCTCTTTCCACCAGTCCTCGGCAACGCTGACCTTCTGAACCTGAAAACCGATTGACAGCTCAGCTCACAAATGCCTGGAGGTTGGTGGTGACCCCTTTGCAAGCCCATAAAATTGGACCCTGTCCCAAACTTTACCAGACTTCAGTGTCCATCTAAGGAGAGTCCCTTGCAGCTACACTGCAGATTTGGTGACTCTATCTTCAAAAATGCCTCCACAGAAGCTTTGGAAAGAAATCCCCATAGACTATAATGGACCCAATTTTTTTCAGTAAACCCAGAAATAAAACTGAATACCCATTTACCGGTATGGGTATTCAGCTTATTATGGGTTTATCAAAAACAATTCAGGCCCAATAAACCCGAACCTGAAATTTACTGAACCACAACCCTGGTTCAGACAGTCACTTCCAAAGAAACCACTAGGCAGTTGACAGCAATGGCAACCTAGGTTTTGTTCTTTTCTGATCTAAAGGAGAATTTAATTTTTTTCCCCGTTTAGGGTTATAGACACACACAGGATCATGTCACACACATTATTTAATTCATAATAACCATTGGTTATAATGCTTCCCAGAATCATAAAGGTAGAAAGGGTAAAAAGGTTTAACTCATGTGAATTTAGGAACAGCTTAGTGGGGATGTGCAGTTCTAGTCATCCAACTCATCCAGAACCAGCACCCCTTAAGAGAATTTATGATCTCTTAAGTCTTCAAAATGTCATTGGATACAGGCCAGTAATTACAGTACAGTGGAAAGTATCCTGATACTTATATTATATCCCCACTGGCTCAGGCCTCTGTAGAGTACTGAATATTGTCTCAAAAGTCTTACTACTTTAATGTTGGCTGTAGCTATGACACATTTTTTCCATAGTTAAGATTCTTCAGCAGAATTGTTGTGATGACTCTATTTGAAAGCATGTCCAGTAGTGCTGACTTGAATAAGCTGTTGGATTTCTATCCGGAAGACAGCAGCGGCATTCCTGCTCCTCTTTGGTAGCAGTGAGTTCATAAATGTATATAGCATTGAATAATTGGGTAGCACCACAGTTCCAATATCTGTGGTTGTTTGCCCACCCCACCCAAAATTACGATTAAACACCTAAAGTCACTAATCTCACTTTGCCATCATTTCCTCTCTGTTTTGGATCCCCAGCCCTTCTCAGTTTGGATCAGCCCTTCTCATCTCTCATCTCTGTGGCTGGCATAGGCAAGGCAAATTTTGTGGGGATAGGTTTGCTAGCTGGGTTAGGCCAGACAATAGCACTAGTTTTTTCTTGTTTTCTTCTGGCCTGGGGGAAGGACTGTTAACTCACTTTCTCCACAGACAGGGAAGCGAGATATGTGTTTAACTTAAAAAAAATCTCATCCTGTTCAATATATGTATTGATCTAGCCAGAGGGATATCACTGGTTGCACTTTTTCTGTTCTACTGGAATCCCTAATGGATGAAATAGCTAAGCCAAGGTCAGGTGAGCATGTTGAAACTGTGTCAGGGTCAGCACAGCAGTAAATACATCCCTAAGGCAAATATTCTATCAGTTCCCCTCCCCTAGAAGTCATGACATGATGACCTGCCCTAACAGAACAAAACCTACTATTGTCTCATGGCTATTTGGATAGGGAATGCCATCAAGTTGAAATCTCCGAAGTGGTTGCTGGCTCCACAACACTATTGCTGACTCCAAGCACCAGAAATGCAAACAGAAGGTGCTGGACCAACTGAGGGACTGACAGTATCTTTTGTATGGCCTTCTATCATCTATTTATCCAAGGAGTTCAACACAGCATACATTGTTCTTTCCTCTTGTACCTGACCTTTACAAAAACTCCACGAGGTGGGTTAGGCTGAGACAGAATGACTAAAATCAATTGTAATGCAATTCTAAGCAGATGTACATCCTTCTAAACCCACTGATATTAATGGACTTAGAGGGGTGTAAGTCTGCTTAAGATTGTATTGCCAGTGAGCTTCATGGCCAAAATGTGACTTGGACTTAGGTCACCTGGGTCCTAAACTGACCCACTAGCCACAGCAGCTTTCTAGACTAGAGATAGAGTGCAAGACCAATGCAGAAAGAAGGATATTTGCTGAAGAAACTGGGGAATGAGACAAGTCTTTGAGGAGTAGGGACTTGGAGATCTCCCAGAATTACAATGGATTTCCAGACTGCAGGGATCAGTTCCCCTAGAGAAAATGGCTGTGCTGGAGGGCAGAGACTATGGCATTATAACCCACTGAGATACCTCCCCTCCTAAAACCAGTGCTCCCCCTCCCAAATCTCCTGAAATGTCCCAACCTTATAAGAGACAGTTTATAACCTTGGTGTGGAATCTTATTACCATCAATTGTACATGTTTCAAAAGAGCAAAGAAACTGTTCATTGCTCACATTACCCTTGAATTACAGGTGAAAAAGAAAAGAGAAGTCGTTTGTGGGGGCTTTGGCCATTAATAGGTCTGTCTTGACTGCAGTTGCCTACAAGAACTAGGAACATGGCTGATCAAATAACTAATCAAATGACAGAATGAAGAAGCCATTTTCATTAATGATGCTATGCTAAAAACCTTTTTAAAAAGACACTGATTAATATTAGTTAATATCTGGATGTTTGGCACTAGGTTGTCAGGAACAGAGCTCACGCAAGTCATGAGGAGGAGAAAGTGAAAGATAATGTGGCTAACATACAAACTTGTCCAGCCAAACAAGATTGGGCAGGGGACTGACACGAGCTAAGAATATCTTCCCTTAATTACCTGCTGCCTTGGATGCTTCTTTCACTGACACAACCAAGGTACAAGACCTTGGTGCCTGGGCTCCGGCCCAGTCCAAGCAGGGGATGCCACTAGGCTAGAGGGCTTTAACAAGCTGGGAAGGGGACGTCCCTCCATAACCCTGACCAGAAGTCACACTTGCTCTGGTAAGTCTTCAATGTGTTTTATTTCCTTAAGGAGGCTCCGCCAAAGGCTCCCTCACAAGGGAGTTCATTCACACCCTGCAACCAGCCACCTAGTTCCCTCACCTAGCAGCACACTGTTGAGTTTGCCTAGAATGCTTCAGTCCTCTTGCCCGCCCTACTCCTCCTCCCATCTCCTGACCTCAGCCATCCTTAAAACTGCTTTTAGGAGCTGCCTCCCACCTGGAAGCCAGGGGATGGCTCCAACCCAATGCCTCCCTCCTTTCCTCCACCAACCCAAATGAACTGCTTCCCTGGATAGGGCCACCCCTGAGCCTAACAGCTAACCCTGGCCCACTAAGTGGCCTTCTATCCAGACTTGTGCAACTGGCTTGGCCCAGCCTTCTACAGTATCTGGCCACACCCTGCTGGAGTCAGGCCACTCTAGCTGACTCCCTGCGCCACAGTGCCAGTCTCAAAAATATAGTTTCAGGATGTATAACGGGTGGGTGGGATAAGAGAGGGCTTCTTGGTGTTTGCTAGGATAAGCCAACAATAATACCAGTCCCAGTCCCAGGCTGAACTACACAGTACCACAGGTGTATAGTCAGGCCAGAAGAGGATAATACACATAGTAGGAAAGTACACATCTACCATACTTAATCTGATTCTTTGGTGACCAGCTGCATCAATGTGACTATCCTTTCACATTTGCAAATCAGGTGAACATTTTTGTGATTGCCCCAAATTCACATTGCCTGACTTTGATACCAAATTACCCTTAAAATGTTAGTTTCTCAACCTTGTCTAGAATTCAATAGGGTGCTTTATCACATCACCTTGGTGCAGTATAATTGTACTGATTATAGTAATTTCTAGGTAATTTCTGGGTAATCCATGAGATTCTCACATTTTGTCACAGTGACCTTCCATCCATAACTAATCAGCATGCCAGCATCCTCAGATGTACCTAAAGCAAAGCAAAAATAGGTGTCCTGGCTTGACGTGCTTATGTATGACTCTGCCTGGTGATAGATGACTGAAAAAGGGAGGGCAGAAAAAGGGACATATTTTTGTGTAGTTACAAGCTATAGGTTGAAACTCTTTTGCACAAGTATGGGGTCTGGTGCTTGCACAGAGCCCAATTTCCTGATCCGGGTGTGGGAGGGAGGCATGGCGACCTTTCAGGACACCATGAAGCCGGGCGGCTTCCCTGTGGCACCTGGAAAGAGAGCGACATTTTCACCGCTTATCCTCCCAGGTTTGGAGGCTCAGGCACGCTGCAACAGCAACCTATCAGTCCTCTTCTGGAGGCTCAAATTGTGCCTATCGAGAAGGGATTGGGAGGGGTGGGGTTTGTTGGGTGGACACAGAGGGAAGGTTTTCCCTCTGGTCCATCCTGGGAGGATATAAAGAGGCACACTGGTGCCTCCTGCTCAGTTTGCCTCCAGTTTGCCCATCCCTCCCTCCCTAGGTTTAAGGTTTTTGAGAGTATTGTTAATCGTTACATTGATAGTTAAAGCATTTTTACTTGTCACAACTTAGGCAGTGTTTAGTGTGGGGCTGGAATCAGTTTTGGGGAAAGTGGCCTGTGTGCCCACCTTTTCCCCGGTGAAGAATTCTCTTAAGGGATTTTGGAGGGGGGGCTGTGGGCAGGACATGCCCAGCTCTGGTGCTGTCCAGACAGCCTCCTCCCAAGTGGCGGTGGAATCACCAAGTAGCTGACATCCAGGTGATACCATGGTTCCACCATCCTTTGCTACTCCAGTGGGCTTGCTGGTAGTAGGATGAAATCAGGAGCATTGGGGTTGAATGATGTCACTGATTCAGCCCGCATGCTGTGCCAATGCATTCCAGCTGTTGCCAATTAAACTGTGGCCAGCTTTCTCCAATTAAAAAAATTATTCTGTTCAATGTCTGTTGTTATTGCTTAATTTTACAAAGCCATGTCCACCTCTAACAATAGGCCCTGGATCAGCAACTGGCGATTGCAAAGATGGGCACAGTCCTCTGCAGTGGCAACACTTCCATAAAACTAGCAGACTAAGACAAGATCTACAAGGCAAGGTTTGAATTCCAAAAGGCTAAAGTCAAACCATTAGGAAGCTGAGGAAAAATAGGAGTCTGTGCTGCTATTGGTTCTAGGATATGGTATGGGGATACTTGATGCAACAACAATGCAGAAGCTTAGCAGGCTTTGGTCTGATCAGTGATCGGATGGGAGAGAGCCTATGAACCACATTTCCACCACCTTGCATTCTATGATGGAAGAAAAAAACAGATGAAAATTTAACTAATAAATAATCTTGATCAGAGTGTAATGTAGTGGTTAGAGTGCTGGACTAGTGATGGCTCCAAAGTCCCTATTAGAAATTCCAGCAAATAGTGCTGCCTGTGCCACTTCTGGAATCCATACCATAGGGTGGCCACCAATGTGCTCCGTGAGTGTAAGCATTTTTCTTCTACATAGCTATGTAGATATGCACACAGGCCATATTTCATGTGTGTGTGTATTAAAATATTTTTAAATGAACCGATATCGGGGAACTAATATCTGTCTGGCTCTCTAACTCTAACTTTAACTCTAACTCTAAATATATTAGGATGGAGGATCCAAACATTTGGCCAAACAACTTCTTGTCCCAGTCAGGGAGTTTGTTGGGTTGTAGGGTATCACTTTTAATATTCAGAAACAGGAAGAACAGCAGCAAATGAACAGAATAAATCACACACAAAATTGGGCATGGTGTGTGAAGCCTTTAAATGCTTGGCGACCTGTCCCTTAATGAATCTGGCAGCTTCAGCTGGAAGCCTCAGACAGTGAATCACCTGAGTAATCCCATTAACTTCAAGTACAAATGATCTCAGGATTGCTGCCTATGGCTTATAGACAGTGATTTGGCAATGCAAATAGGCTTTAAAGTGGATGTTAAGAGTCATGAGTCACTGAGATTTAAAAGGCCATTGGTGTTAATGCAATTGGTTTAGGTTGCTTTCACATTAATTCAGTACTGGCAAAATAAGGCCCAGTGTGCCAGGACAAAGAATACCAATCCCCCCCACTTCATGTTTTAGGGTCCCCCCCCCCGATTTACCCTCAGTTACTAATAACATAGGTTAGGTTTTGATTTCATACAGGCTGCATTTGTGAAGCATGAAAATAGAAATCTTTGCTCTCTGAAGTCATAGAAGGCGAATTGCAGGGAGTACAAAAATGCAAGAGATGGCCAAATTTTAAGTGAGGCTTTCTGGATGAGTTTGCCAGCTATGAAAAGTAACATTCAATCAGCACCACTGTCATCAGCAGATGTCACTGCAGCCATTAGTAACTAATGAATTGTTCAAGGGGACATAATGGCTAATTTGTCTGGTCAAAAAGGCAAAGGCACAACCTTTGCAAACTGTGCTCTTATTTAAGTTGTGAGAAAAAGGAGTCCCTTATCATTTAATTTCAAAATGGGCTGGATTCCAAATCAATTAAAGACTCCAGACAAATTTCCCTGTGAATTTGTATCTCCTGGGTTGCTGATGGAAGGAGATAGGCACAGCATAACAGCCAATGGACCAATGAATCAGATAAAGGAACCGGAAAAGAGATTTATATCCTCTTATTATGAATACGTCGGCTCCCCAAAGGCCATTAAATAAGACGTGTTTGTCTTCTACCAAAAGCTCCCAGTGGTTTTTAATAATGAACACTTATATTTACAGGCTCATCTTTTCAATACTTCTTTGAGTGGCCAGAAAGTATTAATGCCTCTGTGTTGTTAGTCCGGATTTCCATTATGGATTTTTCATTCTGTCTATGATTGTATTCTTTAGAAAGAAAATCAGATAGTTGCTAGGAATTCCCCCCTCCACATAGTTTTTCTACTACAGAACCATACAAAGGCAAAATTAAAAGCAGACCATCACACGCATTTCTCTGCAGTACAGCAGTATTTTATGAGTTATGATATCCTAACCAGTTCACTCTGTATATCCTCAAATACTTGGATTGTATTGTGTCAGGCACAAAGAATATTCAGTGTCAAGTGCCAGAAAAAAGACAAGTAATTGAAAATGTTATGGCACATTTGGAGAGGTATACATCACTGGAGAAGCGAAAACTCTCATATAGTATAGCTGGTAAAGTAATTGGATGACCCATCCTGCATTAGAATGTATCTGTTGAAAAAGTATCAGTGGAACATTGGATAACTATGCATCAACATGGCTCCTGGAACACAGCAATGATGAAACTCAGCACTTATATAAATAGCTGTTTTTTTTGATGAGTCAGACCAAAATGATGTAGCATGTTAATTTCTTCCCAAAAAGCTCAGACAAAGGTGCTTCCCAGCCTAGTAAACCAAGATCCTTTAATTTAAAAAGTCTAATGCTGAACATGTAATCTTCTACATGCAACTAGTAGCACCTTCCTCCAATCATACAGGGGGATATGGAGCTTAACTATGGTATGGGACAATAGTAGTGCATTAACATATTTTCAGTGTCCAACTAACCTATGGATTCTTAGGGATGATTGCATTTGGTTTACCTTTGCAAAAATTGGCATGTGTAATTTTTTTTAAAAAAAAAATCAGTACTACAAACAGAACTAGTCAATAATCCAATAGGTCAGACTAATATGATTTTCTGTGGAAGTCCGCAGCTCTGGCAAAGATCAACAGAGGCCTGATCCAAACAATGTACTTACACATTCCAGGTGGCGACATGAAGTCTGGCATGAGTACTTGTCATGAGTCTTGAGCGCTGTGCAAATATTAATCTGCATTGTGTGAGGTAAGAGTTTTTTTTTTTAACATTCCCAGGAACTTCAGAGATTCCATATACCATAAATAATTGCTAGCTTTCTACAAGAAGTTGATGAACCACTAGGACTTTCAAGGAGAACTACAGACACAGGTGCCTTAGATAGTCCCTGTTCCTTCAGATGGTTTGGAACTAAAACTCACTGGTGACAGATAGTAAAAGCCTCCTTTCCCATGAGTATAATGTGAACACTGTAACTGCCATGAGCCAAAAACAACACATGACATCATTATGGAATTCTTGAGGTATATTTTGGAGGTAGCGTGCTAACAACTGGTCATGCTAAATGCATGTGGTAGCCTTTCTAAATGAACAAATATGGTAACGGAGAACAGAAAGCTCCCTGTGATGGCTGTATTGTTTATACAAAGCCTGACTTCTTAGTGGGTATGGAACAACCAATTCCTAAGGACCTGCTTTAATAGCAGCAGTGTCAAAAGATGTCTGGGCTGTTGAAGCTAAATATACCAAGTGGAGCTATGTGTTCCAATTTGCTATGAATTCCTCTAATCATCCCTTATTATTACAAAACCCCGACAGTTTTTGGCTCTTGCATTGGACTGCACTATAGCCCTTTAGACTGGATGCAAGGGATCACTGTTGATTGATCCATTCTGCCTGAGCATATGCTTCATGCGTCTCAGCTGGGAAAGAGTCCGAATGCTGATCACCAGGTGTGCCAGTCCTTGGCTAGGGCTGAGTCCACAAATGAAAGAAGGGGATAGAATAGTGCTGTATTTAATTGAACATTAAGATGACTAACAAGCTTACGTCTGCCAGCATTTATGTAGGTACTGTTATTGGAATGTATTCACTAGTGACTCTCTTCAGGCTGCAGGCCCATATTTACTCAGGAAGCTTGTTTTGTTCATCACAAAACTGAGAAGTTCATTGTTACCATGCAGAGTCTGTGTTGGAGCATCAACGTTTCTTAAATTGCTTTCGCTCAGCTATATTGTTAAGTATACACATTTTGGTTGAATGTTACATCTCTTAGCTAAACTTCACACCTGCATTATTACATACTCTGTTTACAGAAAACATAAAGAGAGCAACTCCCGATAGATCTCATAATAGAAAAACAAATGTTTATCTTCATGAATACAGAATGCAAGAATTTTTGTATTTTGCAGCGATACAAAAAGCACTGAGATTTTCTTACTGATCTCAACAGTTCTGTTTAACAGGGCTAACATGGTAATGCTAATTTGATGAGGTTCTATTATGATAATGATCATCATCATGTCAGCTGCTGCAAGCTCCCATAAGTGAACATTACTAACTTCCACAGCTGTAGTCTTATGCAATATGGAAAACAGGAAGAACAAAAAATGGACACACTATAGTGGGTTATCAACAAATACTGCTGATACTCATGGACTATATACACAGGGACACAGGAACTGCTGTACCAGGAAATGGGTGGTTTCCTGTTTGTTCAACTTCAGAGTTTATTTATCACAATTAAACATTGCAACACCCTCAAACTTCCCAAATTAAACCTCAAGGTATAATTGGTGAGGATCAAGGGAATCTCTATATTGTTTTTATTCATAAGAACATAAGTATAACCAAGCTGGATCAGACTAATGGTCCATCCTAGCCCAGCATCCAGTGGTCAGTCAGATGCCACAGGGAAGCCCACAAATAGCAGCCCTCACATACTGACTGCTGTGAAGTATCTAAAAATCAGAATGCCTCAAACTCAGAAGTCCCATGTAGCTATCATAGCTAATATCCAACAATAGACCCAGGGCCGGATTTAGGTTTGATGAGGCCCTAAGCTATTGAAGGTAATGGGGCCCTTTATATGTCCAGCTGTCCTTTGTCAACAACAAATTGTCGCTGTTTTTTTGTGTTGAATATATGCTATATGGTAATTTATGGACCTAATAGGTATCTAAAGCCATTTGCACATAACAAAATATGTATTTTATCAAAGTAATTGTTGAACTGAAATACAATTAAGAAGTATATTAATAGTTAAATAATTATTAAGCTCTAACTTAAAATTATTTTTTATTCATAAAAAACTTAATGTACATCCAGGTTTTTTTTCCTTTAAATTTTTTGGGGGGCCCCAAGAGAGTGGGGCCCTATGCTATAGCTTGTTTAGCTTATACGTAAATCTGGCACTGAATAGACCTATCCTCCAGAAATCTCTCCAACTGCCTTTGAAATCCATCAAAGGTCATGCTCATTACCTCTCCTGATAGTAAATTCCGCAAGTCAACTATCAGTTATGTGAAGAAATTCATTTGTTCTCTCTTGGATCTCTTGCCTTTCAATGTCATAGGGTGACCCCCAATTCTAATATTGTGGGATATGGAGGAAAGTCTACTTTCTTGCTTTAGCCTTATTTCATAGGACAAACACTCCAGCTGCTTTTTTTCTGCACATTTCCTAGCTCTTTAATGTCCTTTCTAAGATGTAGTACCCAGAACAGAGAACACAGTATTTCATATATGTTTATGCCAGACACAGGTGTTAGTTATTAGTATAGTGACAGATTTATTCTCATTCGCTTCTGTGCTGTTTTTGCATGGAATTTGCCTTAAAAAAAATATCCTCCTATCACATTGAAGGGATTGGTGAGGCACCTTGTCAAATGTCCACCTTGTCAAATGCCCAAGTATACAAGCTATTTTGCATTTCTTTTGCCAGAGTCTGTACTTCAATTTTTTTCTAATTTGGACTATACTTTTAATTCCTAAAGGAGGACATCTTATCTTTTAAAGCTTCCTCGATGCCATTAGCTAACCATGCCAGCATGTTTCTGGCATTATTTATAACCTAGTCAGTGGTATACATTCTAGTGGAGCTTCTATTGTTGTGGTTTTAAATAATGTTCAAGCATTCTGAGGAAATTTGACCTTCCTGATTCCTCCTTTTAACAAATCTCCATATATTGTAATGTTAAATGGGGCTTTGTTAGACATTCCAAGCAACTAGTAGCTCACATGCATGTTAACTATGATACTTTTGTGGTTCTAGCCCTATTCTGATAACTAGGGCATGGAGGGAAAGTGGGCATGAGCGTGCTGGCCCCACCCTCAGGCATCTCCTCAATATGTTTGCCCCACGCTGATCACTCAATAACAGCAAGGAGGTAGAGGGTAGGGCAAGCATGCATGTGCTTGCTCTTCTACTTTGTGCAGTGAGTGCCCATGTGATTGGGAAGTCTGTATAGGTCTCTACTGGTGCTTGGTGGTTTTGTTTACTTTTGCACCAGATACCTAGTACCACTCAGGATCAAATCTATGATCTCTTCCCTTCTAGTCCGTCCCATCACTAACTGTTCTGGGGCACAGTCATTTATAATGTGCAGAAATTTCTTCCCTTTGTCACAATTTGAACAAACATTTGCCCAACCAATATGAGAGTAATTGAAGTTCCCAATTATTCCAACATTATTCTTTAGCAGCCTTACTGAATTCTTCCTCTGTCCTTAGATCCCAGTCAGAACTTTGGTGTGTGTGTGTGTGGGGGGGGGAGGTAGGATACTCCAAATACTAAGTTATTTTTTCAGGCCTGATATTTCCACCCCTCTTTGAGTTAAGATTGGAGTAGCTTACTGATTCATTGTAGCAGCCAGAATACATGCCATTGTAGCATATGTACCAATATACAAGAAGTGTGTGAAACTTAAATTGTTCCAAACATATTTCATTTCTTCCTATAAGGTAGCTAAACCTGGCTAAAATATATGAATGTGCATCACATTTTATTCATGTTTCTTTGACTTTTTAAAATAATGTGATTCATTTTCTCTATTTTCATTTTACACTTATAAAGATTCTTTCCTTTTTTGCTTCCATTGTTTTAACATCTCCAGCTGTAACTTTTTGGTTTCCATTCTACTGGGATGAAATTCTCAAGAAGTGTAACTTTCAGCCATGGGATTCTTCTGCCTGCCACATTTCACTTAAATAGAAGAAGGTATCCAGAGGTAATTATAGGCAGAGCAGGTAGCTGTCTCGAATATTTCCTTCTCCGATTGGTATGAAAGACTTAGGGACTGAACCCTTCAGCCAAAGAACCCTCCTTGCCAAATTTCCTTGCCAGGCAGGAAAAAGATCCTTGGATTTCAAACTTTGGCCCTGAATCATGGCTGACTGCTATTTATGTATCACCTTTTTATCCTCCACATCCTTCAAGGGGCTCAGGCATTCCTCTTCCATTTTATTTTCATAACAACTCTATGGGGTAACTTTGGCTATAAGGGAGTGACTGGACCATAATCCTCCAGTGAACTTTTTATGACTGACTGGAGATTTGAACCCAGATCTCCTCAAGTCTCCCCACTGTATATATAGCCTCTCTGAATTCAGTCAGTTGATAAAGCAGAATGCTAAATCACACTATTATAAGCTTTCATTTGTTTCCTTTTCCAGAACACATTTGTTTTTGTTTACAGTCCGTGTGTTGCTTTCAAGATATGCACAGAACTTTATCAGCTTTATCCCTGGCTTTTGCAGATCTTCATGAACCTTTACCTTTGAGGTATGAGGAAAATTATGTGGATCAGGTAGCAGCTGCTTGGGATCAACTCCAGTTTGAAAAATGACTGAACCAAGGCTCATCTGTGAGTTTTAAAAAGCCACTAAAGAATGATTCTGAGAGTGACTAGCATATGTCACTCACCTATGGAGCTGTGATGCAGAATTCTTATAAAAGTTATTACAGAGGTACTAAGAAACAATGGGAAAAAATTAACCAACAAGGAACTGAAAACAGGCCTTATGGGAATCTAATAATATTCTAGTAATTTCAAATGGCTTGCAAAAAGCTACTTCCTGGTAGATTGTGCTGAAAGAATTTTATAAAGAATATTTTATAAAGGCTTAGTGGAAGTAACCTACTTTGATGCAGAAGGTTCTAAATTCAGACCCTCACATCTCCTGTTAAAAAAAAGAGGGAGCAGGAGTTGTAGAAGGCCTTCTCTGCTTGAAGCCCTGGAAAGTTGGCAGTACTGAGCTAGATAGACCAGTGATATGACTTGGTCTAAGGGCCAACCTACATGTAATGGTAGTCATGGGTCCAACCTTGGGTTGAAACCTCCAGGTACTACCTGGAGATCTCCTGCTATTACAACTGATCTCCAGCCAATAGAAATCAGTTCACCTGGAGAAAATGGACGCTTTGGCAATTGGACTCTATGGCATTGAAGTCCCTCCCCTCCCCAAACCCCACCCTCCTCAGGCTCCACCCCAAAAATCTCCCACCGGTGGTGAAGAGGAACCTGAAAACCCTAGTCCAACCTGTAGCCACTGATGTCATTTTAGAGGATAATTTAGCCATTTTAACATTGCAAGGATTGGCACGGTAGCAACAGACAATCTTGTCCCCTCTTTTCAAGCACCAAAACAGCCAGAATGTCTGACTGGGGGTTCTTCCAGATTGCAGTCCTATCTAGATTTTCCCCACCTCTGGGGCACCTCTGATGATAGCAGGATCATGGCGATCATTCTACTCTGCCTGTTTTTATGTGGAACTTCCCCATGTGTGCATCGTACTTTCATTTACAGACTGTTCAGTTTTAGGGTTTGTTTGTTTGTTTTGACACTTGCCCTGTTGCCTTGGAGAGATGCAGCAATTTACCACTCCCACTGGCCCCCACTGGCTTATGCAGTTTCTGACCCCAAAGCCCACTGAGGAATCATACCTCGCCTACATGTCTATTCTTTTGATTGGTTAGCTGCTTTTCTGCATTCGACTGGTTGTTTTGATTGGCTGTGCTACTCTTCCTTCCTTTTTGAATTACAGACAGGAGCTAAAGAATTTAGCATAGCTACGATTATGGGCAATTACAGGGATAAAGGAATAATGCTTTGGAAGGTTATTGTTGAGGTCCTTTAAAGCACCCTTACACTGATCCTGTTCTGTTCCTCAACAAACAATTTTGCAGTGTTTATGCTTCATTAATTATGACTGTGAACCAATTTTGTTCACAGAAAGTGTGTGCGTGTGTAGAGGGGAACCGGACACCATACAGGCACTTCTTTTGGCCAGTGGAGATTGGGGAATCAGTCTTGGCTCATCTACCTAGGGCTTGTCTACCTGCTCCCTTGCTGCCACCTTGGCATGCTCACCTCAACTTGCCTACCTGCACTGAACACAGAATTTTCAAATGGTGCCCAGGCATGGTGCTCAAATGGGCTCAAGGGTATGTACCTCGAGGTAGCCAGGCAATGATAGGCTGCTTGTTTGGGGCCTTCAGATTGGCCATGATGGTTCATTCAGTGCATGTGTGGTCTAATGCTGGATTGTTGGAATGCTGGCTTGCATTTTTTTTAAAGAAATGAATCGTTGCCCACTCTGCCTTAAATGGTGAGGTGGGTGGAGCACTGCAAAATGTCACAGGCATTTCAGACTGCTGAAAAATAGAAATCAAGTCATTACAGCAAAGATCAGTGGGGAACCAGTTTCAGAAACAGGAGCGGAGAAGAAAAACTGAGACAGCAAAGAATTGCTAATGAAGCTGTGTGGAAACAACAACAAAAACTGGAAACAAAGGGAAATGAACCTGGAACATTAAGGCTGTCTGGAAGATGCTCTAGGCATCAAATCCCCAGTCAGACACAAAAAGTTCTCTTGGGAATTATAGTTCAGTCACTCTCTTATAACCAAAATTACCCCACAGGGCTTTTATGATGATAAAATGGCATTGGTGAACACAGGTTGGACCGATGTCTGCTGTAACATGTAGTTTGATACTAAGGCAGCTTAATATGACAATTAGTGTGCCACAAATCAAAACGTGAATTCCAAAACCATCTCCATTCATATAAGCTGCCTTGAACCATGAGGAAAGCTGTGGTATAAATGTTTTAATAAATAAAATGAATGTGTTCTGTCAGTCTCTCTCTCTCTGTGTGTGTGTGTGTGTGTGTGTATGCACCCACACAAACTCATTAATGTAGAAGGCTATCTAATAATGATCTCTTATTTGATAAATAAGAAACCATGAAGAAACCAGGTCATGTTGCAAGAGAAGAATGAGCCTTAAAGAAAGGTATATTACAAAACTGACTGGCTATAGCACTACTATTATTAAGGAGAATTTATTAATTAAATAAAAGACCTGATTTGAGAGGTTTAAATATTTCTGGGTCTGTTTTCTCTGCAAGCATAGTCAGGACTTGTTTCATTTCCCCTACTTCCAACAAGCTACCATTCTAACCCAGACACTATTGTTCAGTAACAACAAGCTATCAACACACCCTTGTCATTTCAATTTTTCACACATTTTCTCAGCTTGTGTGTTCTCTATCTTAGCGAACTCTTATCTCCCCAGTCCACTGCCACAGGCTTGTGGCATATAACAAAGCTTCATCTCAGCGTTGTCAGAAATAATGAAATAAAGGGAAAGCACAGAAGATAAATTGGCCACAGCCGTTCCTGAAGATCTGAAGCTTGTAGACCTTGATTCATCAGAAAAATCTGAGTCAGATGGTTCTCCTCTCACATCGGTTGCTGCTGAGCCGTCCATTGTCACTGAGCTACTGTCCAGCCGTGAACATGTCTTGAAGAATGGCTTAGTTTCTTTCTGTCTGGCAGACAGAGCAGGGAACAAAATCTCACTGCACAATAACAAAGGATCTTTCTTTCTTTACTTTTTCACCTGCCAAGCATACTTTTCAAATGTCAAGACATGTGTTGAAGGGATAAGAAGAACTAAAGGCACACACTGTTTGGTGAATGCATTTATGGACTGGGAAAAAAAGGAAATTTCTATTGATCTGAGAAGATTTTTTTGGGGGGGGGGAGTGAGGGCTAAGATCATCTTTACAAAAAAAATGTGTTACACTGCGTGAACAATGCAACTTTTCCCCTTAAGACAATATATTTATTTAAACAGAAAGGACATATGATTGATTTACAAGATCCTCAAAATGTGTTGAAATGTGTTTTGAATGGATATGATTTAAAGTTGGGCACAAGGCAAACCATCAGTTAAGCGATGATAACGCGCTCCAGTTTGAATTCTCAATACATATAGCAATCAAACAGCTATTTTTTTGTGAGTCTTTCATTAAAAAATAATATACATATATGCCAATTCTCCTGTTCCTGTGCAATCTGGATTTTTTTTTAAAACAGCTGTGCATAGGGTAAAAACCCAATTCCCCCTCCCCTCCATTCCTCACATTCCCCACCTGAGAGTACCTGAAAGGCGGTGCAGAGGGTTGCAGTTATATGAGAGGGCTGGCCACACTTGGCCCTTTTCTTCTTATTGCATGAGGTAGTGGGCCATCACTCAAGCTCTGCCTTTTATTTTGCTGTGGTCTGAGGTGCCGAGAGAGGCTACATGTGGGAATGTGTGCTGCTTTACACCCCTTCCTCCCTGGACAGCAGCCCAGTCTGTAGCCCAATCAGAAACTTGTGGGCTATGCATAAACAACCACTCAGTGACCCTGGATGTAGGGCTGCCACCTCCAGGTACTAGCTGGAGATCTCCTGCTATTACAACTGATCTCCAGCCGATAGAGATCAGTTCACCCGGAGAATAGGACTCTATGGCATTGAAGCCCCTCCCCTCCCCAACGCCCCCTCCTCAGGCTCTGCCCCAAAACCTCCCACCAGTGGCAAAGTGGGACCTGGCAACTCTACCTGGATGAAATCTTTGACCACAGGAAGAAAAAGGAAGAGAGAAAAAAATCTTTATTTAGTAAAATACAATCTCAATTCATTACAGCACAACAGCACTGGAAACACTGTAACAAAACACTACAGGGTGATACAAAACTAAGAAACAGAATTAAAAAATGAGGCTAACCGAGTTGACAAGTCACACATTTTACTTTGGCATTCCCTCCCATAAAAGGCCACTGGAACTTTGAAATAAAGGCTGGTCATAGCAGACTTCATTCCTTTCACTCCCTCCCTCCCCCCCCCCCCCAACAGTTGCCTGGTTCTTCTCTTGTGTCCCTTGGAGGAGGCCCTCTCTCTCACCCACAAATTTCTCTACTGCCTGTTGGGAACTCTCGGGCGAGGAAAGCAAGAAAGGGGAGGATTGGGTATTTACACATTGTACATGAGAACTGAATTTTAAAAAATTATATCGAAGGAACTACTGGAATATTCAATACTTTCTTCCTCTGTTCGGGCAGAAGTGAAAGAGCTGAAACATGTATGGATTTTCAGAGTACTCTATTAGAACAAGTCCTCAAAGCTGTCTTCTAATGAAATCATCAATGCTGGACAGTTCTGAAGAACTGTCTACTTACGAATATTAAGTTTAACTATTTAACCTTTTTTGGTTTAAGAGGTTCCCAAATTTGTTGATCTTAGGTAACAGGGGTTGGGAAATATCTTTCTCTGTCTCAGCCACCACTATTCAGAAAATTCCGTAATGAGCTAAATGGACCAAAGGTCTGATTCAACATGTTCCAGAGCCAATATTTATGTGTTGGCCCTTTCAGACAAAATGGCAATCACGCTTATTAGGAGGATAGCACATAGTGTGTTCTTACAAGTGCACCATCAAATGTTATGTAATGCCTGAAAAAAGTTATTACTTTTAGCAGTTGGACTTGGTGTATAAATTAATGCACGAAAATAATATTTTGATTTTTTTTCTGAACCCATATCCCTAAATAATAATAGAAACAAGGGCATTCTGTACTGTACATATAGCCTGTTGCACATCACTGTGGAGACAGATAGTAACAAAGCTTGGCTGAGGGAAAAACGTATTACTTGAAATTAGGGCAAAGTATGATAATAGAAGGAGTAGGTTAAAATGGATGACCCCACAGTTCATGCCAGCAGTGATACTGTCCCCCATCCTCCCCAGAGACCCAAGGTTTTGGAGAAATAATGTTGGAAAGCTGAAATAATAAAAGTTACCATATATTCCTTATATATAAATGCATGGGTTGAGCAATTGTCATTGGACTGAAGAAAAAATGATATAGAAAAAGTACCAGAGTCAAAGCAATATTATTCTGCTCCAAGAAGTCTAAATCTCATACTAAGGCTTTCCTCACTTCTGCCAGCATCACCTTGCAAATTTAATCCAGCCCCTAGAGCAGGGGAATGACTTCCCTCCCAACTACCTGTTTGTGTCTATTGGCCCCATGAATAACCAAGCGACAGCAAAGCCTAAGGAAACAATCATTGCTTCACTCTGCACAGAGCAGAGTGACTCAGAACATTTTTTAAAAAAATATATGAAATTCACTCCAGATTAATGCATTCATTCAGATACATGCTGAGATTTGATTATGTCATTTACAAAGTTTTATGGGGCAGAACTACAGCCCTGCAGTTCTTTCATCAAACACAAAATGGACAGTGGTTTGTTCACAATGCATTTCTCCTTTTCCACTTTCTTGCCACAGGATCCGTTAATAGGCTAGTGACAAATGGCACACTAATTAAGCATTTGGATTTCAGTTCCTGTCCCCATTTGGTCCCAAATCTTGGAGCCATGGAGTTGCCATGCCAAATATGTGCCAACATCACTCCAAAATGTCCATAATAGTGGCGTCTTGATCCATACCAATCAGAAAGGTAATGGGACCCCCACCATTTTAAGAGCAACTAAGCAAGCATCAGGCAGGAAGACCGTTTATAGGCATCCAAAAAATGAGAACATGTCTGACTCAGAACAGAAGGACAATTGTCCTTTAAAAGCCCTGGAAACATCATAATCAAAGGGAGAATTTTGAAAACAAATGCTAGAACAATAAAGAAAATGACACCATATCAAATTGCCATCTGGCACTGAAAGTGGCCTGAGCTGCCATTTTGCAGTGTGACATTTCACAGAGAACAAGAAAAAGAGGGAAATTCTGTGCAGTATCTGACAAACTGTACATAAAACAAAATTATTGTGCCCTATTTTCTGGTTCAATGAGTAAAATAGAACTATAGTTTCAGGTTTGTGCGCTCATCTGTGTTTCTGTATCATCATTTGATTAAGCTAGTGAAGAGATACATAGCTATGAAATAATTTCTACAGGGCTTCTACAGGGATTAGGCTCCTAAATATTAGAGCCTGGATACAAACTGATTATGAATGGAATTAAATTTATAAAAAGGATCTTCCCTCTTCTACTTAAAGCTCCCTGATGACCCTGCAAGGGCATAGGGGCCTGAGGAAGTTCAGGTGCTGGGGCTGCAGTTGGAAGCAGCATCAGCAGAAATTGCCCCCCTTCTTTTGCAAACAGATCAGGAGTTATCACAAGAGTGGTGTGTTTGTGTGATTTGTGTAGATTCTCCCTACCCATTGCAGCTCCCAGCCCTGTATTCTGTGTCATTCCTGATTGTCTGCTGACCTTCAGAAGCAGGACACAAAGGAGATTCCAGGATGGAAAAGGATTGCCAAAGGGCCTTTCTGTTGACTCTGCTTCACTCATAGTACATCTGGATCCATATCTGGAACCCTGATTTTTCCCCTTCTCAAATATGTACTAGATTGTCATTTTCCTTCCTCTTAATACTATTGTCCTAAATAGCTGAAGCAATGCCAAACATGGATTTTGAGCATATTTATTTATGTGAAGCATGTTGAACTTCTCTTTGGATAGCACTGCTGTTCAGTAAATGTACAAAACAACCATCTGCACCACCAACCACCTTCAATGAACGTGTGTGTGTCTGTATGCATGTGTGTGTGTTAAGTGCTGTCAAGTTGCTGCTGACTTATGGGGACCCTATGAATTAATAAGGTCTTGTAAACTGAGGGCCATGGCTTCCTTTATTGAGTCAATCTATCTCATGTTGGATCTTCCTCTTTTCCTGCTGCCTTCAAGTTTTTTAGCATTATTTTCTTTTCCAGTGACTCTTGTTGTATAATGTAACCAAAGTATGATAGCCTCAGTTTAGTCATTTTAGCTTCTAAGGAATGTACAGGCTTGATTTGATCTAGACCAACTTATTTGTCTTTTTGGCAGACTGATGTATCCATAAAACACTCCTCCAACACCACATTTCAAATGAACCAATTTTCTTTCTGTCAGCTTTCTTCATTGTCCAACATTCACCCCCATACATAGTAATGGAGAACACTATAATATGAGTTATCTCGATCTTATTTGCCAGTAATACATCCTTACACTTAAGAATCTTTTCAAGCCCCTGATTTCTTGTTTGCAGTCTCCCTTTTTGTTGATGATGGAGCCAAGGAATAGAAAATCATGAACAATTTAAATTTTTTTATTGTCAACTTTAAAGTTGTGGTGATTTCCCAGTAGTCATTCTTTTGTCTTCTTGATGTTCAGCTGTAATCCTACTTTGGCACTTTTTGCTTTAAACTTCAGCAATAGTCATTTCAAGTATTCATGGTTTTCTGTCAGTAATGTGGTATCATCTGCATATCTCAAACTGTTAATGTTCCTTCCAACAATTTCCACTCCACCTTCATCTAAATCTTCTCCAGCATTCTTTATGATATGTTCTGCATACAGATTGAAGAAATAGAGAAATAAAATACACCCTTGTCTGACATTTTTGCCAATTGGAAACCATTCTGTTTCTCCATATACTGTCCTAACAGTAGCCTCTGGTCCAGAGTATAGGTTGTGCATCAAAACATAAGATGTTGTGGCACACCCCTTTCTTTTAAAACACTGTCAAAAGCTTTGCTGTAATTTATAAAACACAAGCTGATTTTCTTCTCACAAGCTGAAATTCTCTGGTATGCACCAGTAACCAACATAAATTTGCAATATAATCTCTAGAGCCTCTTCCTTTTCTGAATCCAGCTTGAACATCTGGCATTTCTCATTCCATATATGGTAAGAGTTTTTGTTGTACGATTTTGAGCATCACTTTACTCGCATGAGAAATTAATGTGATGGTCCAAATAGTTGCTACAGTCTTTGATACCTCCTTTTTTCAGACTGGGAATGTAAATTGACCATTTCCAGTATGTGGGCCATTGTTTTGTTTTCCATATTTGTTGGCATATTGCTGTTAAGATTTTTATGGACTCTGCGGTTTGGAATAGCTCTATTGATATCCCATCTGCTCTTGGTGATTTATTTCTCCCAATTGCTCTCAGTGCAACTTTCACTTCACTTTCTAAAATTTCTTCAAAAGATTCATCTTGGAAGGAATCTTGGATTCTTTCATCTCTTTTGAATAGTTCTTCAGTGTATTGTTTCTATATTTTCTTTATTTTCTCCTGTTCAGTTAATATCTTTCTCAGTTGATCTTTCAGCATGCCTAATCATGCTTTAAATTTCCCTTTGATTTCTTGGATCTTTTAGAACAGAACTCTTGTTTTTCCTTTTTTGTTGTTCTGTTCTGTTTATTTACACTGGCTATTGTAATAGTTTTCTCTAAATGCAATTAGACTTTTTATTCTATTTATGTCACCTTTTACTTTTGCTTCTTGTCTATCTTAAGCAATTTTAAGAGTTTCATCAGTCATCCATTGAGGCTTTTCATTTCTTTTGGCTACAGGAATAGTCTTTGCACATTCTTTCTTGATAATATCTCTAGTTTCAAACCATAGTTCTTCTGGTTCACATTCACTTGAAGCAAGTAATGAAAATCTGTTCTTTATATGATCTCCATCTTCTGCTTCCGATTATGTAATCCATTTGATTTCTTTACTGACTGTCTGGTTGATTAACTGAAACGTGTTTGCAATGAACAACTTGTTGTCTTCACGTAATTCTGAGTCGCTCTCTTGCTTCATTTCATGCTCCTAACCCAAATCTTCCCACAATATTTGATTCTGCTTTGTTTCCTACTTTTGTGTTCCAGTCACCTATGATTATCAGCACAACTTACTTAGATATCTGATCAAGTTCTTCCTGGGCACTTGCACAAAAGTATTCATTTTCTTCTTCAACAGCATCTGTTGTTTGGGCATAAACCTGAATGATGGTGATATTGATAGGCTTTCTATGAAGTCTGATTTATATTATTCGGTCAGACTTTGCCTTATAGCCCCTGATTGCCTGTGCTACATCTCACTTCAGTATTAGAGCAACACTGTTTCTTCTGTGTTTGTCATTCCCTGAGTAAAACACTTTGCAGTTTTCTGACTGAAATTGTCCTAATCCAGTCCACTTTAGTTCACTCACTCCCAGGATTGCAATGTTTAAATATTCAATTTCTCATTTTACAATTTCGAGCTTCCTTAATTCATACTTCTCATGTTCCTATCACATGTATCAAATTGCTTTGGACTTTCTTTTTGCATCCATTCACGTCAATAACTGAACATCCTTTTAGCTTTAGTTCTTTGGAAACAATAATGCTCCCTGCTGCTTCTGGGACCATTTTCCTTCATTTTTTTTTAAATCATCAAGCCTCTGATTTAAGTACCAAAAAAATCCACAACAGAACTTTTGGCTGAGTTCTAATCAAAATAATAAAAAAAAGAAAATGAAGTCAGGGCTGCTTCTAGATTTTAAGGGGCCCTGGTTAAGATGATCTATAGTGGCTTCCCCACTAAACATGCCTTCCTTTCTGATTCATGCATGTATATATGCACACAGATTAATACAGTCACGCAAATTGTCCTGGAAGAGAGAGTATGACTCCCTTGGGTACCCATAAGGCTAAGAATTGAATGTCGGGAGCTGACACCCAGTCCCAACTTCACCCCACCCTGGCTGCCCGAGCTGGGAAATCTGGGGCCCAGACTCACTCATGCAAGGAAAGCCAGGCAGGGAAATGGCTGGGACCCAGGCACATCACTCTGACACAGCGGAGAACAAGGGAGCCAGGCAGTGGTAGGGAGGGGCATGGTCAGAAAGCAAGGCTGAGCTTCAACTTGGGAAAGGCCAGAATGGAAGCAGCCCTGAGCAGCAAGGGGAAGGAGGAGGGCAGGGAGACAGGCAGCAGAGGGAAGACACAGGACAGGCTTCCCTTTCCTTTTCTAGTCTCCCATGTGGAGCAGGTGGAAGGAAACTGGAGACAGGCCAAGTGAGGTTGGGGCCAAGGAATCCTATAAAAGGGAGGGCACCACACCTGACCAGAGAGGAAACAACAAACAGAGCTCAGTTGAGGGGGGTGAGGTTTTGGAGGGGGGACTGCTGTGCCATGTCACACCATGCCAGTGTGGGGAAAGAAGAGGACCTGGGTGCCAGAACCTCCTCTCCTTCCCAATTCTGAGGCCAGTGGGCCAGTTGCCCTCTTTGGGATGGTAGACAGCAGGGAGGCTGTCTCAGGGTTGGGGGAGCACATACTGGTTGAGCGAGGCCCAATGACACCTAGGAGCAGCAGCTGCTGCTGATGGCCTACTCCTCTCCTTCTGTACAGCAGCTTTGGGAAATAAGCTGCTAATCCTCCCTCTTTTGCCAATTAGGAAGATGAGGAATAGAAGCTAAACACCATGTAAATCAAAGGAGGGTTGCTGGCATTGCTATTATCCAGTGGACAGGCAGAGTTCTATGATGGATGCTAATACTGATCCATTGTAGCAGATCTCAGGGGTTGGACCCTTCTGAGGCCCAGTTCCCAGACTGCTACCCAAAATTGTCAGTACCTGATTCTGTGGCTGGCAAAAATGCACACCATTTCAAATAAAACAGCCAATACAACGTTCAGAAAAAATGAGCACCACACATGGCCGCCGCCACGATCAGGCTCCGCCCCCCAAACCTCCTGCCGGTTGCAAAGAGGGACCTGGCAACTCTAATGATAGATCTTAATTTAACATTCACTTAGCAGGTTCATAATTGAAAGTCATTTTGAAATGAATAGATCATTACTTTCTAGGGGGCCCACCCAAGGTACCCATGCAACTATGGCATCTGATGCTCATTAGTGGATAGCTTTCTAAAATTTCCTAGGACTTCTTCTCAAAACTGCAGCGGACACTATAAATAGCAACATTTCTACTAATGCAATTTGTATGAGGAAAAGGCAAGGAGCTAGGAAATGCAAAAACTCCAGAAACATTCGAAACTTTCTCAGATAACTGAGAAAGACAAAAATTACATCAAGTCCAATCATATTTCAAATGCTTTCCTAAAACCAACAAACACCAAGAACTAGAATAATGAAGATCTAAGAACTGCGGAGAGTTGGCCATGTTTTTCTCTGACAGAAACTCTGCCTTTACTGATTGTGTGGTAAGCAGACAATTAATAGATGCTGAATTTCCTACTGCAATGATACAGTACTGGAAATAACTATACTGGCTGAATTTGTGCCTGTCATGAAGCTACTAAAGGCACAGAGTCTCTGTCTGGGATTGTAAGAGAAAGTTTGGGGATTTTCATGTACTAGTCCAGCCACAAGTATTCTCCTAAACAAAGGGTTGCAGTCTGGAGAACCTCTGTGCCATCAAGATCATCTATTTGGTAAGCAGTTTACAAATGGATCCTGAATGGAATGGTACCACATGGGAGGTTTTTGCAGGTCCTGATGCAGGACTATACCACAGAAGGCAGCCCTACGTCCCATCTTTTTCAGACTCATTCATAGAATCCCTTCTTTTTGACAGTAAAATACATTGAACAACCATTTTAGACCATGATTTTCCTTTCACAAGTTAATTTCTCATAGCTATAATCAGGCAACTCCTTACCAGTTTCATACTCTTGTACTTGCCCAAATTGAGGCTTATTTCCTGAGCAAGCATGCAAAAGATTGCAGCCATAATAAAAAATCCTCCGGAACATTCTAGCCAATGCCATCCTGCCAAGTTAAACACAAAACAAATTCTTGAGCTGTTAGGCAATCTGCCAAAACCTAAGTTGGCAAAATGAGACCAGAATTAATTTTCCTTCAAATAAACATTTCATAATATATTAAATCTTTCATCACGCTAAAGGAATATTATTCAATGTGGAGCTGAAATAAACTTCAGCAGATTATGCCAAGGCTGAAATATAACCATTCACCTGCTTCAGCCTTGAAAAAATGAAACAAGGCAGTACTAAATTCTGGAGTTGATCAAACAATTGGATTATGATGGTATTATTGAAAGAAGAACCCCTACCACAGAAAAAGCTTGGGTGGTAGGCCATGATTCCACTGCAGACCAATTTCAAGCATCTCAGAGAAACTGCCAATACTGCCAATAAGTGGATATGAGACAAAATGGTGCAAAGGTTAAACTGGTATTGGGAGTAGGGCTGTTGAAAAAAAAATATTCGGTAAAATTCGGATTTGGCAAAATTTTGCCCATTTTGAGTCAGGAAATGCCGAAGTCCAAACTCCCTCAATTTGGATCCATGGAATTTGGCATGAGATTCAGAGTTTGGGGGGGGGGGGAATTGGCCTTTTAAAGCCATTAAAAGCACATTTGAGACTTTCCACAGCTCCGGGGGGGCATGTGTGGAGGTAGAGGTCTGAAACTTTCAGTGTAGCTTGAGGGGACCCTTCTTGCAACAACCCCCACGTTTGGTGACGATTGGGTCAGGGGGTATGGAGTTATGGGGCCCGGAAGGGGTCCCCCCATCCTTAATGTGCATCTTTATTCCATTCCCTCATTGAAATAAAGCCATAAAGCACAGTTGCGGTTTTCCGTGGCTCTGTGGTGGGGCATTTTTGGAGGTAGAGGTCCCAAAATTTCAGTGTAGCTTGAGGGGACCCTTCTCTCAAGAACCCCCAAGTTTTGTGAAGATTGAGTCATGGGGTCCGAAATTATGGGCTGGGAAGGGGTCCCCCATCTTTAATGTGCATCTGTATTCCATTCCCTCATTGGAATAAAGCCATAAAGGTCCCCTCCTCTCAAACCAGTACAGCTCGGCCCCCAACGGGAAAAAAAACCAAGCAGGAGGAGGTGTGGGTGCTGAGCGGAGCCGGGGAGAGACTCAAGCAAGCCACACCGTTGCACTCAACCCCAGGCTAGGGGCAAAAAAACAAAAGCAGAGCACAGCACACACTCCCGCAGAGGCAAGCGGGCACACCCACCCACAGGCAGAACGGGCAAACCCCCCCCTCTCAAACCAGTACGGCTCAGCCCCAAACGGGGAAAAAACCAAGGAGGAGGAGGCGTGGGTGCTGAGCAGTGCCTGGGAGAGACTCACACAAGCCGCACCATCACACTCAACCCCAGGCTAGGGGCAAAAAACAAAAGCAGAGCACAGCACACACTCCCGCAGAGGTGAGCGGGCACAACCCCCCCAAGCAGAACGGGCGAAAGCCCCCCCTCAAACCATGGCTTGGCTCAACCCCAAACAGGAAAAAAACCAAGGAGGAGGAGGCGTGGGTGCCGAGCGGAGAGAGACTCACTAGTCGCTGCACAGACTCAACTTTAAACTTTAAAACTTTAAAAGCAGAACACACACTCCCGCAGAGGCGAGTGAGCACACACCCCTCAGCAGAACGGGCGAAGGCCCCCCTCAAACCAGTACAGCTTGGCTCAACCCCAAACGGGAAAAAAACCAAGGAGGAGGAGGCGCGGGTGCCGAGCAGAGAGAGACTCGTTAGCCGCCGCACAGATTCAACTTTAAACTTTAAAACTTTAAAAGCAGAACACACACTCCTGCAGAGGCGAGCGGGCACACCCACCTCGGGAGAATGGGCAAAAGCCCCCTTTGGCTTCCCCCCCACCCACAGAAACTGCTCCCCCCCACACACAGACTCTGTTTTTCCCCCCACACACACACAGGAGAAAAGGTATAGAGAAAAAAACTCCAAAATCAAACTGTGTGGATATCTTCCAGCAGGAGCACGGAGTAGAAGTAAATCCAATCCTATTCCGGTAAGCACCAGCAGCTCGGCCCAGTCAGGAATCGGATCTCTCAGCAGCACCGCCACCAAATTGGAAGGCAATGAATACAGTGTGGATGGGAGGGGAGGGATGGGAGTTTTTAGACTCTTCTCCTGGCCATTTCAAAAGTGAGAATCCCTGCTCTGATTGGCCAGAAGAAGACCCAGCTTGGCCACCACTGGCCGCGGGAGAATGCTGCTTACTAACTGACGGTTATGCTGCTGATTCTGAGCTCCTGAATTTGCTGAATTTATTCGGCGCGCCCCGAACTCACCAAATTCGGCTCATCATCTTCTCCGCCTTTTTTTGAATTCGGTTCCATCCAAACTGAAAACCGCCGAATCGGGGGACATTCAGCTGTTTTTCGGTTCGGGATGAACCGAATTGACAGCCCTAATTGAGAGACTTACAGGAAGACCCTATGATAGGGTTGCCAGGTGCCTGCTGGTGGCGGGCAAACCCCGGCAATTTGCCCCTCTCTCCGCCAACCACCTGAGGGTCAGTGGGCAAACGTGCACGCACACATGCATGCTGCGCGCATCACTTCCGGTTTAGAACCAGAAGTTCCGCCTCACAAGGGGCCTTATATCTCTCAGTATGAGAGGTAAAGCGCACACACGCTTTCACTCTACAGCCTTCCTCCGGAGGAGAAGGACCGGGCAACCCTATCTTAAGAACACATTCCTGGGAGTCAGCCCATTGAATAGGCCTGACTAGGATTCTGAGGCAGTGATAGATGCCAGTGGTGCCTTACCTATATATTTATTGGGCAAGCCAGTAGCAGTTTGTTGAAACTCAGCATTTTAATGAATTTATTCATAGAATTGTTATGAGATATAGCAGAAAATGTATAATATTAATTTTGCTGGACATTATTAGGGAGCGAACCTATGGCTCAGTGACAGAGTGCCTGCTTTGCACATGGAAAGCCCAGGTTCAGACCTTTTCTTCAATTAAGTTGCAGCAATCAGGTTGTCATTGCCCAGCACTGCATGAAACAGAAATTGTCCATTAGTGCGACTAATGCCGTCAATGTCCCAAAACGGGGGCTAAAACCAGATTGGAAAGGATCAATGGCAGATGTCTCATGTGTTTCTGGAGTTGCTCTGTCATGACCTATTCAATCACTGTCCCCCAAAATGGTGGGTTTGGGACAAGTTTCTGTTTAGCCAAGACCTGCCTATCTAAAGAAGGCTTCTTCATTACTGGTATAGTGAGCATCTCTTTCAGAAGAGCTGGAAAAATCTCTTCCACCTGAGAAACATTAACAATCTTCTGCATAAAAAGATCAAACACCCTCTCACAGGACTTAACAAGCCAAGAAGGCTTGTTAGCAGGTAGTGGCCTTCGTGCTCCCCAGAAAACTTGTCAATATTCAAAGTTCAAGATTATGGAAGGCTAGGAAAGCATTCAGCACTCATTTCCTCAGCAACCCTTCCTGGATCTTTGAACTTGCCACCTTGGGCTGCAAATGAGAACTTTTAAAACCTGCAGAAGTCCTGATATTTCCTCTTTCAGTGTCAACTCTGGTTTGGCCTTAGCCCAGCATCTAAATAGCAGTAATGGATATTCCCGGCACATATGTCTGGGAAGGGAGTTCACAGTCAGGCACCAACAATAAATAGTTCCGGTCACCAGTAGCATTCCACCTAATTCCTAAATACTGGAGTACCCAGCAAAGGATCACAGCAGGTGTGTAGGTTTCCAACTCCATCTTGGGAAATTCTTAGAGATTTGGGGATAGTTCCTGGGGAGGGTAGAGTATGGGGAGGGAGCTTTGCAGGGATGTGATGCCATAGAGTTTACCCTTTGATGCTACCATTTCTACACCTCACGATCATTCTGTCTGCCTGTCATCTGTATCTGCCCACCTACCTATGCCTTGGCTTGGCCTGTTCTCCCTTTCCCATATTACGCTTTCGCCCAGAATGAGGACTATACTGTGGACCTTTTGCCTAATCAGAAACTTAGCAAAAACTTTCTGTATCTATCACAGTCACCTAAAGCTTTCCGCTGCCAAGCAAAAGCTTCAGGAGAGAGCACCTGACATCAAGGATTTGCTACCTAAGCACTATTCATATAACACATGTACCTGGGTGGTCCTTCATATTCAGCTAATGATCCAAACTTTTTCATCTAGAGAGCAGATTTACTGAAATAATCTTTTCATAGAATCATTTCATGTTCTCAGGGTGTTTAGAAAAGGGTGTAATTTCAGTGAGCAAAGCTGATTTTCCAGGCATGCCAATATCTCTTGAGACATTCTCCGAGGGGGGCAAAGATCATATGCAGCTGCTGTGTCAAATTCAACACGAGGAAACATTTACAGTATATTTGTCACAATTCTGGCTCAGACCAGCCCTGGGCAGAAATCCTTCATGCATTTCTTAAGAGAAAACGTAATCCTTACCGAAACAGTGCACAAAAAACATTGCTAGGTCAGGGAATCGATTTGGAAACAAAAGGACTATAAATGTGAACGTGTTAGTGCAATGTTTAAAATTAAGTTCTGGTTCACAGTGAGCTAAGGAATTCTTGCCATGTATGAAATAGAGTAAAAATGTTTGCACTTGTTCAAACACTCAAACTCAAAGTAAATCTCTATAAAGTTCATATTGATAGTATCGATTGGCACAATGAACAAAACACAGACTTCTACAATACTATAAGCTTGCGTTCATGTGTTTGATTGCACTCAGTAAATTATATTAGTACAAATCCTTTGTAATGCATATAGATGTCTTGAGATTGCTGATGCTAAAACTGTAGCTTTGTTTTCACATCCATGTTCATTAGGGATGTATAAATATGTAAATTTGTGCTTCTTTTAGTTTTCTTTTATGTTCAGGAAGTCCATATTCTTCCTACCTATTCTTCAGTAGTTACTTTTGTTGTTGTTTTTGGTGCATGGTTCTTCAATATGCATGTGGGAAAGTGGTCACTAGCTACTCATGTTAAACATATATATTTCTTTATTATAAGCAAAATTGAGATACTCCCAGATTAGTCATTATCATCCAGGGTGGTACAGAGAATGGATCTTGTAGCTGAGTATGAGAAATAGCGGTCTGAACATCAAGAATGTTCAGATTAATTTTAGATCCAGATTAGTCATTATCATCCAGGGTGGTACTGAGAATGGATCTTGTAGCTGAGTATGAGAAATAGCGGTCTGAACATCAAGAATGTTCAGATTAATTTTAGATCCAGGTTTGGGGAAGACATGCTTTTCATTATTCCAAATGTTCAGGGCTCTTAGCTTTTTTGGATATTTTTCAAGTATTTTGGGGAGTCCCAAAATTCAGGGCCATTTAGTAATCCCTCCCATTCCCCTGCCTGCCTCCCAGAGGCAGCAGGAGCTGGGCAAGAGGGAAGGGGACAGCAGGTCTTGGCAAATTGCTGTTAGTCCACATCACCAGTCTCTTTAAATTTTAAAGGACTGTTATTTTCTATGGGAAGACCAGGTTTCCAAAATCAGAGGCCAGGTATAACCCCATAGAAATTGGACCCTTTCAGGCAGCCCCCAATGCAGCAGCAAAACCTGAATGCCCGGCTGCCAGGGGTCTGTCTCTGGACCCCCCCCCCCCCGAGGAGCGTCGGAAGGCACTGCTCTTCCATGCCTCTGCCAGAGTCCTGTGGTGGGAATGGAGCAGCCTGTGCGGGTGACACCAGCCCTTCTGCAGCAGTGGGGAGGCAAGTTAATGGCTCCAACTGCCTGACCACACTTGCCCGGTGTGGCCAGTCCGCTGCAATGCCACCAGTCCAGCGTTGCAAACACATGCATTTGGCAACCCCCTGAATGTACACAACAAGCACACACACTGCACTCCTGGTAGATGTCTGTCTGTGCACAGCAGAATGCCCTCCGGAGATGCTGCAAGCTGCAGAGACTTGCAGTCAGATCCCTTTGCAAGGGGCGCATGGTGAGGAGAAAGGCAGGAGGGGGTAGGTGGCATACCAGAGGTAGAGAGCCCTGCAAATGGCTCCAGGGGGCACACTGAATGATTAAGGAAGCAAAACAAAATATCGCCTTTTCCACAGGCCATGTTCCACCCAAAATGCCCTCATGAGAACAGTAAACAAATGAACACATGAAGCTGCCTTATACTGAATCAGACCCTTGGTCCATCAAAGTCAGTATTGTCTACTCAGACTGGCAGTGGCTCTCCAGGGTCTCAGGCAGAGGTCTTTCACATCACCTACTTGTCATCATCTTTAACTGGAGATGCTGGGGATTGAACCTGGGACCTTCTGCATGCCAAGCAGATGCTCTACCACTGAGCCACTGCCCCTCCCATTCCTGTTGAAATTGTCACCATCTCAAGAAGGGGAACCAAATTACACTTGCCAGCTCTTTATTTCTATTCATATATTCATCATTTTATCAATGAAGTCAATAGCTCAAACCAAAAAACTTGGGGGGATGGCAGGAGAATGGCGATCATCATGCTGTTGGAGACATAAGCGGCCATTCTCCAGTCTCTGTTGTGATGGCTTCTGGGGGCTTTGGAAGAGGGGTTGGTAAAGGCTGGCTGGGGGAAGAGTGGGAAGGGAAATGAGAATGGGGGCATTCTGGGGGCATGGGAAGTGAAAGTTGAAGTTATGGTTATTCACAAAAGTTGCCTTGTTTAGCTTCGCTTTGGGATCGGGGCTAACATTAAATTAGTGGTGAAACAGGTTCCTAGAAATGTGGGTTAGCATGCCATGGCTGCACAGTGACTTTTGAAGGTCGTAAAAATCATGAATAACTTCAAGGAAGCCCCAAAGCAGTCCCATGGGGATCATGAGGCTAAATACCTCTGCACAAATGGCCAAAGTGTCTGTTGTGGGACGGAGAAGGGAAGGTGGTTGTAAGCCACTTTGAGACTTCTTAAAGGTAGAGAAAAGTGGGGTATAAAAACCAACTCTTGTTCTTCAACTACCCTGGTATATTTTCCTTTGGATGAGAGAAATATTAGTTTTATTTACAAGTATACAAGTAGAGCACTCACAGAGGTCTCTGCCTGCCTAATTTTTCTTCCTGTCTCTTCCAAATTCAAACTGCTGTTTCTTCATAGAAATTCACCTGACCTGATGCTCTCTGCTGACAGAGGTCATTTTCTCTCCAAGATACCTTGTACATGGAAGAAAACTATCAAGAAATTTTCACCTAACAAGTAACCCCTGTTGGGGAGATATCTGTTATGGCGAGATCCACATATGTTTATTACAGGTCTTTATTGTTTTACGTTTGCAGTAAAGCAACAAAACTCCACTTCATAAAGTGAAAATTGCCCCTATACAGCCTGGATTGGGGTGGGGGTGGAGAGAAATCAGCACACATATGCCACCTCATCTGAGCACACATCATCTCAGTCTCTTGTCATCTCAGTGGGCGATGAGATCTGTAGAAGTATTGCCATAGTCTGACCCTTCTCCCATTTTCTCTTTGCACACAGCATGTTCTTTTGCTCACCTCACTGTTTTTGGAACTATATGGAAAAGGCTTTAGATAGGAAGATTTGCGGGTGGGGGTTAGAGTTTCCTTTGGAAGGAATTTTGAATTAGTTCCCACCTCTCTGATTGATCCAAAAAGGGGAACTTCCATGATCATGGGGGGGGGGACTTTATACAGGGACCCAAAGGGAACCAGACTTTGTCTCATTTTTACCGAATTTTTACACTTTGGGGGCATAACTGATCTCTTAAGGGAAAAGGGATTGGCTACTGGGTTTTCCTTTCCTAAGCTTCTGGTGTTGTTTCACCTGTCTGCAGATGTAGTACAATGTATCTGTTCTGTGTGTACTTGGCCTAGAAGAGATTTCCTGGATGAGCCAGCTGCTCTGACATTCTCTGCCTTTAAAGTCCCGGAGGAAAGGGTGGTAATCAGGATTGTAGCCTTGTTTCTCCCTTGCATGGACACAAGCATAGCCTGATGGTGTGGAGCAGTTTGTCTAATATTAGTATTAAAACCCCCAAGTGGTGGCAGCAAAGAGTCACAAAGTTCCCTGGGCTTTGGGAATTGACAACACTGGAATGCAGCACTGGATCCATTTCAGGAGGCACACAGTGTAGTGGCCAACCCACAACAACATCAACCATCTAATGTGAGCCATCAGCGTAACAAAGGAATTATCAGCCTGAACTAGCATCATTACGGAAAAAGCTATTTTTAATGTCAAAACTCTGAACAACAGGCATCAATTGTATTGCAATTTTCCTAACAAATTACAATAATGCTCTGTGGAAACTGATGACTGAAAACCTAGCAACACTTTCACAGGATTAAGTCCCCTAGAACTTACTCATGAGTAGACCTGTTTAGGATTGTTTCCAATGTCTACCTTTTCATCCTGAGTGTGTAGCAACCACAAAAGAAATGTGGGCTGTCAAATCAAAGCAGAGTAGTCACTAACTTTGATTGCATCATTAAATGTAATCAATTGGTTCCTGCAACATGCAGCTGAATGTGTGAGTGATAGGAGTTTCCTGTCATTCAAAACATAGTACATTTCAGTGAAGGAAGTTCACACTTTGTGAGCTACTGAGAGTTATGGCTTAGTGGCTTAGCATGTCAGAAAGTCCCAGGTTCTCTCAGTATAGTTTTTTGTGTGTCAGTAAGAACAAGTGAAGAGCAGCCATGTTGGACTTTGGGCTTGGAGTCAGGGTGTGGTTGCATAAACGCTGGTGAAGTCATTGGGTAGCTTCTTAAGGTGCCCACGCTAGTAGTAGAAATAGCTTACCTATTGCAGTTCAGCCTTTTAAATAATTAATAAAGCTTTAGTTTAACCTAATCTAGTTGTCTGCATGTTCCCTTTCAAATGTGGGACCAAATATGGCCATTAAAATGACACCAGCTTTTGTATCAGTTGCATATAAATGGTGGTAAAAATGGTATCTAATTATGTTAAAAAAAGGCACAAATGATATAAATTAAAAAAAAAGAAACATGACAAAGAAAGCAGAACGGATGAAAATGGTCTACCTGACCATACACAAAAATATAAATTCCTATCTCTACATCCCCATGCCTGTAGCTGATTGAACACGCGATTCCCATGATGCAGATTTCCTATCAAGCAACTTCTTTTTCACAACAGTCTACTTCATTAGAAAAGGGTTTTCTTTGTGCAACTCATGTTTCAGATAATGATTTAGTTTTTTTCCTGAACATACTTGCCCTTTTAAAATGATCAGAGTCAGCCCAGGCAAATCTCCATGGAGTTCTAACATTTGAGAAGTTTCTAATGTGCTTTACACTATTTGTGTTACCCAAAAAGAGAACATGTTTTAATCATGTAGCATTACAGCATTAAAGCCTGAAAAACATTCATTTTTCCTATTCAGGAGGCCGAACGTCCTGCCTCAAAAAATTACAAGTGTTTCATTTTCCAGCTACTCTTACATATGTTTGTATCTCATTAAACCTCCATGCCAGTGGATGTCAAGTTCTGACAGCTACTTAAAAAGCACACTTCATTGAAAATGGTGACATAAAGTGGGAAGTTCCTCTCAGCAGGAGTTCTACATGGTTAAATTCAGTGGTTATGAGATATTTCTCCTAAGTATAAACTATCATCAGGAGTGGATTATAATGTTTCAGCGATGACAGCTTTGGGTCTCACCTCCCTTTGTATCATCAAGCGGTGTGTGTTAAGTCCTTAGTGTAGCAGCTATGCTTCCGAGTCAAGGAAACTGAATTTTTCCTGATGTATCCCATTATACAACTTTAGTAGGGTGGAGGTGTCATAGAATCCACAAAGGCTAGGGGTAAAGACATTTGGCAGAAGCAGTTGGGAATTTCTGAAGACTGGTGGCAAAAAAAAAATGGATGAGGGGCAAGATCATGATGGCAGAACACTTGCTGTGCTTGCAAAAAAGCCCAAGTTCAATCTCCAGTTAAAAGGATACCTGAGAAGAGGTGATAGAAAGTTCTTCCTGAGGTTTTGGATAGTCCTAATTGAAGTTGACAGCACTGGGTTTGCTGGACTAGTGGTTTGGCATAGCAACCCTTTCCAGACATTCCAGTCATGCTGACCAAGAGTTTACCAATTGTCCATAATAGGAATGCAGTCTATCTGCCATCCTTCTGATATGCACAGTCACAATGTTATGTGAACAGGGGGGACATACGTATTCACTATGCCCATAAAGCTTCTGTGCATACAAACTGACTGCTGGATTTTTCAAGGTTTGCATTCACACACACTGAGAGTATAGATGCATGGTAGATATGGGGGTTACCCTTATTTGCGGAACATGGCCATATTGGGAAGATCCTGGGTAGTGTGCAATCCCGGTAATCTGATAAAGCAGCGTCATATGAGAATACGGAGGTTTCATTAATTCTGTTTCAGGTAGGGCTGTCGATTTGGTTCGGCCCGAACTGAAAAACAGCTGAATTTCCCCTGATTTGGCGGTTTTTCGTTCGGGACGAACCGAACTCAAAAATGGCGGGAAACCGAGGGAGCCGAATTCAGCGAGTTCGGGAGTTCACGAATAAATCCAGCAAATTCGGGCCGTCAGTAAGCAGCATTCTCCTCCCCCGGCCAATCGGTGGCCAAGCTGGGTCTTCTTCTGGCCAATCAGTCAGGATTGAGTACTGGAGGAATCAGCTGATGTGCGGCCGGGCCGGGGAGAGAGAGAGAGTGAGAGAAATCCTCGTGTGTGTGTGTGTGTGGGGGTGCTTGTGCACATTCGCTCCTTTCCATGGCTACAGGGGGTGCATTTTTGGGGGTACAGACCCCAACCTTTCAGTGGAGCTTCAGACAAGGCTTCTTAAGAGACCCCCCAAGTTTTGTAAACATTGGGTCAGGGGGTCCCGAGATATGGGCTCTCCCTTTTCTCTTTCCGTGGCTGCAGGGGGTGAATTTTTAGGGGTACAGACCCCAAACTTTCAGTGGAGCTTTAGATGAGCCTTCTTAAGAGACCCCCCAAGTTTTGTAGACTTTGGGTAAGGGGGTCCACCCCTTTTCCCTCCCCCCTTTTCCATTTCCGTGGCTGCAGGGGGTGCTTTTTTGGGGGTGCAGCCCCCAAACCTTCAGGATATATTCAGACGAGCCTTCTTAAGAGACCCCCTCCAAGTTTTGTAAAGATGGGTTCAGTGGGGGCAGAAATATCAGCTCCCCCCTTTTCTCTTTCCGTGGCTGCAGTGGGTGCATTTTTGGGGGTACAGACCCCAAACTTTCAGTGGAGCTTCAGTTAAGCCTTCTTAAGAGACCCCCCAAGTTTTGTAAACATTGGGTCAGGGCCCCCCGAGATATGGGCTTTCCCCTTTTCCCTATTGGGATGAATGGATCACCCGATCCTGTATGCATCTCCAGAGCAAAACGTCCTGTGCTTAAATGGAATCGTCTTGGATTACCCAGTCCTCCTCCCACCCCTCCTGATGGAACAGAAGACAGCCACAGTAAGACCCCTTTGGGGGCTTTAATCTATACTTTTTTCTCCTGTGTGTGTGTGTGTGTGGGGAAAGCAGAGTCTGTGTGTGTGTGAGGAGGGAGCAGTTTCTGAGGGTGGGGGGGAGCCAAAGGGGGCTTTCGCCCATTTTGCCTGGGGGGTGGTGTGCCCCCTCGAGTCTCTCTCTCCCTGGTTTGAGGGGGGGCTTCAGTGTGTCCTCAGGTTTTCCCTCATTCATAAGATCGGTTAGGTCTATTTTGATACTTGCTCAAAACTGGTTTTCAAATGGTGACTTAAAGAATGCATTTTCCTGGTCCCAGTCCGATGCAAAAGGGGAAATTCCACCCCCTTCTGCTCCTTATGCATAGCTAGCTGCCTCTGTCCCTTTCCATATTTTGCACGGTTGCAAAGGTGTTGCTTTGCAGGGTTGTGTTGCTTTGCAGTTGTATTGCTTTGCAAACTTCTTAGCACCTGCCCCGCCCTTTGCATGTTTGCAAAGGCGTTGCTTTGCAGTTGTGTTGCTTTGCAGTGTTGCTTTGCAGTTGTGTTGCTTTGCAAACTTCTTAGCACCTGCCCCACCCTTGCTCTCATCAGCTGTTTGTCGGGGCTGGGAGCTTTGCGCATGGGTGGCAAGCTCTGCTCAGAGATCCACATTAAGGGTGGGGGCGACCCCTTTTGGGGTCCATATCTCAGCCCCCCCGACCCAATCTTTACAAAACCTGGGGGGTCTGGCAAGAAGGGTCCTTTGAAGCTCCACTGAAAGTTTGGGACCTCTACCCCCAAAAATGCCCCCCCAGAGCCACAGAAAGGGGGGTTGTGTTTTTAATTGCTTTATTCAGCCGAATTTTTTTCCCAAACTTTGAATTCCCGCCGAATTGCACGGACCTGAAGTGGGGGAGTTCGGACTTTGGCATATCCCGAATCTAAACGGGCCAAATTCAGCCAAATCTGAACTATACCGAATTTTTTTTTAATTCAACAGCCCTAGTTTCAGGGACAACCATTAAATGTTCTCCCAAACGTATATATTTTATAATGAACAGGAGTTGTTGCCCTTCAGAAGGAAATAATAAAGTCTCTAATTATTCTATTATATGGGGAAAAGTAGAAACAAATTTGTACTTGATGCCTGTTGTTCAGAGTTTTGACATTAAAAATGTGGCTCAGAGAAAACCTGCTGTTTTGGACGAAGAAAATCAGAGGCCTTGACATCTCCATTGAAAGAGTCTCAAGCAGCAAGTGTTGGAAAGGACTAAATAGACTAATAACCTGACTGAGCATGAGGGTGAGAACATTGCTAAACTATGAGTTATTCTCTTATTCTTGGGTCTTAAGAAAGGGCTTGAGGTTGCCAACTTCAGGTGGACTATTGGTTCTTCCAGTACAGGGTTGGATTCTATTTATCCATTCTACCAGTGCAAGAAGCCTTGCACTGGTATTAGAGGATTCTCTGATGCAGCCATTTTGACAGCTTTCTTCTCCTTACAGCAGCTGCCCATTTTGCATGGTTTACAGAGCATGTGGGTGCCCCAATCACTGGCATTGTATTTGCAGTGCTCACAGGCTCGAAGGAGGAAGACCTTCTGATGGTGCTGCATAGCATCAAACCCTAGGGCTTCTTAAATATGTACTAATGGATAAGCCCTCCAGAGCGACTCAGCTTCACCTTTTACAGGATGCCTGGTATCTGTTGTAGAAATATTTACTTGTGCCACAATAGCTGAAGGAGATGACAGACCAACTACTTGCCAGTATGAATTCAAGTAGTCATGTTATAGTTTGGTTGATATAACAAGCTGGAAGGCTTCCAGTGTTTACACAAGTATGCTTGGAAGAGTAGCTAGAGGCAAGTTAGAACTACTGCACCACTGAACGTTTCCTGTACGGAGTCCAAAACAAACTACTATATTTTCTTGCAAACAGTGACTTGGATGGAGTATGGCAAATGGCTGACAAATATCTGAGGAAAGCGTGAGAAATTTTTAAAAGGACTCTCCAGATGTGGGAAAGTCTTACACCACTGATATTAGGAAGGTGTAATTTTGGACAACTAGAAGGAAAAATGTTCGAATGCCATGCTTTATTAAACTATGAAATAATCCTCTTTAAGAAGTGATGGAAGTCTCACCACTTGAACTTTTCAAAATGAGACTAGACAAAGTCCCAAATTACATTTAAGGGATTATGAATAATTCCACATTGGCTAAAGAATGAACCTTTTCACAAATGTAGTCCCTTTCACCATCTCCATGGAAAAGGAATGTGCAAATAGCCAGCTTTGTTTAGCATACCATCTGGATTAAATATTTCCTCATTTATCATGTCAACACCTTGCTCCCCTTGACCCTACTTCAGTAAGATAAGATACTGCAATCCAGGTAAAGACGGATCTTGTAGCATGTACTTAATGTAATTCAGGAAGTACTGTCATGACAATGTCAGATCTTGGTTTCTCCAGGGATGCAAAGAGAAATTCATGTTTAAAGTCAACATAGCAAGATAGCCCACTGTGGAATTGTGTTTGAAGACTAAAACAGGAAGGTGAGCATATATTTCATACTGGACAGGATATGCCAAGAACACAACGTTTTCATGACATTTATGTTAGAATTTAGTAGATGAGGCTCTTATCAACAAGACCCTCCTTTCCACAACATTTTCTTCTGGCTTTGAAGAACTTATTTTCATTCTCTTTGGCTTCTGGAGATTTCTGCAACTGACCTATCATTTGGTATGTAGCATGATGGCCAGCCTGGAGCAATCATTTAAAGGAAGGATGTATGAAACCCCTCTGAGAAATTGTGCTCATCTTATAAAAACTCTTTAGCCTTCTTTGAAATGTCTCAGATATTTCACTGGAGGGCCAACCTCCAAATACAGTTTGAAGTTCAGTTTAGATGAAATCCAGGGATGTGAGTCCCCACCTCCCATGAGTTTGACTTTATACAGAATGTTGGTGACAGTTCTACTTAAAACTTTTACAAACTAAACATAACTCTGGAAGAAAGCATTAATGTCCCATAGTCAGGATTGCACCTTCCAAATCCTTGATTAGTTAATCCGAGTCCCAATACAATGCAGCTGTCTAAGTTATAACAGAAGAAGTATTAACCTATAGCTAGTCAGTGGATTTGTCGCTACCACACAGAAAAAACAAAGCATAAATTATCCTTTTATACCACTGATCTGTTTGGTACTTAATGTACTACTCAGCAGAGGTAGAGTTTCTTGAAGAGCCAAGTATATTAGGGTCTCCATTGGAAAGAAAAGTAGAGAATAAATATCTTTAAAAAGAGAGTCCATTTCATATTTTAAAAAAATATTGAGCCCCTCCTCCATATGTCTTCCACAGGTACTATAAACAAATGTGTTGTTGGAGTTTGATGCTCAGACTTTAATTTCCATGCATGCATGGCACTGATTCAGACTGGAACCACAGCGCATGGTAAAGGGGAGGTAGCCTTCTGCCAGTGATGTTTACGGACATGAAATGGTCCATGAAGCCACTATTTGACCCATTTGGGAAGCTCATGTGTATTGATGGGCTACACCTAAGTTTTCCCAGTGGGGCAAATATCTATTACCCAGTGCCATTTCAGATAAGGAAAATTATGTAGATGGGAATGCTTAATCCCCCTCTCCCCACACACTATGGTCCCCATCAGAATCAGACCTGCAGTCCTAAATTCTGCAGGCAGGGCTAGTCAAGTCTTCCAGCTTGGGGAACCAGAGTCAGCACCACTAGACCTATGCCTGGTGGACCAGTTGATCCAGCAAGCTTGTACTCCCAGCTCAAAGCTTAAATCGGCTGAGAGGGAAGCAGCTCCACCTGTTCTGGAAGCAACACTTGGGACTCATCTTGTCCAGGTTTAACTGGGGTCAGAATCCTGTAAAGGATTACATCCAGTGGAAGCATAGTCTGGCCCAGGAGGTGGAGCATTGGCTGCATGCCTGGCACTGCATCTTTGCTCATCTATCTCACTGCAAGCCCACTTCCTTCACTGCTACTGCTGGATGGAGGCAGATTCTAGTGGACCTGTGGAGTGGGTTCTGGGCTGCTGTTCATTTGTCCCAGGATTTGGGAGGGGCAGAGGGAGGTTCTGGTGGAGAAGCTTCAACAGCAGGCTCCTTAGGGGGAAATTCTGGAGAAGATCCAATTGCAGGCTACTCAGGGACACGTTCTGTAGCACCTACCCTGCTGGAGTTTCCTGCTCTCCCCAAGGGATGGAGGTGAGCTTGGTATGCCCTCTGGTGGCTTCATTTCCCAGGAGGTGGACATATAGCACTATTGCTCAAAAACCCAAAAGCCATTTAGATGACCTTCCCTTTCCAATGCTAGTGTTGACACGCCTCCTCCCTTGCCCCTAGGAATGAAGGGACAGGGATTCCAAGCCCTGCTTTACTTTGGAGTTCACTGGACAACCAATCAGTCTAACTTAACTCAAATACTTGATGTAAGGAAAAGTGGAAGAAGGAAGAACTATGTAGATCATCCTGAGCTCATTGGAGAAGTGGATGGCTAGCATTGTGGCTGATAGATAACATTACTTAGGATACTTTTCATTGTCTCCTTCAAGCTGAATTTCTTGCACTGCTGAATTTTATTTCATTGCTTTCATTGGGCTCAGATTGAAGTAACTGCACAAGACTGTATTTTTAGTCTCAGCAGAAGAGACTGGGATAGAGACCCAAATAAATAAAATGCTCAATGGAGGCCATACAAGTCCTTGATTCTTTGTAATGAGCTATTGCTTAATCCTTAAGGCAAGGGAAAGGGTGCCAACATTCCTGAATGATATTGTTTTATTTCACTATTAGCTTAGCTGCACAGATTTATTTTGGACACCCTCTAAGACTATATGAAAATATTAAAATAAATTACACAGATGTTGTGAATGTTAATTATGTGTTTAATTTCTTATAAAAAAGCATTGTTCAGAAAAAAAGCATTGTTCAGAATGTCCTAAAGAATCATGCAATTCACGATGGTTCTTAAAAATATGAACTGGACATCTTTCCATGAAATGTATTATTTTTAAAGCATGTGTAGATAGAAGCCTAATGTCTGTAGGGTCATACTGATTTGATCAATATTAATCCCTAAAAAAACCTCCACAAACTCTGTAAAGGTACAGTTTCTGTATGCATTTTGCATGAGATCTTGCATTATGCATTGCTTTGTTAGAAAGTAGATTAACATTTTACAGTTGTCCAAATGCTTAGAAATAATTGATATTCTGCTATGGACCATTTCAAGTGCATTTCCCACACTGAAATTATTTTAGTAGAAAGAAGTACTAATATATGTATGTCATCAGTTGTGATTAATAAATTTATGTTTGTTTTGAAGTGCATACACACAACATAATACAATGTGATGGATTCCAGTTGCATTCACACACATGCATCAAGCAAAATTGTGGGGGGAGCGACACGGTATTGAATGCAAAGCTTCATCTGTTGGGTGGCAACCTGCAGCAGCCTGTTGGGGAATAAACAGCATGCATGGCCATAGAAGGATGCCTAGGGCATCCTGGTGGGTTCATGAAAGATCCTCCAAGATGTTCCACTGATCCAGTTGGGGGCCTCCGGGGGAAGGGGTCAGTGGCACTTGTGCCACCAGCCCCTCCCCTTCTGGCCATGTCAATGCAATGTCAGGCCCCCTCTGAAACAGAAAGGGTGTGAGTTGTCCTTGGGAATACCTAGATTTTTTTAGTGTTGGGGTGCGGCTGTTGACCCCAATGCCCTCCCTCCATGACCACCGGGAGTGGCTCATTGCCACGGGGATGGGAAACAGTTGCACATCTGTTTCAGCACCCCCTTGTGCCCTCACCCCAGAACATCACACCCCCTTGCTGTTGAGGACAGGAGCCGAGGACAACATGTGGCCCCCAGAGCTCTTGCCACTGTTTGGCACTGATGAGCACATGAGCTGCCTGGCCCATGAGGCCTGCTGACCCCAGGAGAGAGGAGGGGGGGAAAGGTGGTTTAGGAGTGCATTGCCTAGCTTACCTGTAATGGTGTGGGCACCCTGTCATGTCCTGCCTGGGCATCTATTGTATCTGAAATGGAACTTGAGTGGGAGAGCTCAGCCACAGAAACTTTGCTCTCCCAGGTGTTTTTATTTTTTATTTATTTATTTATTTTTGCAAAGTGCCAGCCCTGTTGTGCAAAGTTTTTCCTTTTTCTATTTCCACCATGAGTGGGGAGACACTTGCTCGAAGTCCCCATGGTGTGGAGCTGAAAGAGGGCATTTCGAGCTGCATGCACCTTACCTGCCGGAAGGTGTGTGTGTGTGTGGGGGGGAGACCAGTGCTTATGAAGGGGGTGAGGCTCCACTATTGGTCACCCCTGTGAGGGGTTGGCCCCCTTCCACCCCCTGTCCATTGGCTGGCCACTTGGTCAACATTGTCAACTGCCTGGTGTCATGAGTCAGCCTGCCGAGACCTCCTGGGAAGAGGGGAAGAAGAGGCCTCCTCAGAAGGAGAGGCCTGTGAAGCAGCAGACAGGGTAAGGGAGGAGCCCCAGCTGGCAGTGCAGGCACCGACGGATGAATGTTCCCTGTGCTTACAACCAACCAGGACAGGGGACTAACCTGTGCCAAACAGCAGCCCCCCACAGCCACTGGAGCAGTGGCACTGAGGGTGCAGAACATTCCTACTTGAGCGTAGAAGGAGTGCTAGATTACAACTCCCTCCAGCAAAGAGTGCTGAGTCAGCGAAACCAGCAAATGCTGACATTTTGGCACAACATTCAAAATAAATGATTCTGGTGGCCGGGGAGAAAATCCCACCTGCCCTGCCCAGTGGGACTGTTGTACAGTTTTGTGCACTGATGCAAAAGATGCCATGGAACAGGACTGGCACGTTCTGGCAGTGTGAAGAGGAGGAGTGGATGCTGAAATTCATAGAGAGGAAGGGGTATGCTGCCAGATTTATGGCCAGCACTCACATCCCCAACTCCTCCTTGTTGCCAGAATGGCAATCCATCTGGCCGATGGAGGGTTCCAAAGAACCCTAGACCAGCACCACTCCAAGTTTAAAAGAATTAAAAATGCCTTCTTCGAGGCCATGGAGGCCTGGCAGGGGATCCCCAGCATCAGTGGCCGGCCTCCACACTTTACCATCTTGCACCGGTTATGGGAAGCTGGTGGCAAGCCTTGCTGGGAAGACTGCCACCAAATTGGTAAGTGTGATAGTCTCTTCAAAAAGACTAATCTAATCTCAGCCCCCAAAACTGCACAAGTCACTTCAATTTTCGTGAGTGTTAGAGGTATGCCTTGGGGGGTGTGCACATGGGTGTTTCCCAATCCCCTGCCCCAATCGCACAGGGAGAATGTCATAAGTCTAAGGATATGTGTGTTTCCTTTCTTCTGTTCCTGCCTCCCCTTTTTGGGTGAGCTATTTTTTTAAGTTTCCCCCCCCCATGTTACACCCATCTGAGTGCAGCCTCCCCTGCCCAACTAAAGTGAAGAGTGGTTGCCACGCCTGGATAATACATAACCGACCATGCATAACCGACCAAAATTAATTTCCAATATCTTCTAAATATCAACAAAGAAGGTGCTTTCCTAATGTCTTTTGGTAAACTGTTCTGAAAGCTTGGGGAAATGACTGACAGAGCTCAAGACAAGGCTAAAGACATTAATCCCTTCTCTGGGAAAGCATAGTAAATACTTCTGAGAGGGGTGAAACTGAGTGGTTTATTTTTGTGATTTATTTAGGGAATTTACATGCCACCTCTTCAGAGTCCTGCTTGAGGCAGCTTACAAATAAAAACAGTACCATAAATCATTTTTTTTAAAAATGCATGGATTCATACTAACAGTGATGGTTCTTTAGCTATATAGGCTGCAGGTTTAAAAGATTTTAAAAGTACAGACCAATTTTGAGTGTACCCACCTGATGTTGGCAGTTCTGGATAGAGATAGGAATTCTGTTGGTGTCCAATTGTCTCCCTGCTGGAGCTCACAGAGTCCCAGATTTGGTGTTAAGAACTCTGAGGTTTCTTGTTCTTAGAGACTTGAATGGCCATTCTGGCACAGCCCTGACAATAGTGACTCAGGAATCTTGGCCACCATGATGATCATGGGGCTGTCCCAGAGTATTCTGGTCCATATAAATATAGAAAGACATGCAGTTGATTTGATTTTCTCTGGGGTAGGGTTGCTGCCTGCATCTTCTCTGAGACCCATGTCTTTTTATACCACAAACCCTTCCAAAGCCAGGGGAACAGATTAATCCATCCATTTTGATATCAAGGCAGGGTCTTTCACTTAAGGCATATATTTCTCCAGGCACTTCAAAGAGGAAGTAGCTTGGTTAGCTGACAACTTCAGCGGGATCCGTTGTAGGGTTGTGCATATTGATGAATCCAAGCCAAAAAAAACCCTGAAATTAGCCGTTTCGGTAATTTTTGGGTTTTGGGTTTACTGAACGACAAACCCTGGGGATCTCCCCGAAGCCGAATAAGAGATTCCTGAAAAAGCTGAATAAATATACAGTTTTTTCAGGTTTCGCTATTCGCCTTTGCTCAGGTGCATGGCTTTGTGCTTTCTCCCATTTTTCTATCTTTTTTTGACTGGTTTTGTTAGGGCCCCATAGTTGCGGCCCTTCTGAGGTCGGGTTGTGTAATCAGAGCCAACTTGGTCCAACCAACCAGGCGGTGGGCTGATCTATACTTTCAAACTTAAACTTTTAAATCAAAGCATAGTTGAAATGGAATTGAATATTACATTACCTAGAATGTTTGGTCCATTCCTCAACTTTTTAAAGCCTGTTTTGCAAACCAAGAAGATGTATTTGTATGCTTTCATAATTAAAAATTAATTAGTTCAATATTTCCATCTTGCTTCTCCATCCGTTCCTGGCAGCGTAGAAAAGGTTAAAAAAAGAGAGAAAAACACACACACACGATTTCAACATGTTAAAAAACAATATAACAATTTATACAAAATGAAATTCAGTAGCAATATCAGAGAATAAGGTACTTCCTTCAACCACATAAATTGGCTTAATCTTTTTGGCTATAAGCATTCAGTTAGAAAGCAAGAAACTCCAAGGAATTCTATCAAGCCAGAGTACTACTCATCCTGTTGTCAATTTTAGCTGACATATTAATCCATCTCTCCCTTGGCTGCATCTATGCTAAGGCAACTTCATTGTAGAAATCAGATGGAAGAATGGAATATACTGCATTTAAGAAGAGTGTGGGGAAATGCACTTTTCCAAACTTAGATCAGAAAACAAACTTTAGACTAAAGAGTGGTTATCAAACTCATGTATCAAGATATTAAATGTTCAGCTTTTAAACTACTGACTTCACAATAAAAGTTTTTTTGGAGAGGTGATGCAAATAAATGAAAGTGCTAGTTTGCTCAGCCACTTTCTTCAGAATTGCCCCCTAGATTTTCTGTCCTACTTCCGCCTGCCTCCTCTACCACAATTCCTTATCATTTGATCTTTCAATGGCAATAAAATATTTAAGTGGGCCCCTCATAATGGTTGAAGGAGAAACAGCTTGCCACAGACAGCACTGAGAGATCTAGACAGCAGTGTGATGTGTGTAATTGGAGACAACTACTTTAAACAGCTTACTTAACCGTCAGAAGATATGGGAAAGAGAAACCATTATCTAATGTGTTGGTACAGTTCTCTGAACTCACTGTGCAGTCGTTGTTAAGCCTTGGCCAATTCTAATAATTACTAGGGGTGTGCAAAATACAATTTGGGAAAATTTGGATTTGGGAATATTAGACCTGAAATTTTTCAGGATTCCTGAATATTCCTGAATCCCCTTACCGGTATGTTTTTTTTTTGGGGGGGGGGAATAAAAAAACACTGGCTCCATTATAGCCTATGGGGAATCTTTCCAAGGTTCTTGGGGGCTTTTTTTAAAGGCAGAGGCACCAAATTTTCAGCATAGCTTTTGGTGACTCTCCTTAGAAGAACCATCAAGACTGGTAAAGATTGGGTCAGGGGATCCAATTTTATGGGCCCCCAAAGAGGGTGATCCATCCATCCTCCATTCTTTCTAATGGAGTTAAAATGGGCCGCCCAAAATTGGACCCCCTGACCCAATATTTACTAAACTTGGAAGTTCTTGTAAAGAGAGTCAACAGCAGCTATGCTGAAAATTTGGTGCCTCTGCCATAAAAATTAGTCCTCCAGAGCCCTGGAATGTTTCTCAGAGGCTATAATGGAGCAGATGGGAGGGGGGATTTAAACTTTAAAGCACTACGGAGTTCGGTGAGAATGTGCCAGAGCTCCCCACCTCTTTTCACATGGTTTTCTTGCAATAGAAAGGGAGGGGTTTATTTTCATTACTTCAAAATGTTGAGAGTGTTGATATCATTCTATAACTCAATTTCAGGGAAAGTTTTGAGGTTTGGAAATATCAATACCCAAAATTCATGCCTTAAAGAAAGAAATGAAATAAAGAGGTAATTCTTACTGCATAAAATCTCCCATCCCCCAGAGACAACATAAAAGGTGGGGGAGGAGAGAATGAGTGCACGAGAGAGAGAGAGAGAGAGAGAGAGAGAGAGAGAGAGAGAGAGAGAGAGAGAGAGAGAGAGAGAGAGAGAGAGAGAGAGAGACTGCCTCAGCTGGGTCATGGCACTTCAAACTGTAAAGTTCTTGGGTGGTAGACCTGGCTTCCTATTCTGGATGATAGTCTAGTGCACATTGGGATCAAGGGTGGTAGACATAGCACCTAAACTTGGAGACCAAGGCTGCCCCCACTGTTTTAAGTGGAAGGTAGATCCAGTCTCTGAACCAGAGGCCAAGCCAGCCATTTGGCAACAGATGAAGTTTAAAGCAGTGTTTAAAAGATAGTGCCAGTATCAGTGCCATGGTCCAGCTGAGGCACACTCACTCTCTTCCTCACAGCTCCTGCTGGCTCTGAGGCCAGTGAAGAAGACCAATGAAGCTCTGAGGCCAGTGACCAAATACACTGATGGGATCTGTGCTGGCAGCGATCAAGAAAGGGATCTTGGGGTGGTAGTGGATAGCTCAATGAAGATGTCAACCCAGTGTGCGGCTGCTGAATAAAGGCAAATTCCATGTTGGCCATAATAGGAATAGATAATCTATGAGGAATAGAAAATAAAACTGCTGATATCATACTGCCCTTGTACAAATCTATGGTGAGACTGCACTTGGAATACTGTATGCAGTTCTGGTCACCACACCTAAAAAAGGATATTAGAGAGCTTGAGAAGGTGCAGAAAAGAGCAACCAAAATGATTAGGGGACTAGAGCAACTGTCCTATGGGGAGCGGTTAAAACGCTTAGGGCTGTTTAGCTTGGAAAGAAGGCGGCTAAGGGGTGACATGATAGAGGTCTATAAAATTATGCATGGTTTGGAGAGAGTGGACAGGGAGAAGTTTTTCTCCCTCTCCCATAATACTAGAATGAGAGGTCATCTATTGGAGCTGGAGGGTGAGAGATTCAAAACAGATAAAAGGAAGTATTTTTTCACACAATGCATAATTAAATTGTGGAACTCCCTGCCCCGTGATGTGGTAATGGCTGCCAACTTGGAAGGCTTTAAGAGGGGAGTGGACCTCTAGTATGTATGTATATGCATATGCGTTCGGCAAAGGTGAACATAAGAACCTCCAAAAATATCTTATCACTATTGGTGGGGGTGTTCCTTCTGGAAAAAATGGTGGGAATTTAAAGGGAGTAAAAAAAAAATGGATCCCAAATCATGCCAAATTTTTCAGCATGATTTGGGCCACTTTGGCCCCATTGCCATTTTTAAAAAACTGGGGTGAACCTCCTCTCTAATTCCTCTCTCCTTCCCTCTCTCCCTCACTTACAGGCTAGCTGGGCAGGCCGGTGCCATCTCCAGGCTCCACATGGACTTCACATTTAGTCTGGATTTCAGTACTTATATTCATGTATAAATATCTCTGTATGAAACAGAGTAATCTCCATTGCTCCCATTTTAGCCATCAAGGAAAAGATATTATTTTTGTTTAGTCTTCTACACATTCCAGAATTTCTCAGTCATGTTTCAGAATGGAAAGTGCATTCTCAGATTATGATGCTGCATGGATATGCATGTTCTTCTTAGCTATATTCAACAGGGCAGCATTGATTTTGACAATAGAATCTGCCTTCTTGTATCATTCAGGTGACTATTGGTATTTGGTAGGTTTTTCTGTTCAAAAATTAGAGTTCTGTCTCACTCTTCATTGAGATAAAACAGCAAATGATGTTGAAACATATCCACTAAAAAGTGTAGGATTAGTCAGGCAGGTGTCGTTCCCCCCCCCCATTTTAGATGTCATGTTTACTAAAAGAGAACAATTTGTTCTAAACAGGAAGACAGGAAGTGGAATACAAAGTCAGCTCATCAACCATAGTTCAGTTAGCAGGCTCTGCCTGTCTTCCTTTCAGTCTCTTTATGGTTTCAAGGCCAGCCTCTTCACCAATATATCTCTCCTTAGTGGTAGTCACCTGAGATACATAGATCATGTACTCTAGTTTTCTAATATAGTATATGTCATCTAAATGATAATAGAAGCACAGTCAAAAATAGTGCATGGTACAGTCCCAATATCAAAACTAGAATATCTGCATTCTAAGCAAGCCATATCCTCTGCTCTTTAATGTGTCTGCTTTGGCTGGTCCTAGCCTGATCCCACAATAACCACAGCAATGTAAGCAGTGCAACCACAGCACAGTAATCTAGGGGGGAGAACGGTCAGAAAACCCTTACCCACATTAGGGGGTATTTCTCTGCTGCAATGTCCCCAAAAGCACTATGGGCCACAGGGTGTCAGTTGGCATTATGGCACCATGTTGAAGAGACAAGATTGGAGAAGAAAAATCAAGAAAAGCTGGTTCCAAGTCAACACCAAGATGATTGAGCCTGGGATATTAACACTAGCATTTTCAAAAGATTACTATGCAAAACGTTTATTGTGGAAACTGTGCATTATTATATTATATTATTATATTTCAAGGTTAATGGATGGATGGGAGAGAAGCATATTTTTGAATTGATATATTAGTCTTGTGCAGCTAGGGAGAACTCTGAACATGAAGAAGGAATTTCCACAAATTTATTTTGTTTGTGTTAGTGAGGTCTGTGACTCTGATTGGCTGAGCTGGTATGGGAGCACAGAATGTTGAATTGTCCAGGGAACTAAACAGAGGTAAGTTCATTTTCTGGGCGAGATGGGTCAGTTTGGCTGAGATTATTGCCTAATACAGCAAGAGTTTGAAAACTGGTAAGAGGTCCTGAGACCAAAAAAGGAATCTAAAGGATAGAGAACCTAAAGGTAAAGAGACTGAATAAATAGTGTAAAGCAGTAAAAAGACTGAGAAAAAAGCACTCGAAAGAAGGGTTCAGAGGGGTTAATCAGAGAGGATTCTAAAGGAACTTGATAGCAGAGAGGGCTGTAAAGACATTTCATGTAGCTAAGATGGGCTATATGGTTGGAGGAGAAGGACTAACACAATTGGGTAGAAAACAGAACAGAAATAAAGAGACAAGTTCCACATATCCTTACATATTTGAATCCTAAATGAATTGTTATTGAAACTTTGAACATATTCTTCTACTTAATCAAATTTTGGATTTTCTGATAGCTTGCTGCCCCTGAGAAAACAAGAGTAAACATGTGCACACACTTGCGTGTATGAGATTCTTTCCCTCTACGATGTTGGTCGTTTGGTCTCACTAACTCGCACAACAAAGAGTAAAACATTTGTCTCCCAATTGCTACGGTCATGTTTCCAAAAAACTGTCTATTTTTGCTAGCATAAATACAGCTTCCAATATTTAACTTCTCTCATGACCTCCAAGCCCCTTTTTACAATAAATCATTGGTTTATCTCAGCTTTCATCTCAGATGGCATTTTCAGTATTTAAAATATGTCACTTCTTAACAATGTTCTGATTATTATTTTTTAACAAAATTGAAGAATATAAATATGTTAATATTTTTAGACAAATTTTAAAAACCAACTGGATTTCCATTAACATCCTCAAACTTGCATATAGAGACTTCCAGTATTCCAGGATGCCTTATTTAACCAATTTGCCATACATTTATTCATGGTCCTCCTTGAGCCATGGATGTCATTGTGGTAGTACCTGTAAATCAAATGGGGCATGAGACATCATTGGCTTGAGGGAGGAGCTTATAATGAAGTTCCATCCTTCCCATACAGTTATTTGCTGTGTGCTGCTGAGTTTTTTTTCCCCAAAGTGAACAAAATGTGTGGATGGATGAGAGAAAAACATCTCCTCTCTAATATTTAGCCTAATAAAATGCTCTGGACGGTTCAAGCACTTGACTACTGATTTGCATTCTTTTGAATGACCCTCATGAAAGGTATTATGATACATTTGTTTTGTTTCCATTGCTGAAAGTGATTCCCATAAATTATTACAGTCATCTTACTACAAGCCAGTAAGGTAAGCTGGTATTATTGTCCCCATTTTGCAGATCATGGACTGCAAGGAAGTGCCTTGCCTGAGACAACCTAGTGAGTTTGTGGCTGAGATGAGGTTTGAACAAGCAATCTCTTCGATCACAGGTAACCTGTGCAATTATGTTACCACTTCCCTAGCAGCAATATGAAAAAGGAACAAAGTCAGATAATAGTATTAGAGTAATAGTATAGCATACTGTAAATAAATTTTCTGTACACAGCAATCTGGTTGATCTTGGTCTAGGCAAATATGAATTTGCAAATTACATTAAACTTTTTTTGGCTAATCAATTCCAGATTCCCCGAACCTGACTTACCTTCCCTGCAGCCACACAGCAGCTGTGTGGAGTGTCATTTTAAAAAAATCAGTAGCAGCCTGATTCAGCTCAGAATTGTGGTATGGAGGGTGGAAAAGCTTCTGTTTCCCGCCCGCCCCCTGCACTGTTTTCCCAAGCCAAAATTTATTCAGATAATTCAATGATGGGGCCATTTCACCTCAGCAAAATGCCATCAGGGGAAGCCATGGAGTAGGGGTCATGGGTGTGTGTGTGGGGGGGGGGAGGTAGTTGTGAATTTCCTGCATTGTGCAGGGGGTTGGACTAGATGACCCTGTGGTCCCTTCCAACTCTAAGATTTTATGATTCTATGAAGCAAGAGCCTCTCCTCTTCCCACACCACAGTTCTGAGCTGAATCGGGCTGTGGCTGCACAGAAAGGTGCCTTCATTAGAGTGTCTCCGCTTTAGTTGGAGGAATCAGCAGAGGAGACTAGGCTTTGCGAGGGGTTGGGTAATACAGGATCTTTTTAGCCAATCCCTTTTGAAATCTCCAAATAAATAATCATTTTCCCTCCAAAACAAATGCAGCTTTATTGAAAAAATAGTTTAAGCACACACACAACAAAAATGGTATGCCTGATTCACACAAGACCCAAGAAAATAACAGGGTGGGACACAAGGATATTAAGGTTGAGGTGATATTTACCAATCTACAGTGTCCAGATGAAAGCAGAGCTGCAAGGCAGAGAAACAAGCCAGCGACTTTTGGAAATAAAAGAAATTTACATGCAAGTAAGAGGGGGATGTCAGGTCCAGAAACACACACACACCATGAATGGCGCAAGGACCAACACTTATAGTAAAAATGAGCCCTGATGCCGCATGATATAACTCACAAACAAAAGATTGGCTAGGGACATGATTCTAATTACACCTCCAGTACTGTGATGGGTGTGAGGTCATATCACGATGTTTCAGAATATCTGTGCTGGCTTGATTAATGGCGGGTAATGATAGATTTTTAAATGTGTATAGATGTCTGAGAAGCTGCCCAGGAAAAGGTGTAAGTAAAGCAGGAGATGGCTGACAATCTCTTCTGCTTGCAGGATGAAGCTTGAGGGTGTATCAGATGTGCAAAGAGCTCATCAGGACTTTCTGAATAGCCCTTGATTGTTGATGAGATTAAAGGTTCTCCCTATCAGTTCCAGGTGTCTGCTCAGAGTGCTACATTAAGTATGTGAAGGAGACTGCTTACTCCCTATTGTTCTCAGCCATCTTGAGGCTGGGGAAATGTAAATGACCCATTATTGCCTGACAGCTTTCAAGGTTTCACACAGGTTACACAGATGGAGTCCAGAGCTCTGGAATCTTGGTTCACCTTTGTGGAGCAGTGCCCTGCTTCTCATGTTAGCATTGGCCCTATACACCTCAATGATGTACTAGGTTGCTGGGAGAGTTAGGGGGGCAACACCTAAGCTTTAATGATCTTGCCAAAGCTTCCCCCAATTAGCCAGTCTACAGGACTGAGGGGACCAAGCAACAACATCATCTACTGGGGAAGGGATGCATGTGTATTCAACTGTAGTCTTGTTAAGGAGAAATTAGTACATCAGGAGGATAATTACATCTCATACCTCAATACAGGGAATGGATGGAAGCTATCTCAAAGTAAATGTAATATTCAAAGAATAATATTCAAAGGTCGCAAATGTAATATTCAAAGAAGCGCACTGAATTTCCACTTGTTTCAAACACATTTATTAGTCTGCAATTGAACAATCTTTTTTAAAAACAGCAACAGCCTCACTCTGAATGAAATTACAGTGAGAACAATGAAAACTGGAAGAAACAATGCCATGTTACATACACACTGACTCTTTCTTCAAAGATGTGCAGGCTATCCACATGGACGGTTTCCCCTCACTGAAACAAAATGCAAGGAGAAAATCAAAACAAACAACAATTGAAATGTGATTGTTTGAGGCATTTGTGCCTCTCCAGAATATACCCAAGGTATGCATGGTTATGTGCATATATTACTCTCTTGGTGACCATTGTTCATTGCCTATTTTTCTAGAGTAAAATGAAGTGTGAAAAACTGTACATGTGAATATGCTGTAAACAAATAGAATTTGTTTAGACACAGAATTTAAACTCAACGGGAAAGATGCATCTGATCATACACTTTTTGTTCAATAAGGAGATTAATTTCTATTTCTAAGAACTGTTGCAATGTACAAATGGCTGTGTATCTTCATCTCAGTCATACACAACTTGAACTATTTTATCCTCCCAAACACAGTTACCTGAAGCAAAAAAGAATGCCTAATTGCCATTTATACGCTGTGAGGTACACACTTTTCCTGACCTGGAAAAAATAATCCCCATGTCAGAAAAAGTAATGTATAAAACATGGCTGAAAGACAGGTAGTGATACAAGGTTTCCAATGGAACTTCTTGCTAGAAAAACAACCAGGCAGACAACAATCCTTATTGTTCCTTGGGATTTCCCCTAAATCCCAGAAGGCATTTGTTTGCTGAGGTTTTCCTTGCAGATTTTTCCTTTCTGATTTCTCAGGATGTGAGCTGTCTAGAATGTATTGCAGCAGCAAACCTGATTTATTAGTGAAATTGCTAAAGACTAAATTGGTGCTAAATAAAGGGCATTTAATGATAGCCAGGAGCTTAATCCAAACCAGGTAATTCATTGTTTACAAAACCTAAGTTTAAATGCAATTTATTTGGGGTACAAAGAAGGTTTATGTATTTTTTTCCATGTCAAATGTGCCTGAAGCTCAGCAATTAAGAGTTACATTTAAAAAGCAAAGCAAGAGGTTTCCAAATACCTTCCATTGTTCAACAACAACACAAAAAAGAACTGCAGAGTTAAAACCTAATTTTATTATGATGTCTGACCACTGTGTAAACCAGATATACCAGGTATGCAGACAAAGTTGGATCCTATTGTTTTGCGACATTGGTACCTACACATTTCAGAAGTACAAAGACCATTGCAGGGATGCAAGATGCCCTTGCATGGACGGAAGAGCACCTTCTTCAAGCATAAAAGTGATTTTACCAGAGAAATTTTCTAGCACTTGCAAAATGAAAAGGTAGGCTCAAATGGGTGGAAATAAATATTTTAAAATGTATACATAGCAGTAACCTCTTCAGCAATTAAAATGACTCTGGACAGTTATGTTCTATATTAATGGTCATTTGATGGAATAAGGTATGCCTGGTTCACTGAGGTACAGAGCATATGTCTAAAATGTAGTTATAGCCCTATTCCTCTCTATTGGTGAAACCAACTGTGCTCAGGCTTATTCCTGGAGTTTTGCTTGAGTGATTTTGTCTGATCAAATACTCTAGCTTGCGTCAACAATCTCTGCACAATGCAAAATGCTTTGTATCACAATTTTCAATTCATGGGTTCATAGACTTCTGGGCAAAACTCTGATGATGAGTATCAACATGGTCCATTTCTTTGTCTGATCCCAGTGTGATTGCCTTTCCTTCCCATTAATCATAATCTTGCCATTACTTACCATCATTCTGCCCCCCTCCCCTTCATTCAAGCTTTAACTCTTGGTTAACATTTTTTCTTTCACTCTTCACTTGCCACATTTCCACTTAATGGTTTTAAAATCCAAGTTGCTTACTCTAATTCTGCCATTTTATACTTTCTTCTGCTATCACCTTTCCATCCAAAGCCCCTACTCACTGGGGAAGACAAGATCTTGTTCTCAATTACAACTGCTGTTTAGTAGTACAGCTATGCTTCTCAGATTCAGTGTTATTTTTCTGCTGGACTTTTCCCTTCCATAGATTGTCTTACTTAAATAATACTTTTTTTCATGTTTCCGATCATTTTGTGTTGCCCCTCTGCAAGCATGTCCAGAGTCACAGTGTTGTCTTTCACTCTTCTTCATATCCCACCAGAAGGATTCAGTAGCCAGATCTTGCAAGTATTCCATTTTCAGTGTTGTTAAAATTAATCCTTTTCCATCTGTTTAAAGTACCAAAAAAAAAAAAAAGAGAGGAAAAAAGCTTGTCCAGCATTTAAGCATGTCTCATGATTAATATAACATTCTGCTTTTTGCAAGTCCCCTTTCTCACCTTAAAGCTTTGGTCTCTGGCCAAGCTTTGTCTGTCCATGTTATCTTTTTTCATTGTTATATTAATATACTTCCTTATTATTGGTCTCTTCAGTAACTATTCATCTCATATTCAGTTTAACGTTTAAGGCTTGCTGTTATAGTCCTTTCCAATACTGTCTCTTCCATTATGTTTTCACTTTGATTCTCCTTTATGTGCTGGTCCTAAGCTCTCTAGTATCAAATACCCCTAGAATTTTTCTTTCCTCCTCATGCTGATTCTGGTGCCTGAAATGGTCTCCTGAACAGGTTCTTCCTGCATCAGCTAGATCTTATGAAAGCCATGGAGTCATCATGGAATGTGACAGTGACATTATCAGGCGATGATGATGAGGAGGAGGAGGATTATTATTATGTGGCATTATTAAGCACTCCCTCTCAGTTCACATCTTTGGCAGCCAGCCATATGAGCAGGACAACGGAGGATGATGACATCACACATTGCTTTTAGCTAGATGTTACAAAAAACTGAAGATGGCCATTGTTGGTGACTTAATTTTTTCTTCTTTAACCGGTCAGCCATTGTCTCTTCTTTTAAGGAATGTTTCAAGATGTAATTCGCTTGAGTTGGTTTCCATTCCTAAATTTTCTTTCTTTTATTCCTAGGAATACCAAGGTTGCTACACAGAGGCAGACAATGGCAAACCACCTCTGAACGTCTCTTGCCTTGAAAACTCTACAAGATTGCCCTATGTCCACTGTGACTTGATGGCAAAAAAAAAAAAAAACTGGCAGAGGGTTGCAGCTATATTTTTAGAATCTTCTACATTGATGTGCTGATCTTCCAAGTCAGTAGCAAATTCTGATATATCTCAGGGGGCAGATTTCACCACAACCTGTTTTGTTGTAGAAAATAAAAAAAAATATTTACAAGAAGAAACCTGTAGTAAAAGGAATCCTATCCTGATGAAAAGAAGGGCAAGTAGAAGAAAAGAGAGTACAAAGAGATAAAATAATTCAACAACACTCATAGTGCATAAGAAAGAAAATGGAAAGGAAAAGCCGGCCTGAGAACCAATTAGGTTGAAAGGTGGCATAATGTAACATAATAATAGCAATTATATTAATTTAAAAAAAATTAAAATAAAATTAAAGTAGATTTCATTAGAAAGTAATTCAATGGCAAATGTGTTTTTACAAGTTTCTTAATGGAAGCCTAATGGAGAACATGACAAAAAGGGAGAGACAAATTATTGTATGTAAAATGAGAAGATGTCTAAAGAGATCCAAGGTGGAAAACAGAAGACAAAACTCAGGGTTGGGCAAGGAGAAAAGAAAGGACAAGCTATGAGACAGACTAATTATTTGGGACTACAGTACTGTGCCTTACAATTGTCATTCAGAATTAAGTACTGTTTCGGAGACAGCACTTCCATCCAAATAGTACCATGTATATAGCATTCTAGGTGAACTGATCTCTATTGGCTGGAGATCAGTTGTAATAGCAGGAGATCTTCTGCTATTACCTGGAGGTTGGCAGTCAAATTAAGGAAAGAATAAACTGATTAGAGATTGTAAGTATAGAAATCATGTTGTAAATGTTAAAAATGTCAAAAAAATTTAAGAAGTAGTTTTAAGATTATTATATATAATTGTTTGTATATTAAGGGGGACTGAAGAAGAGATTAACATAAGAAATCGAAACGGCCGTATCGCCACCAGTCTGTGGCTTCACTTCGGGGGAACCTTCGGGGGACCACCATCTTATATGAACACTTACCTTTTGGACTGTATATGTTCGCTTTTGACTGTTTATGTTCTTTATGGTGTACATGTATGATGTTATTTGTTTGTATGACTAGTTGTGATCTGTGTATATTTGTGTAGCTTTATAAATTTTGCACTTTGTTTAATCTTTTCGCATCTATGCTGATTTCCAAACCTAGGTACTAGCATAGAGGTGCCTATTTCCTACACACATTACCTGGAGGTTGGCAGCCGTACTGTGTATAAAGGGTTGCCAAGTTCCTCTTCACTACTGGCGGGAGATTTTTGGGGCAGAGCTTGAATAGGGTGGGGTTTGGGGAGGGCAGGGACTTCAATTCCATAGAATCAAATTGCCAAAGCAGCCATTTTCTCCAGGTGAACTAGGGTTGCCAGATCCCTCTTCACCACTGGTGGGAGGCTTTTGGGGCAGAGCCTGAGGAGGGCAGGGTTTGGGGATGGGAGGTACTTCAATGCCATAGAGTACAATTGCCAAATTGGCCATTTTCTCCAGGTGAGCTGAACTCTATTGGCTGGAGATGAGTTGTAATAGCAGGAGAACTCTAGCTAGTACCTACAGGTTGTCAACCTTATGTGTATAGCTTACCAAAACTAGGATCCTACTATGTAATTTTTGCCATGTTAATATTTATGCTTGGTTTCAGTTCAATTTTAGTGTCATGTTGATATTTATGCTTGGTTTCAATTCTATTTTTAGGCTTCTAGTTAGTTCTAGAACCCTAATCCTATTGAATTGTTTATTGAATCCCATCCTGTCAGTTTGTATTGACTCACTCTGTGAAATCCACCTTGAGCTTAAGTGAGAAAGGCAGACTATAAATAATGAAAAATTAATAAATGTTTAAAAATTAAGTAGGTTGCTAACACTGTGATAGGAATTTCCTGTTGATTTGGGGGTGAGTCCTAGAAAAGGTGGGGTTTGTGAGGGTAGGGACCTCAGCAGGATATATTGCCATAGAGTCAACCCTGTAAAGCAGCCATTTTTCTTCATGGGAATTTGTGTAGTCTGGGGATCAGTAATAATTCTGGGAGTTTTCCAGGTCCCACCTGGAGGTTGGTAATGCTATTTTGGGGGTGGCAGGCTAGGGGAAACTGGCTTCTGAAAGACTGTAGAATCTTGAAGGTGTCTGGAGAAAGAATTTCCAAATAGTTTTCTTCCTTTTTTATCATATTTATTTAAAACATTTATTGGGCACCTTCCTTACAGAGCTCATGGTAGCTTATAAGACTGCCCTCCACTCATTGCCCATGATTCCTTGTAAGCTCCCAGTTTGTGACAATTAGTAATGAAAGCTCTGTTCCCTGAGGAGATATTAAGTGGCTAAACAGATGAATCAGTTGTCAGTGAGTATCTGGATTATACTGAACTGTAGGCTTCTATGGTTGAGGATCAATCTAGATGACACGTCTTTCCTCTTCTGTTGCCATCTTCCACCAGCAGGTGACGACTTTTATGTTTCATTTAGCATTCCCTCAGTAATCCCTCCTTCCTGACAAATATTTTACTTGTTGTTTTTATGTCTTCTTACTTATTTAACTCTGTTTTTAATTTGTTTTAATTACATGTGTTATGGTGGGGGCTGATTTGAATGGTTTAAATGTGACTTTTATCATGTATGTTTTAAATTGTTAGCCACCTTGCTGACCCCTGTGGAGGCAGAAAGGCAGGATATAAAATTTATAAATAAATAAATATCCATAATCAAATTATCCCAGCATTTTTTACATAATACATTGTAGTTGTATACAGCCTCATTTGGATCAGAACTGCATGGAGGGGAAGAAGACATTTAATACTCCCTCCCCTGCATGATTTCCTCAGTTTGAACCTGTGTTCTCTTCCAAGGCAAATAATGCCATGAGGAGGGTGGTTCAGATGGGTGAAATAATGCAGGGGTGGAAGGATTAAACACCTGCTCCCCTTCCCATATAGCCCAGATAAGAACTGGGTCCATGTATGGCTGATTGCAAAGGGGCAACCATGTTAAACTGTTGCAGCAAAATAAAACAAAAGTTCTGTGGCATCTGATAAGACTAATGGAACCACATGTGGCTGTAATTTACTTTTTTTGGGTGAAGATCTGAACATAGATCTTCCAGCCAGTCAAGAAGTTTAACTCTGAGTGAGCTTGATCTGCAGGAAGCCCAAACATATAATGTTATATCTGGAGATCTATGTAATTATTAATCTATATATCTAATTCCCACATGTGCCCCCTACTTGTGGATACCTAAATCCACAGATAGGAGGCACACTGACCCCCAATAGAGGTTTCTTCAAACTTGGGGTACTCCTCAAGTTTGCAGAAAAATCTGAAAACTAACGAACAAACAAACAAACAGGTGGTTTAAATCCCCCATTTTAAAAAAAACAGCATTGTCTGCACATGCACAGGCAATCCTCCTACCTGTTGAAGTAGCAGTGGCCACTGCAGGGATCCATGCTGGGCTTGGCACTGCTTTGGTTGAGCTGTGGGGGAAGGTCTCACTCACCCACCTGCCCAGAGTGGCTTTGGGCAGGCAAGGCCTCCCACCTCACACACACAGCCCCACTCTCACCAGCTTGCCCAAAACTGCTCTGGGAAGGCGAGCTAGCAAGGGAGGCGTCCCCCACCCCTGCACTTGCTGGCTCACCCAAAGCTAAACTAAAATAATAATAAAAAAAAAATGAGGAGGATGGCAGCAGTCACTCCAGACCAAGGCACACTGAAAACAGAAGGGGAAGGAAGTAGCAGTGGGCTCAGCAGCAGAGGCTGTGAGCCTCGCTTGGCCCAGGATTGGCAGTGGTGACAGAGGGGAAGGAAGCCACAGGTGGCGGGGGGGGGGGGTCAGCTGCGCCAAAGGAGGATGCCAGCAGCCACTTTGAGCCTGACTGTGCTGGAGGGTGGCAAGTCAGTCAGGGTGGGGGTGAGAGGAGTGCCATGGGTGGAGGTAGGTGGGGAGATCAGTGAGGGGGGGGTAAGAGGAGTGCCAAGGGTAGGGTAAGAAAGGATGCACCCTCTCCGCAAGTTTCTTGGGGATCCCCACTTAGGGTTGCTAACCTCCAGGTACTTTAGGGTTGTCAACCTCCAGGTAGTAGCTGGAGATTTCCTCCTATTACAACTGATCTCCAGCTGATAGAGATCAGCTCGCCTGGAGAAAATGGCCACATTGGCAATTGGACTCTATGGCATTGAAGTCCCTCCCCTTCCCAAACCCCACCCTCCTCAGGCTCCACTCCCAAAAACCTCCCACCGGTAGCAAAGAGTGACCTTGCAACCCTATCCTCACTTGTTACATTTTAAATGTAAATTTGCATTAAAACATTACAAATGATGAATCGTTTGCCTAGATTGAGTAGCCTTTATTTATGTCAACATATGGTCTTGATATTATTGTAAATTTTTTAAAGGTGAAATGGCTTTCAGCATAGAAGTGATTGCACAAACTCTGTAGCTCTGTAATATGGTCTTCCCTATGATATTTTAATTTTGCTCCATTTAATTTTAAACCCCTTGGTGACTCTTATCATTTTTAATATAGCCTAGCAGTAGCTGACCCCAGCATTACTTTGGGCCCTTCAATACCCTCTTTAGAGAGCCATGAAGAAGAGGTGTTCTATTAGCTTGCATTTTATGTGCTATTTTAGGCTACATGCCAATTTATTAACCCAGGGTATTCTTCCCAGTCTCTCTTCTGGAGACCATCTCTCTCTCCAGCAGTCAATTATCTTGTGCTTGATTGCCAATCCAAATAGGCCCTTGGTAACAATGTACTACATAAATGGCTTGATAATGACTTAAAGATCTTAAAGATTCCAATATAACATATTATTTGCTTTTTTGCTACACCTCATCTTAAGTAGAAAGAGCATTATCAGCTAACTTTCAAGAGCCATTTTTAGTCTGCTGTGACGTTTGTTCAAATACATCACAATGAAGTACCAACATACACCTACTGAATGTATCATATTGATACATTCATATTGATACAATCATATTGAAAAGCACAGTGGTAGCCATCAGTTGTTGCTTGACCTTTAATCAAGAGAACATGGCTCTTTTAATGAGCTTCTAAGACCAAGCTATGGACATACGAAGCTTCTTGATGTTGTGAGACTGTTGGGCAGTGGCTTCCCTAGTCCTGAAGTCTTTTCCAGTCCTGCTTCCTTAGTTAATTTCAATGGCAGGGCTGGAACTTAGACCTTATAAAGGAAATCATGTGCTCCAGCACTAAGCTACAATCCCTTCCCCTTCTAAGTTGTCCACAGATAACTTCCAACTTCTTCATTGTGCCTCATGAATGAAATCATATCCTAAAGGCTTATTATCATCAAATTCAGTATTAAGTGGAATGTGAAGATACCTTTAACATTTTAAAAGAAGTGAGACTATCTGGTATACAGTAGGTTTTCTGGAGCCATTCTGTATTGTTTCAAGATTATGTTTGAATGACAGAAGAAGAAAGGCCCTCCTGCCTTCCTCTTTCTGTGACACCTCCACCTAGATAACTGTAACGGGTCCTAGATTTGGTCTCTCTATACAATTGTGAGGACTCAGAAATATGACTTGTAGATTTCTTTCCCTTAATTTAAGCACTGTTTCCAGAGATCAGAATGATTTCCAAAAAGACTTCCATCCAAAGCCACAGCGATGCCCCCATCATCAGTCTATCATCAGTCTATATTTCATGCCCTCGTTTTTAAAAAGTCAGTATTAAGAAACTTTAGTTAAGAAAGTTATTTTATAGCATCACAACACTGGAACATTTATAAAATGTACATTTTTAATTACTCAGCTATGAAACGTCTCATAGCTTAATCACTGACAGTTACTGTTTAGTATTTATTTATACGTTATTAAAACAAAAGTGAAGATTTGATGGCAAATACTATTTTTAACCGCCTAATGGAAACGTATGCATATTTCATCATTTATAAAGGACATATTCCACCCTATCTGGTAAATGTGATACATGCATCAATTGACCAGTATACATCATTGCATTGTTAAAAATTGCTATAAGTAACTATGGTGGCCCTTACAAATGAAGACAAGGAACAAGACACCTTTATGAAAAGTCAGGATTGTGAGTTTTCTTATAAGAAATCAATAATTTTATTGGCCTATTTTATTTTTTATGGCCATGATCTTGCTTTCTTCTATTGTGCAAGTAGGCAAAGGTATACAGTTGCACCTGACTCCTGTACCAGATATGTTCCAAGGGAAACTTGATCCATGGGACTCACATGCAGGATGCTTGGGCTGGATCCTCTGAATGGTCTACAACCCTTTTACTTCCTAAAGGAGATCTCGATGACCTTTGAAATGGCATTGCTGGGGATCAGGGAACCCCACTGAAAACAATCCATCAGCCATGGGTAGAGTCTGGCAAAATTGCCTCTCTTCTTTTTTTCTACTAGCAGAGATTCCACTGATACAAGAGGCTCAGCCAGCGGAAGAGTGACCTTGCCTCCCCTAGCTCAGCCCCTTGTGTCATATGTCTTTTTTATCAAAGGGCAGGATCTATTGACCCCAGCAATGCCTTTTCAGGGTTGCAGGGGGGTAATGTGAGAAGATGATGGTGAGGAAGAACTGCTTCAACTTTCAGGCTTAGGATCCAACCCACGGATGGCAGGAGTGAAAGGGGCAAGTCTGTGTCAAGTTGTTCAATGACATGGGCAGAAACCAATGAAGTCATAATTCATTTAGTTCCTTGCATGATACCTTATAGAAACAATGTTTACATATCAGTGAGTGAAGTGAAGGAAGATGGTGATGAATTGGCCTTCCAGTTCCTCTCTACCCCTTTTGCTTGCCACTCGGTGATGGTGGATCCTTCCTGAATTTTGACTTCTGCCTGTCTGTGATACTGAAAAGCCTTCTATCCATGAGGCAATTACTAATCCAGGTTATGTCAGTATGGTTTTGAAATATTGCCAGAACAGCACTGTAGTATGTTTGTGTCCATGCTTGCACACCTGCAAAATCTTACTGGCAACGGTGAGATACAGATCACATTTGTTTGTTATGGAAAGAGCCACCATTATTTGGGAAATATTTTGTCACGGGCAATAAAAATGGGGAAAGCATGGTTCATATGTGTTTCACAGACATTGGTTAACATTTCCTGTTTTTTAGACCAATAGCACCTTAAAGACCAACAAGATTTTCAAGGTATAAGCTTTTGAGAGTTAAAGGAGCTTTGACTCTCAAAAGCTTACACCTCCAAAATCTTGATCTCTAACATGCTACTGGACTCAAATCAACCTCTTTTACTGCAGACCAACACAACTACTCTTAGGGTTGTCAGGTCCTTCTTCGCCACCGATGGGAGGTTTTGGGGACAGAGCCTAAGGACGGTAGGGTTTGGGGAGGGGAAGGGAAGGGAGGACTTCAATGTCAAAGCGGACATTTTCTCCAGGTGAACTGATCTCTATCGGCTGGAGATCAGTTATAATAGCTGGAGATCTCTAGCTAGTACCTGGAGGTTGGCAACCCTAGATACTCTCCTGAAACTATCACCTGTTTTATGGCACAGTTATCATCAGTTGCCAAAACAATGTTTCAGGGGCTTCAAAGTAATCAGTTGTTGATTGAAGAGGAAATTATTACTTAGCATTTGGAGGAACAGACAATACCCTTTCCTTAATAATATATGGTACATCTATTGAAAAACTCACAGTTTGTCTTTCGGTCTCATACGTCAAACCACAGTAAGAAAGGAAGCTCATATCAGGTGATTCATTCAAGTTAGCATATTCTGTCTCCATTTTGAAGGCAAACTAATGGCATTACATTATGTATAATATGACCACTAGGGACTGACAAGACATCAACTTTTGGAGAAGAGCATTTAAAAAAATCCTTCCTTCTGACAGCAATGCTATGACCTAGATATATGCTGCACAAATTGTTGGAATGAGGGGGAGGGAGATCTCCTAAAATAAATGAATAAATTACTTTCAACATTTTACTGTGTAAAAAAATTGTAATATGCAAAGGGAGGTGAAAGTAAATTCCGTTTTATCTAGCTAAATTAGTGAAACCTTAAAATAGATATCAGAGTGTAAATAGAGAAACATTTAAATCCAGAAATCAGAACATATATTTTATCTTAGAAATTAGTGAAATTCACAGCCCTCAAACCTGTAAAAAAGGCTTAATTTAAATGGAATGTGCCTGACAGATTTTAAAAAGATCTAAGTGTATGACCTCGTTTTTTTTAAAAAAAATAAGTAGACTATTTCAAATGAGCACATCTGGTTTATGTTCTTAAACCTCTGGCCTCTAAAAAGCTCTGTTCCCAATTCGCACAAAATACCATTCAGGATTGTTTGACACAATGACCCGTCTCGGTAGGTGGTTGACTGAATAAACCGATTAAAGAGATTTGGGAATTTAGCATATATACAGCAAGTTAACACATCTATCCTGTAGCCATTGGGCAACTTTTCTACCCAATCATTTCATTTTATAATTTATACAGATAACGACATAGAACTCTTTTAGATGTTTTGTTCTTCATTGGAAGTACAGACTATTGAAACAATGTTGTGGATATTTGGCAAATGCAACCAAATTAAGCCAAGCTACATTAGAAACTATAATGATGTCTGTAAGAAGAAAATCCTTCCCAATATGTTGTATGTAGCTTTCAAATAATTGATAAAACAGGCTATCAGCTGATTAAAAGGAGGGTGTTTTTTAAAGAGTGCAAATAACTTTATTATCATAGATCAGGGCTAATCAAATAACAGAATGTAATTCTGCTATGAGCACGTGTTTTCATTGCTTGTTTGGTAGCAACAGATTGATTGGCTGAAGAAGCTTTAAGAAAAAAGCTTCTATGAGACACCCTTTGTGAGTTGCCAATATTCAGTTTCAACTGTGATCATTAGAAGGCAGAGGAAAAGAGAATCAAAATTAGGCATAAAGGGGAGGGAGCTGAGGGCCTATGAGAAATCAGGTGAGTAACAGGATGAAAGGAATCACCCTCTGACCCAAATATCCTCTTGGGAGCTTGAGCAAGGCTTTTTTGTTTTTGTTTTTAAAGAACTGCCCTCAGCACCCCATGCTTCCTAAAGTGTACTTAACTTTTTCTTCATCTTCTTCTTTTTCCTTATAATAGTTTCCTATCTAGGCTGGGTATCCTCTGAGTTCCCTACCTTGTCTGTGGATGTTAGAGTTGAGAAGGGAGCCAAAAATGGGAGTCAAAATGATCACAGTTTGGAGCACCTTCCACATTGTGGGCTTTGAAGTTTAGGGGGGGAAAGCTGACGGGTGGGAGGATGACATAACGTTTTTATAAAACTATGCATAGTATAGATAAAGGGGTTAGTGAGAAACTTTCTTCCTTTCCCAAAATAATGAACACCCAATGAAGTTGATGAGAATGAAATCCACAACAAAGTATGTTTTTATGCAGTGCATAATTATTTTGTGGAATTCACTGCCACTAGCTTCCATTGCTTTAGAAGGACATTAGACAAATTCATACAGGACAGGTTCATCAATAGCTACTAGCCATGATGATTAAATGGAACCTCCATGTTCAAAGGCAGTATACCTCTGAGTGCCAGTTACTGGGGCAACAACAAGGGGAATGTTTGGCCTGTACCCTGCTTGTAGGCCTTCTGAGGGCACCTAGTTGGATGGCCACTGTGGGAAAGGGGATGCTAGATGGACTGTTGATTTGATCCAGTAGAACTCTTCTTCTGGAAGCTATATTCCAGGAGTGGATTGGAAAGTAAAAATGACCTGAGGGGAAAAACACTTCAGAGTGGCCCCCTTGCATGCTTCTGGTCAGGTTTAAGAGTGCTCCCTAGTAGGTCAAAGGGCATAGAAGTTAAAGGTGCCCAGTGGCACCAGGAAACGGGGGAAGATTGCACCTTCTTCAATTCAGAATCTAAGGTTGGTCACTCTGGTCATTTATGCATGGGAATTTTACCTGAGGTTTGTTGATCGCTGGACCCACACTTTCCTATTGGGAATCTATGCAACAGCACTCTCCAAGCTCGAATCAGGAATCATTTGAATCTCCAACCCTTGAAATGCTGCTTTGTAACTGGCTGTAGTGAGAGAACCCCCCCCCCCCCGAAACCCAATTGCCACATAAAAAAGCATTTTAAGAGCAGGAAAAAACGGAGCTATCTGAAAGGAACCGGGGGGGGGGGGGACCCAAGCCTTATTTTTAAAAGCCTTTCTTCTGCTGAGGAAGAACTCAGAGGAAGTAGGAAGCATTTGAATCCACGCCCCTTGACACACTGCTTTGTAATTGGCTGCAGTGCTTGCTGTGAGAGACCAAGCTTCCATGTCCTGTGCTTTCCCTTATGCATGGGGATTTCACCTGAGCTCAGGGGAGATGGAAAAATTGGGTTAATAGAGGAACGGGAAGTCCCGGGATTTGTGAGGGCTGGCATCAAGGTCATCTCTAATGGATGGAAAACTCATGCATAACTCCAAGGAACAATCGAGACAGATGGGGAATGAATGTGAGTGAAAGTACCCATGCATAAATGGCCATTATCTCCAAAGAGGTCAGGGCAGCATACATAGTTCTTTATGACTGAAAGGGGATTTGACTCATACCTCCCAGCTCCTAGCCCAACACTCTGACTCAAGGGTCCCCAACCTTTTTGAGCCTGTAGACACCTTTGGAATTCTGACACAAGTTGATGGGTGCCACCACAAAATGACAGCCACAAGAGGCGGAGCAAACCACAAAATGTCAGGGAGTGAATTCATGCATAAGTTTAATAGTAGTTCGTCAACATTTCAGGGAGAAGCTCTGTTTAAATGAGCATATTATTTAAAAAATATGTTCTTGCATACACACACAGAAAAGGTTTTTGTGCTGTGGTGTCAACTGCTGCCAGACAACTTTTTAAAATATATATGCTCAGCCAATCAGATCTCCAAGGCCAATCAGTAACCCTGCTGGGCAAAAGCCCTGCCTTGCCCCACCCACTTTCTATAAATACATGGCAGGTGCTAGGGAAATTGTCAGCAGGTACCATGGTGCCCGCAGGCTCTAACCACTACATCACACTGGCTGTTAAATATTTTAGATGGAGTGAGAATGGTTTGCCACCTAGTGTGACTGTGGTGAGTTGAGAACTGGCTACTTTGCAATCTGTTTCTTTGTAGATTCCTCTCCTGGCTGCTGTGACTGATGGCACCTTTAGCCTTTCCATCAGCTCTTCAGGGCAGAGGCCCACCAGGAATTGTCCCAGTGAGATTAATGGCCAAACCTCCCCTGCTCTGATCCAGTGCCTTATTGATAGACACCAGGCCATAAAGTTTTGCCATTAGCAAGATGCCTAAATGGAAAACAATATGTAAACAGAAGGATAGATATTATTCAGAGTGTGATTGCAACTGAGGGTGGTTTGCCAGTCACTCAGCGACTTTTTGAATTTTGAAAGGTTTTTATTCTCTACGTTGTCATTTTACTTTCTGAAACATTAAGGGTTTTGGCTGAGTACATTATACAGGTGTGTTAATTTTTGCAACTAAGCCATTTATTAGTGCTTCTGAAAAAGAGATGTTTCCAGTTTTGTGTTCTGCTCTGACTTCAGGAGTGCCCACATGAGTACAAAATCTTGCCTTTTCAAATGCAGTTCCCCCCTTTCCTCAAGCAATGGGAACCTCGACATGCAAAAGGCATCCGTGTATGTACCTGAACTCCCATCAGTTTCTGGCCTGAGCTGAAGGTCTGATATTTAAGATGCAAAGAGTAACAGAACAAAACCCCAGAGTTCACATTTAAGTTCAAGCCATTGCAACAGAAGGCTTTGCTAGGCTTTGCTCCAACAATTTATAATCCTGTCACTAGCTTTTTCTCTCTTTCTTTTTCAATGCAGGGTGGGACAGGTTATGTACATAAATTCAAATGGCCAGTTAATATTTAATAAACTCTTTTGTAGTCAATTGAGTTAAAAATTAAATAAGGCATTGGCTGGGAAGGTTTCATTTTTACTGGAGTCATTAATAGAACCTTGAGTGTTATTTGTGTAGAGTGTAATTCTTTTTGACTTTCCCTTCCATTTGCCTTGAGGACAAGTCAGTTTAAAACTGTTCAGCACACTCCACCATGCATAACAGGTAATCTGTCTAATTATGGCCTGTAAGGATGTTCAGCGTAAAATACTGAAGAGCCTCCATAACCTCAGTTTCACCCTCCCTGTGTACCACAGCTTCTGAGACACGGAGATACCCTAGCCATTAACTCAAGTGTTTACACTTGAAGCTCAAATTCTACTTTGCCAGAATGGTTCATTTCACATTTGACAAGTCTGTTTTCTCATTTACAGACAGAAAAGCAATTTATCAAATTTTTATATTACATTTTTTTTAGCTTGTCCCAATATTAGATGATATAATGTATGCTAGAAAATCCTGAAATGGAAAAGTGTAGGGCAATTTTATCCAGGGGATAGAATAAGACCTATATTGGCATTCCATGTGTGTGTGTGTCTGTGTGAGCATGTTTTCATTTTGGTGTCTTTGATGAATTATTAATTACAATGAACAATGAAATATTATTTTGCTCTGATGCACAGCAAGACGAAAGAGGCCCCAGAGACAAGTGTCTTAACAGCTCAAAGCAGAGCTGGCCAAAAGCACACTCGCCAGTGTTCTCACCAGAGGCTGCATGACATGCATCTGCCCATCAAATGAACCAAATAGATGAAATTCTTCAGAATATAGAGATGTAATCTGTAGGGAGGTAAAGTCAAGACTTTACACATTGGGAAATCCTGATATGATTTTTTAAAAAACACACAAACACTGAAACGTCAAACCATTCACCCTATTTTTCAACATTGTTTTAAAAGGTTGACATTGGGGATGGAAACACATGACGGGATGCTTAATTTGAAGCTATAACATGGTTGGATAGCAGGCAACACATAATAACATCTTGCTTAGTTTTGACTGAACCTTGTGTAACTACCATAATATGTAAGCTGCTTTGAATTAAATGAAGATTTTCCTTTTTTTTCCCCTTTTCCTTAATTTGTTTTTATGCTTTGTAACACAATCCCTAAGGGCCTTGGGAGCACAGATTAATGCAAATTTCTTTCATTTAAGTTACAACCTTCAAGTTTTGGCAAGAAAATGTTGAGATATTTTATCTGTGTACCATTAGAATTCCTTAGACACAAGATTACTAATGAAGGCTCCATCAAAACACAGACATATTCTTTACTTTTCAAGGTCACTTTATGAAAGGATTTTGATACAAAAGTACTAATATTAAAAACCAAAATGGAAAAGTCTCTCTCTCCCCCCCTGATGTCCAGAGGGACAGAATGTGTTGATTATGCTGGGGGAAAAGTCAGGTGAAATCACTTGGGGTGTAATTAAGAGTGAAAAGGATAGAAATTGTCTGCTGTTCACAGCTCATTTGTCTAAAAAGACAATTTCGATGCATTTGGGCTTCTTCCCCCAAATCCAATGACATTATGATTAAAGGATCATGCCTGTGATGCAAGGGTCCATGGTACTCTTGTATGCATCTAGTGTTGCACTTGAGGAAGAGTTAATATTTAATAAAGTATCACAAGCAGATCTCTTTGGCTTGCAGAGATTTTTCACTGACATGTAGATGAATTGGACCATCCTTGCTTGTATGGGGCATTTTGTGTTTATAAATTTTTTGGCATGTGCACCAGAGAGGAATGGCTGAAATCTTATGCACAGTAGCATGCATATCGGTTAGAGTTTACAGCCAATGATTCTCATTGGGAGAGCTCCTTTTGGAAGTGCAAGGCTTTGCTTCTGGCTTGGTTGCGTTTCCTTTGTTCCCCCACAATATTGGAACATACATCTGATTCTTTCTTAAGTTTCAGAAGCAGTTACTGATGTGGCAGTGGTAGGCTGCTACCATTAAGGGGAAAAATACAGATTTTTGTGTCCCCCCCCCCACCCATGCACACACACGACCTTTCACATTCAAACACACACATACCCAGAGAGATCAAATGCAGCTCTTAGTCTTTTTGGGTTGTTGTGTTTTGTTTTGTTTTTAATTGTAGTTTGACCTGTAAAAGTATTTGTAAATATTCATTGATCCCTTTTTCTTCTTTCAGGTTGGATACTATTAGGAATACATGCAGAACATTCAAATAACTTAATTGAAGAGAATATTCCAGGCAGATGGCAAATTGCTACGCATTTTTTTCATTTTTCATTTAAGTAAAAATTGCATTTCATACCTATAAAGTATTATTAAGAGTGAGCATAAATTGCCCATTTAAGATTATACCAAAACCAAGCTTAAAGCTCATTTAGTTGCAAAGCCAGTACTAATGGTTTTTGATAGCCTTATCATGCTTATACTACCATCAATCGTACCAATTATTTTCACACCAAACAGTCCTGTGGGGATCCTCAACATATGTATTGAAGAACTAATGTCTGACCTCTGTCTTTCAACTATTTGTCAATTGATGACTAGATAGATCAATGGGGATGTATCTGTCAGTCTGCTACCTTCTATTCATCCCTGGTTGTTTCCAAGGAAGACTTCCTTTGGATATTGATTCTCAGACTTCTGAAGCTGCCTTTATAATCTCATCAGGAGCTGCTAAAGGCCATTAGAATGCAATGGACTGATCTGAAATGCAATCTGCTGTCTCAGCTGACATGTCTTCCCACTTTCTTCATTGCAGATTAGAGTCCTTAACAAAGCCAAATCACACCATACCTTTTCCACCTAGGCCTTTGATGAGTTCACACTTTCTTTTTAAAAAGAAATATGAGAGCAGTGTAGCTCTTATACTGTTTGAACATTCTAAAGATTTACTGTGCCAATGATTAAAGTTATATTCTATTGTTCATTTTTTATCATCTTCAGACAATCTGTTTTCAAAATACTATAATCAACTATCTCTCTATTTTATTAATGTGAATAATAGATTTAAAGAATTTGAAGAAGCGGGAAATTAAAGCTTGCACTGTAATAATAGTAAAGGACAGTTCTTTTATATAAACAATGAGTTATAAGTACCATCTTTTGAAAAGAAGTTGAATTCAAGAGCTGGAATCTTCATTTCAAGATCTTTGGAATAATATATCCCAGAGGTTCTTTGTGCTCTAAACCATTATATATTTCTGTCTCCTTATCTTACTGTAATTTATATACTTACAAGTATACTATTAAAGCACACATAGACAGTCACACACATAGACAGTCATACATAGAGTATTAAAACACAAATAGACAGTCACAGCCTTGCCTTACAAGATCTTCACCAAGATCTACCAAAGGATTAAAACTTCTGGTATACATGCAACTATCATGTTTAGATCTGGGCAATAGATTTAAGTTTAATGTGATACTCTAATCATGACAGAGATAGTTGTATCTGTATCTCTATGGAGGCCCGGGGTGAACTTTCCCACCATTTAAAGCCTGGCTTCTCCATTGAGATACATTGCAAAGATCACACTAAAGCATCTGAACACAGCCACTTTGCCAATGCTTTTCAATGGAGGAGGATGGGGGTGACCCATTCCAGATCACATAACTCCGGACCCTTTGAGCCAATCTTTATCAAACTTGGGAGTTCTTGCAAGAAGAATCCCTTCTAGCTACCCTAAAATTTTGGGACCTCTACCTGCAAAAATGCCCCCCAGGAGCCGCGGAAAGACGTTCCTGGAAAAGCCGTATTTTTATCCAGCCTTTTGAGGAATGGCAAATTTGGTTTTGCCAACCTCCCAGATTTTGCAGACCCAGTAAACCCAAACCCGAATTTTACCAAATTTCATTTATTTGTTATTTTTTTGGTTTGGTTTTTACCGAATCAACAGCCCTAGTTGGATGGCAATTTTGCTCTTATTGACTATGGAAGGATGTCAGGGGGCTGGACAGACCGTTTTTCAGCCAAATGACACCAGAATTGCAGAGGAAGGATGACTGTTTGATCACTCAAGACTACCCAAGAGAACTGGGCCGAGCATTCCAATTCCATGGGCCCTTGAAGATGATGCCCCCAGCCATTCTACTTGCAGAGAGGGAAAGGGTCCCACCCCTGCAATGATGGAGTGAAAGAGAATGGCAGCTCTCAGCCTTAGATTATTGGCACTTTGTTCTCCTCCCTTGCAAGACTCTGACTGGAAGGAGAAATGTCATTGCCAGGAAATCAGTGGAATAATAATAATTAAAAAAGATGATTCCATGCTGTGTTGCTGGTAATCCCAACTAGAAAAAAACACACACCTGGATTGTTTTTGGGGAAGGGAGTTTCGTTATACCAACAACCCCAGATTTGTATTACCATTCTGGAAAATCATTGTACCAACCCACACCAGTGATTTTCTTGTATATATTGGGACTCAGAAATTTCATTACACACACCCTTAATGCTCAGTCCATCCCAGTCAATCAACATTAAAAAATACTAATTTTCTTATGGGCTATTTAGATAGTTCTTTTTTTTTTGTCCTTTTCTTTGTTTTGATCTCAGTGTGACATTGTTCAGGGCTGAATTGGTCATATGAACAGTATCATTAAAGTAAAGTGATGCTCAGTCCACTTTATAATTAACTGCCCACTAGAGTTCTTGTCCACTAGATGGCAACAAACACAATGTATATTTTACAGGAGCCACCCTGGTGATAGCAGTTGGCAGTGCTAATGTGATGGTGTTATTTGTAAGAATCTGTACTTCTGAATGGGAAATGTGATGACTTCAGCATCTGTGACTGCAACAACAATAAAAAAGCATAGTATATATGGATTCTTTCTCCATGTTTCCAAAGTTGAGCACATCAAAAAAAAGTATCAGCATTTGACATGAGGGGAAAACAGGTACACTGTTCCTTTCAGTCTGTATTTGCAAGGCAGAAACAAAGCTTCAGGCCTATGTTTCCTGAATTTAAAAAAATCAACAGTTTCTGCTCTTCTAGAGATGTAATTCTTTTTCTTTTTGAGGGTGGAAAGAATGATTTCTGTTTTGGTAGACTAAAGTCTACTGACGAATGACTAATGGCTAATACAAATCTTAGTCAGCTCATGAGTGCTAGAAATCAGAACACTTGTCTCTCGGAAGTGTAACAATGTCTAACCAAAGGTTCAGTTTGTGCAGGCAATAGATTAACATTTCAACATCATTACAGTTCTCACCTCAATAAATAATAGCTGATCGAATACATTCGGAAGATAAAATAGGAGCATGCAGCTACATGCACATTGTTGTCATTTACGCCAGCAGAATGGAAAATGAGATTTTCCTTTCATTAATTTATTCAGACTGAGACCATGTATTGGTGGAGGCATGGAGGAGGAAACCACCCCACTGGTATATTTTTAACAGGCTCAAGCTGTTCACAGTTACTCTGTCCTTAGGTGTGGTGTGGTGTATGTTATGTTTAAATGATTAGTTTAGAGCCTCTTGACATGCCGACTTTTTTCTGTTCTTCAGTATCAGCTGTGAAAATGTATTTCCAAGCAATTAAACCTCAGCTCCTGCTGGTTTGGGAGCCATGAGCCTTCACATTCCAATTCAAATTTTTCACCACCTACTACTTGAGAAGGGGGAGGCGACTTTGTAAGCAAAAGTTACAAAGAGATCTATTGATACATGTTCAGATGTCTTAGTCAGCATGCAAAAATAGGATAATGTTCACATTGTAAATAAAACAGGAGACAAAAACTCCATAGCTCAGGCTTTATTAGCTTCCAGAATTGCCAGTATAGATGTATCATGCAAAGGTTGCTTTTTCTGGCTCCTTGCTGCCACAAAACAACTTCATTCATTACTAAAAAGTGTTTAAGCAATTCATTACGCACTCATTCATTTTCTTTTGATTTTGGTATCCTAAAATTTGGTAGCGTAAGGTTAGATCTTTTGTGATGTATCTTTTCATGTTAAATTGATTTTGCATGGAAAAAGTTCCACATACATGAGATCTAATTCAAAGTTCATTCTCTTGTATCATACCCACAATCATTAATGCATGCTAGAAGTCACACATTAGTATGTATTAACTGATTAAGCTATTTATAGCCCACCTTTCACACACACATCAAAAACCATCAAGCAGAAAAATCAACCTCCTTTCCTTTCCTTTCCTTTCCTTTCCTTTCCTTTCCTTTCCTTTCCTTTCCTTTCCTTTCTTTTCTCCCTTAGAAGCTCCTTGATTCATAAATCTTGTGCAGCATAATTCTAAATCCATTGTTTAAGGGCTATAAGGACAGATAAATTTTGCCACTTCCAATGTAACCTTAGGATTGCTGTCACTTAATAAATAGGGTATTAGCTCAGACACAGAGTTACTAGTCCATTCTGTTAGAAGAGGAATAATACATCTTGATAAATCAACTTCCTCTTATGGACTCCTGAAACAATTCTGCTTTGCAAGGATTCTGAAAATGTCAGGCCTCAGCAACACGTTGCGTTTCTTGCAAAGGAACTTCACTCCAGACGTTGCAGCGAGTTAAAAGTTTATTTCAGAAAGACAGCGAGTTCAGCAGGTCATAGAGACTTAAGGCTAGAATACAGACATGGGGAAACATTGGTACATAATAGGGTAAATACAATGGGGTTGATTAGGTTTTAGAAACAAAGAAACAATACAGAAGATAACTATCGGTAAAGACTTAAGACAACGCATACAGGAAATAAACACGTGCGTTAACTGGCTGATCTTCCCAGGCTTCCGGCATTGTCTTGCGGGACCCGGTATCAGATCAGCGATTACTCGGGCGGGTCTCCATTGAGGTGCAGATCTTGGACAGGAGACCGGGTGCAAACGGGGAGGAATAGAGTGCACAAATAACTCCATTTTGTCCGTGGGGGGGAACCATCTTGTTTCTTATCCGGGGCCGGCAGAGAGCCTATCTGACAGAAAATAAGCCAAGGTGAGAGATCTCCCAACCTAATCTGGGAGTTCATTCCATAAGAACAGTGCCACAGCTGAAAAGATTGGTGGTTGAGCCATGACCAATCTAATAAGTTTGCATGTGTGAACAGCTGAAAGAACAGGCTTGGTGTAGGGCTTGAAGTGGAGACCCAGGTTCAGAACCTCACTGTGCCATGAAACTTGCTAGGTAGCCTTCAGTCAGTCACATTCTCAGTCTAATTTTCTTCACAGGGTTGTTCTGAGAGTAAAATGGAGGAGGGGAGAGTGATGTATGCTGCTTTGAGCTCCATGGAGGATGGGCGGGATAAAAATGTACTAGATCAGTGGTTCTCAACCTTTTTCAAGTCACGACCCCCTTTTACAATTGCCAAGTAACCTGTGACCCTCGTCACATTTGCATAAATTTGCATAAATGACATTTTCAATAGGATAAAGAAAACACATTTGTTTTTTTTGGCAGTCCAGGGTATCCATATATATAATTACTTTAAATTTTAAAGTTTAAAACAAGCAAATGGTACTACCACCTGTTGCGCAGCGGCTGTGACTGTGTGGCGCGGCAACCTTTCCTGGCATGGAGGAAAGAGTGCCTCTGAGTATGCACTGCGTTCCTTGTCCTCCCCTCTCTCCCCAAAAACTCTTCCAAGCAGGCCGGGGCTCTCGCGAGGAAACCCCCTCTCTTGGGACTGGGACACTGTTTGTGTACAGAACTGCAGTTATCCCTCAAAGCTGAGCTCCGTTTAATCACCTCACGAGAGCAAAGGGCCAGGAAAGAGCCGAGGGCCGCTTATCCCGCTCGGACTTTTCGTGCCTTTTTCTCCCCTCCACCAGTCCCCACTCCTTCTGCGCCTCACTGAACCTGCGCGCTCGAGGGGGAAATCCCGAACTGCGCATGCACCTCGACTCTCTCCCGCTTGGCCTTGCCAGAGCGGAACTGATGACTCAGGGCAGAGCGGAACTGATGACTCAGGGCAGAAAAGCGAAGCCATACTACAGACATGCACACTTGGATTCTAGGCTGAAGCTCCCGCCCCACCCGAGCGCGGCTAAAAGTAAAAACAACGTGGCTGTAGCGGCCTCAAGGGGGACCGCCCTCTTCTCCTCCGAGACCTGAACTGCCCGAGCCAGGGGAGCTTCCTTGGCCTCCCACACATCCTGCCGCATCATCCGCCCGGCGCAGGTGCGACCGCACCCAGGGCTGGCCTGCCCGCCTCTCAGCTGGGCAGCGGGGCTACAGCTGGTGTGCGGCGGCACGCCGGCGCGTCTCTGCAGCCCGGCTCCTTCTGGCTGTCGGTCAGCCAGTTCCTCACTTCTCTGCTTGGGGTCTTCCCTGCCCTCGCGGACGGATCAGGGTTACAGGGTGTCTGGGTTAGTCCTGGACAGTCCAGGATGGGGGCTGTCCCAGGACAGTGGCGGCGACCCCCCAGAAAACACTTCACGACCCCCTTGGGGGTCCCGACCCCCAGGTTGAGAACCACTGTACTAGATAAATACATGCCTGGAGAGATAGCCCTTTGAGTATCTGGGTCCCATCTTGTGAAGAGTTTTGCCCATAAGCATGCATTGAAAGGAAGGAACAAATCCAAAATGAAGGTACAAATCCAAATAGCCGAAAATTATTAAAGGGACACTATGAGATCTTACAAACATCTGTAACATAACTTATTCCTATTTGGGTGGTGGACCCTATTTGGGCAGAAAGGCAGCGTGGAAATGTTTCAAATAAATGAAATGGATTAAATTTATAGCCATATAAACATTTCCTCATATTACTTTCTAGAGTACATTTGTACATAATGAAGTGTTCAGTCCTCCAACATAAAACCTTAAACCTGCTCCACTATTCAATCTGGAGCCAGTACAGCTGGTGGAGCACTGGTTGGATATGTGCTTTCCAAGGGGTCCTGATCAGGACCCTTGCTGCTGTGTTCTGGACCAGTTGAAGTTTCCGGAGCAGTCTTAAGAGTAGCCCTGTGTAGAGCAAGTCACAGTAGTCTAGCCTGGAGGTGACTGTTGCATGGATCACTGTGCCTAGGTTAGGACTGTGCCTATCCTAGTGCCTAGGATTGGTAAGGCATCAGCTGCTCAACCTGGCGCAGGTGGAAAAATGCCATTTTGACTATGTTTGTGACTTGCGCCATCATTGATAGGGAGGCATCCAGTGTCACACCAAGGCTCCAGGTAGGCTCAGGTGTTATCTGCACACCATCAAGAGTCGGAAGCAGATGCCCCAACTCCTGCCCCCACTAGACCTCTGCTGGGCCACTAGACCTCTTCCACTAGGCCTTGAACATAGGATTCGAGCTCCTCAGGCCCCTCTCCCACTCCACAGAAATAGTGGCAACAGAAGGCCCATGCTAAGGTGGCAAAAAAGAGATGAAGTGTCAGACTGTCTGTGCACAACCTCTCAGTAGGTCTCGAGCAGAGTGCTGAAAACAGTACTTCCTTGCAGAATAGGGTTCTCAGGTGGCCACTAATGGTAGTCAATCTTCCAGGGATTCCTTCTGCTGCTTGCCAACACTCAGCTGTTTGGCAGGTGGAAACAGGTGGGCTAAAAGGGGGGCAGCAAGCTGCATCAGTGTGTAATGACATCATAGGGAGGGGAGCATGACAAGGGAGATGCCCAGAAGTTGGACAGGCCAGCGAGGGGGCAAGTGAGCGAGTGAGTAACTGCGGGACCGAAGTGTGCTGGGGAAAGGTGGCCATTCCAGCGGGGAAGCCACATGGAGGTGCTGCTGAGGCCCCTTGGGAAGAGCTGCAGAAGCCTTGTGTTTCCAGTTCCAGATACACAAGCCTGCCAGCTCCAGGACCAAGGGTTTGGTACCACTTGAGAAAACCTGACTGGGCTGGACTGCAGAGTACAAGACAACCAAGCTCTATTCAACTAGCACATCTCTAGAGTGTGTACAGCCTACAGAAACTATGGTGTAGATGCCAACAACAAAGATGAAACAGAAAAATCTCTAACCTAATTAGGAAACTACATCACCTGGAATCTGCTTTTCCCTTTCACCTGGAAAATGCAAATAGGTATGTGTGTAAAGAGGATGCTCTCTAGCTTTCACTCACATGGATGCACTCTCATCAGATACAGGCACACAAGAATAACAGCTCCTTTTCAACTCCCCCCCCCAATGTGTAGAAAGCTCCTAGTCAATCTGGATTCTGACTGCATGGGCCCGCCAGAACTCATTAGTCAACAGAGAAATGTTTGAACATCAGAAGGATTTCTTATCTTCCCCACAGGATGTGGAAACAACTAGCTCCAGGAGAAATGGTGGTTTCCCTTTCCCATCCTCTCTATTGCTACAATTATCAGTCCATTCCTATATAAAAGTCAACTCTTTCTAAGATGAAAGATCTTGTCCTGCTCGCAATCCATGACAGAAATATCTGTAGCTGTGGAACACTGTGCTTAAGAGGTGGGGAGTTATTTATTTGTATATTTAAAGATTCATACCTTGCCTTTCCTCTTGGCTCAAGGCAGCACAATTAATAATAAAAACATTACAAATTTAAACCAAATAAAATAAAAGCCCCAAATGCTTTCCCTCTCAAAATGGGTCCCTGCAATTCATAGCTCCGCAAAAGCACTAGCAAACAAACAAGCCTTGCAGCACCTCCAGAAGATCTTCAAAGAAAAGGGCTTTTCTCACCTCTTCAGGGAACCCATTCCACAGAGTGGGGGCTGTGATGGAAAAGGCCACAGCTTAGTTGATGCCAGTCAGGGCACCCTAAGTGGAGGAACAGCTGGCAGGTTGCATCCTGAAGACAACTGATAGCACACTGGAACTTATGGAAGGACATGGTAATGTGGCCTCAGGCCATGAAGGGCTTTAAATGTCCTTATCAAAACCTTGAAATGAACTTGGAAACAAACTAGCAGCCAATGTAGCTATTTAAAAACTGTATCACTGGCTATCCCCTGTCAATAATTGGGTTGCTGCATTCTGGATGACTTGCAGTTTCCAAGTTGTCCTCAAGGGCAAGTAGGGCTGTGCATATCGGGTTTACTTAAACCAAAAATAAACCCCAAAAAGCCATTTCCTATTGGGAATTGGACCCCCTATCCCAAACTTTAACAAACTTCTGTGTCTGTCTCAGTAACATAAGAACATAAGAAAACCCATGCTGGATCAGACCAAGGCCCATCATGTCCAGCAGTCTGCTCACATAGTGGCCAACCAGATGCCTTTAGGAAGCCCACAAACAAGATGACTGCAGCTGCATCCTGCCTGTGTTTCACAGCATGTACTATAATAGGCATGCTTCTCTTATACTGGAGAGAATAGGTATGCATCATGACTAGTATTCATTTTGAATGGACACAAATTTGGTGATGCTATCTCAAAAAAATGTCCTCTTCCGAGCACCGAGAAAAAAATCCCCTTAGCATATAATGGCCGCATTCACATCCATGATTCATAGGAAAACTCACTTTCCCATGATTGCTTGCAGTGGGCCAGTACAAAGCTATGGAGGCCACGTCTACCCATTGCTTTGCATGGGCCCACTGCAAGCAATGATGAGAAAGGTAGTTTTCCAACAACTCTTGCTTGCTAATACAGCCACTATATCCTGTGGAAATATTTTCCCAAAAGGCTCTGGGGAAGGGGGCATTTTTCAAGATAGAGTCACCGAGTAGAGGCTTTGTTTCCCTGTACCATGACCATCTCTTGGAATCAATAAAGGACTGCTCACAAGATGTCATTTGCCACCAAAAGGAATGTTTTCCGTGCCTTATTTCTCTTGCATTTAAGCTTTTTTCCTCCGCTTGGAAGCTCATTTGCATGGACATCATGCAAAATGACTCAGAAATGAAGGGAGACCCCAGACTTTGAGGCACCAGCCTGTAATCAGCTCCTTCTGCCAGTCCTCGGCAACTCTGAACTTTTGAACCTGAAAACCGATGGACAGCTCATCTCGCAAATGCCTGCATGATGGGGGCAACCCGTTTGCAGGCCCATAAAATTGGACCCCCTACCCCAAAGTTCACCAAACTTTGGTGACCATCGAAGGAGAGTCCCTTGCAGCCATGCTGCAAATTTGGGGACTCTACCTCCAAAAATGCCCCCCCAGGAGCTTCGAAAAATCCCCATTGACTATAATGGGCCTGAATTTTTCAGGAAACCTGAAAATAAGCCGAATACCCATATTTACCAGTATGGGTATTCGGCTTATTTCGGGTTTACTGAAAAAAATCAGGCCAAAGAAACCTTTACCCAAAATTTACTGAAATTCTTTTTTTGTACAACCCTAGCCCATTGTCATCAATGAACTTGAGGGGTGTAAATATGCTAAGGATTACACTCTACATTGCCTTTGGTCCCTATCTTTGGTCCAAATGGTAAGGCTGCAACAGTTCCATTGATCAGTTAGATGCCCCTAAATTGCCAGTCCTGGATCTTATCAAATGATTCCTTAACAAGCTTCATTAAACGTGCTTAAAATAATTTTTAGGATTGGCTCTTCTTGAACAGAATCACAAAACTAATGATATGCAGAGCTTGTTAGGCAAGCTTGATTAGACATGCTACTAAATTAATGAAACCCTGACTTAAGCAAACTATTGCCATCAGAATAGAAGAAGGTGTGATTCAGATAATGCTTAATGGGCTGCTCTTCCTTTGGGGCGCAAATGGCTACCCCTATCATTTTTTGAGTGAATTAGTTGTTACTGAGAGATAAGCACATGGAACAAGAACAATTATACATAATCAACTTTTTTGAATAATTATTTATATAAATCACAGTATGTTCATTGACTAGCTTAAAACTACGCAGAGGAACAATGTTTACTACTCTTACTTTTTAAGGAACTGCTGGAGTAACTGGAGTACTCTTAGAGTAACTGGAAGAAACTAAATGGAAAGGTAAGAAACTGAAAGGTGAGGGAGAGAGCTCAACATGTTTTAATTTATTCATATATTAAATTCAAGTCAGGGTTAGGAATCTTCTGCTGGGAGAATTTCTTTTTTGAAAGTGTGCCAATCATGATATAATTACACAGATCAAAACTTTTGCAGTCAGTTATAACTTCCATTCTAAACATCTTGTGTGTGAAAATTCACATCTCATTTGTCTGATCCAAGCAGGTTGGTAATGCCTGCATGTTTGTGTATGCATCATTCAGTAGGAAGTGACCCATACACCATGAGGTTGAATTAAAGTAGATGTCCAGATTTATGTTGTCAGCATGAATCTGAGTAGTTACATTGCATTTGCCAAGACTATTCATCCCAGTATGGGTCATCTTTACATTGCAAAAGTAACTCAGTAACTGTTATAAAGCCATTTGGGGATGAAACTGCCTTTATTCAATCATATGTCAGTAGTAACTCAAATTTCCAGCTTCGGAAACTAATCGAGATGGACTCAAATAGCATCTCTTTTTAAAATATTTGGAACAGAAATACTTGAGCTGCATTCTCATATGTTGTTTATAAGGAAATAAAACCTCAGGGTCACATTGCCTTTTTCAGAGACTTTCCTACATTGCAGTGGAAAATGGGATGGACTGTTATTTTGAAAATACATCAGTGGTTGCTTGCTGTTTTTTTCCCATCTTTGACCAAAAAATAAGGGCGAAATGACATGTGAGGAAGGAGATTTGTGATTGGCACTCCTGATTATTTTTATTTTACTTGAAGCAGCTGGGGGAGGCTGTGAATATAACTGGCACAGCAGTGCTGAAGGAGGGGGCAGCTGTCACTTCTTTCCTCATGCTATTTTTTCCATCTAAAACAAATACATCCTAAAGCTACTGTTAGCCTACAGTGCAAAACAATATCGGTGTAGGTTTTATTTATTATTCACAAAATTTATACCTCACCTTTGTGCCCTCATCTGAGTCACCAAGGCAGCTAACAGATTAAAAGCAAACATAATAAAACATATCTTAAAAAACACTAAACCCAAGCAAAAACACATCAATCAAATAATTAAAACCAACTTAAAACACACATACAATACAATAAAATAAACATACATAAAAATGATAATTAGAAACTGGGCAGGAAAAATGGCTTCCACATAGTGGCACTCTAGTCTCTATGACATCACATCCCTCCCCAGGCACTGCCCACTCCAAATCTGGCATTTGCCAAGACAGTGTTGGGAACCCTAGTGATTTTGGCCTTGTCACATATGAAGAAGAAGAAGAGTTGGTTTTTATATGCCGACTTTCTCTACCACTTAAGGAAGAATCAAACTAGCTTACAATCACCTTCCCTTCCCCTCCCCACAACAGACACTCTGTGAGGTAGGTGAGGCTGAGAGAGTGTGACTAGCCCAAGGTCACTCAGCTGGCTTCATGTAGAGGAGTGGGAAACAAATCCAGTTCACCAGATTAGCGTCTGCCACTCATGTGGAGGAGTGGGGAATCAAACCCAGTTCTCCAGATCAGAGTCCACTGCTCCAAACCACCACTCTTAACCACTACACATGAAGCTGCCATATATTGAATCAGCACATTGGTCCATCAGGTATTGTCAGTATTGTCTGCTTCAGGGTTCCCAACGTGGTGCACACCATGGTGCCTGCTGACACCTGCCCTGGTACCTGCCAAGTGCTTTCAAAAAATGAGTGGGGCCATGCGAGGCTCCTGCTCAGCACTGCTTCTGATTGGTTATTTGAGACCTCATATGGGCTGTGCAGATTAAAATAACATTGTTTCAGCAGCAACTGCCTCCACAGGTTTTAGTCTATCTCACAATCCTTTTTCCAAGATTTGACAATTTGACAAATTATTAAACTTTTTAACATAGTTTAACAAATTTTTTAAAACAATTTTTTTAACATGTTCTCCTCTTGTCCCCTGTACTTGGGTTTCCTCTGTGTGAGTGGCTCCGCCTCCTGTGATGGCCATTTTGTGGTAGCCCCCTGTGCCAGAATCCCAACAGAGCCCACAGGCTTAAAAAGGTTGGGGGACCCCTGAGCTACAGAGCAGCAGCTGTCAAGGGTCTCAGGTCGAGGTCTTTCCCATCATTTGCTACCTGATCTTTTTACCTGGAGTTGCTGGAAATTGAACCTGGGATCTTCTGCATGCCAAACAGATGTTCTACCACTGAGCCACAGCTCCTCCTTCTCCTGTCACACTGTCTCAGCCTAACCTACCTTACAGACTTTTTGTTGTAAGGATAATTAGTGTGGAAGAGAGGAGGACAATGTGATAAGATGCTTTTGGTCTCCACAAAGGATAAAAGTGGAAAGTGAATTTAAAAATAAGCATAAATAAAATAAATAAGGCCTTGGAAATCATAATTCCTAAGAAGTGATGGGCTCTATGGAGCATGTTGACAAATACCATATTTTTCGCTCCATAGGACTCACCTGACCATAAGACGCACCTAGTTTTTAGAGGAGGAAAACAAGAAAAAATCTTGTTTTCCTCCTCTAAAAACTTGTCTTATGGAGTGAATGCCGGCTGGGTGCGTGTGCGTCGTGACGGCGCGAGCCAGAGTTCCCCGCCCCGACGGCCAGCTGGGAGGCGGGTGGGGCCGCACAGAGCCGGCTGGGCACGTGCGCGTCAGGACGGTGTGAGCCGGCGCACGCGCCCATTCGGCTCTGTGCGGCCCCACCCACCTCCCAGCTGGCTGTCGGGGCGGGGAACGCCGGCTCGCGCCGTCCCAACGCGCACACGCCCAGCCGGCTGTGTGCAGCCCCGCCCACCTCCCAGCTGGCCGTCGGGGCGGGGTACGCCAGCTCACGCCATCCCGACGTGCACACGCCCAGCCGGCATTCACTCTGTAAGACGCACAGACATTTCCCCTCACTTTTGAGGAAAAAAGTGCGTCTTAAGGAGCGAAAAATACGGTATCTATGGTGAAGTCTACATGGTCTCCTCATCAACAGCTATTCTTCTTACCATTTACAAGGGTGTTCATTTTGGAAAGGGAGGAAGAGCAGGCAGAATTTCCGAGAAACTACTTCAGATGCCGCAACAGTCTGAGCATTCCCTGAAAACTCTTGATAAATTGTGGAGTTTACTAGCATGTTCTGACTCAGGAAGCTCATAAAAACTGATCTAATTATTTGGCAAGTCAAGGGAGTCCCTCATTCATCACTAATTTCAGTGTCATATCATAATATCTGATCTCAGAACTTGGATGGTTGTACCTGTCAAGGACACTGATCCACCTACACTGGTTATGTGCCAACTATGTAAATTATTTTTTCCCATAAGGCAAATCTGAATTCCTAACATCTCTCTCTCTCTGTGTGTGTGTGTGTGTGTGTGGCACAAATCGCAAGGTTGCAACCAACAATGCATCAACAACAGGCTGCTAAATCAGCCAAATTATAGTGAATAAGTATGAAGTGAAAAAGTGACCATCACTTGCTCTTTGTGAGTCAAACATGGAGGAAAAAATATACCTTTCTTATCTCTGCCAACCAGCAGCAGCTAACTTACCGCTCCTTCATATTTGGTTGAATTATAAGGTAGCTCAGTCTGACCAACATTCTCACAAATGAATGATAAGTTAGGCTTTTAGAGAGCCCCAAGAGAGAACCTAGACTGTACCCTGTTGTAATTTGTGAGCTTGATGATGGGCATAAACTAGATCCTGGACTGAAGTTATCACTGTTCCTTTAAGAGCAGCCCTCCTTTCTTTCTTTCCTTTCTTTCTTTTTGCTTTTTCTCCACATAACATTTTATAATAATGGCCTAATCATTCTTAACTCCATTGATATTTATTGCAAGGGCATTAATTCTGATGGACTCATTTGATATTAATGTAGCTGCGATAAGCACTTCCGTAGAATATTGGCTTGTGATCAGTATTAATTAGCTGAGCCATTACATGGAAGCTTTTTATCTTTCCTCCTAAAATAGCTATCTCTGTATGCCTTCTTTTCTGAATTAGTTGCTGCAATGTTTGGACATCCCAAATTCCCCAGAGGTTCCAGTAAAGTCAATAAACTATATTCTTCTATCCTTTCTGCAGTGGAAGAATTAGCCTGGGGGGGAGGGGGGTCTGTCTGAATCAAGTGAATGGGTGTAGAATTGCTGCATGAATATAAACCTAGGCCATATCAGGCTGTTTGTTTGTGGGAGGAGGAGGCTGTGAGGATCGCCTGCAGCTTTGTAACCAAGCTCAAGCAGTTGGTGAAAAATGCATGCAGAGGAGAAATCATTTGACATCAGGACAATTTTCTTAACAGATATATATTGCTTCTCTGTTCTATACAGGCAAAATTTGATTTTCCGTCAAATTTCACCAGACCCAAAGCACCATGGTTATTCAATAAAAAGTCCACAGTGGCAAAAAAAAAATCCTTTCAAACCATTTTCAGAGGTATCTGTATTCAGGATCTGTTTACTATCTTTAACTTGAATGAAAAATCTCTGCTACTGACCATTTTGGATGGTATAATATCTTTAAAGGAATCCTTTTATGGTTTTACATTTTTCTTTATTGATCTACTCTGAGCAAAAGTTTTTTCCCCCTCTGAACCCAAACATTCCACATAAGAATATGATCTCTGGCTACATTCGTCCAATTGATCTTTTAAGCTTCTGAACAGAGTTATTTTATTCAGTATTAGTGGTACCAAGGTCAGTCCATGTTTCAGTCACAAAGGTAAGGAATGAAGGTCCTATTGCTGAGATGTTTCCTGGATCATAGATCCTGGTGAAAGAGTCTGACTTGACAGATGTAAAAATATTTTTGAGTTTAAATATAATGGATGACAGCTTTATTTCCCGCTGTGTTTCACTGACCTCTTAACACAGTTATCTACCTAGGTTGCAATCCAGCTCCATTAAAATCAATGGGAACGTTGCCATTGATGTGAGTTGTGCCCTCAAGCTGTACTCTGGAGTATAAATTTTTCTTTTTGGGAAAAAAGATGAAATGAATTGGGGGGAAAGATCAATTCCCTATATGGAGCCATGTTTCACTATCTAATATTCACTATCAAATATGTAATGACATTTTCTCAGTGTAATGTGAGGTGTACAGGACTACAAATCTCTCTACTACTAACACAGAAATCTATGAAGATAATTTCAGACATGTTATTTTCTGGTTAAAAGTGGAGACGTTTTTTCCAAGATAGACTGTGGTTGCTGAAGACAGCTTCACAAAGGTCAGTTGCAAGAATACTGTGGCTGTAATCTGCATGTAGGAGATGCTGGTTGGGATCCAAGAATAGGAGGTGCATGCATGGGAGAGAAACTGGCATTTCCCCCCCCCACTCTGGTTTTACTGGTTTTACAGCCCCTTTCTAAACTTCTCAGTACTTTGGGAGAGCCAAAGTAGTGGTGTAGTGGTTAAGAGCAGTGGTTTGGAGTGGTGGACTCTGATCTGGAGAACCGGGTTTGGTTCCCCACTCCTCCACATGAGCGGTGGAGGCTAATCTGGTGAACTGGATTTGTTTCCCCACTCCTACACACAAAGCCAGCTGGGTGACCTTGGGCAAGTTACAGTTCTATTAAGAGCTCTCTCAGCCCCACCAACCTCACAGGGTGTCTGTTGTGGGGAGGGGAAGGGGAGGTGATTGTAAGCCAGCTTGATACTCCCTTAAGTGGTAGAGAAAGTCTGCACATAAAAACCAAATCTTCTTCTTTGTCATTTCAGCATTAGGAATAGGGTTCGCAACTCCAGTTTAGGAAGTTCCAGGAGATTTGGAGGTAGTGCCTAGCAAGGGAACTCAGAGGGGATGTGATGCCGTACAGCCCACCCTCTGAAACGGCCACTTCCTCCAGGGGAATTAATCTCTGTAGCCTGGAAATCAGTTGCAATTCTGGGAGAACTTCAAGCGCCAACTTGAGGTTGGTAATCCTAGTTGGGACTGATGTAAATTAAGAAGCAAATATCCTTTCTTTGAATTCTGGGTGTTGGTTCAAGGCCTATAATGCTTGCTGCATAGCCACAGACAACTACATAACTCTCTTAACCTAAACCACCTCATGTATTTATGGTGAGGTTACATGTCAGGGGAACCAGGTCTCTCACTACACCACCCCCACATCTCTGGTCCCCCACTGATGCCTGGTGCAGCAGCAGGAGATATGACCGGGGTGGGGGTGGGTGGGTGGTTAAACCATAGAGTTTGGGGGGATAGTTGCTAGAGCATTGTGGTGATGCCATGACATCACTTCCAATTATATGATAAGAACATAAGAAAGGCCCTGCTGGATCAGACCAAGGCCCATCAAGTCCAGCAGTCTGTTCACGCAGTGGCCAACCAGGTGCCTCTGTGTGTGTGTGTGTGTTAAGTGCCGTCAAGTCGCTTCCGACTCATGGCGACCCTATGAATGAAAGTCCTCCAAAATGTCCTATCTTTGACAGCCTTGCTCAGATCTTGCCAATTGAAGGCTGTGGCTTCCTTTATTGAGTGAAACCATCTCTTAGGTGCCTCTCGGAAGCCACAAACAAGACGACTGCAGCAGCACCATCCTGCCTGTGTTCCACCTCACCTAAAATAATAGGCATGCTCCTCTGATACTAGAGAGAATAGGTATGCAGCATGACTAGTATCTATTCTAACTAATAGCCAGGAATAACCCTTTCCTCCATGAATATGTCCTCTCCCCTCTTAAAGCCCTCCAAGCTGGCAGCCATCACCACATCCTGGGGCAGGGAGTTCCACAATTTAACTATGTGTTGTGTGAAAAAATACTTCCTTTTATCTGTTTTGAATCTCTCACCCTCCAGCTTCAGCAGATGACCCCCGTGTTCTAGTATTATGGGAGAGGAAGAAAAACGTCTCCCTGTCCACTCTCTCCAAACCATGCATAATTTTATAGACCTCTTTCCTGTCTCCCCTTAGCAGCCTTCTTTCCAAGCTTCTGGTCCGACCCCCAAAAGTTCCCAAATATGTGAGATAAACCCTAATACATGAAATAAAGATTACAAATTTATTTGTAGCTGAAAAACTTGATAAGAAACAATCCACGATTAATATACAGAATTGCAGACGGGATATCCTTGTAGTTGTGCGGAGAATTCCTAAACACAAATGAAAGCAACTGCAGCATCAGAATTTGTAGGTAGCTATGTGGTCCACTGGAAAAAAAATCTAAAGCAAAGTTAGGATAATCCCTTTGTTAGGACCAACCAAACCATCACAAAGTAGTAAGCAAGCTTGCGAGTGTAATTATACTTTTCTTTAGGTTCACTGTTAACTAACACACAAACATACAGTTCCAGTGAGAAGAAAAGAAAGAGACACTTTTAGGCGTGCTGGAAAGCCCAAGACTCCTGGTTATAATATTTGTTAAGCTAGAGTAAGGGGAATATGATTGCTTACTTGATTTTGTGTTATAAGTGTCTCCAGCTAGCATGTCTCCTAAAACTCCAGGTTTGCTCAGATAGAGACTACCGTACTTTTCTGTTTGGTCTGTGCCTTATAAGGAGCCCCTGTATGATGATTAGCTGTGGAGACAAATCCAACTTATTGCTGGATCTTATATTTAAAAAAATAACAGCAACAATCAAGCTGCCATTGCATCTTTTCCTCACTATCTTTTGGTGCAACCTGAGATTTTTCTTTGAACCTGTTATGGTCTAACTTAATTAACTCTGCATACTTCCTCTATTCTGTCTTCATAAGGTTACAATCTTGGGTTTTCCAGTATGCTTCAAATATCTAGCTTGACCACTTGTTTGTGATGTTTCAATTGATCTTTATACACGTATTACCTTATAGTTGAAACTGAATATTTAACTTTGTTTCTCCTGCATTCTGATCTTGGGGCACAAACTAAACATGTAAATTGATGATCTGTAAGTTAATCCAGTGTCTCGTGCCAAACATTTCCTGTAAACTATTAATCAAGCAGCAATATTAATCATGACACTATATCAGTCAAGTATGTCAACCTGTCAATCACTCTGCTCCTGAAATGATAACTGTCCATAACCATCCCAGTTAAAGATCCTGTTGTCAGGATCTACTACTTTCTCCATTAACTCAATCAATAGCTTTGTCACTTGCAGTGTTTTTTACTTGATGAATGAATAACAATCCATGATGTCTGGTATCTCCTCACTAACTGTGAGCAGTTTCCAGAGCTTGCTTTTACACTGAATGTTTAAAATTGGTGTACATTGTACAGCAAAGGTTTTGACATGTGTGCTCTTGCACTGCTTTCACATAGAGGTCCTGTACCCACTGTTTAGCCAACTCACCTGAAAGAAAGCTTCAGCTTGTTAACTGACAAAGTTGGTTGTGTGGAGGTGCTGGGATGGTGGAGAGAGGATCTGCATGGTTTGTCTTTCTGGTCTTTCATCATTGCCCTTTTTTGCCTTCCTGAATCCCAAAGCCAAGTAAGTTTATGTTACCTGAGTGTACAAAATGCCAGTGCAAATATTTTATGCATTCTCACACTACCAGGAAAGGTGACCGTATATGTAGAAAAGAGCAGGAGTGCACCTGATGAGCTTTCACCAACCCCTACAGGTCTTCAGAATATCTTGTGAAGATAGAACCCATCTGTACACAAGTGTAAACATATAGGTTCTGTTCACATAATCAAGTTTCTCCCTTTGTTTAGGCTTAGGGTGGGGCCAGTGGATGCAATGCCCCCTCATGCATTTACTCTCTGCAGATAATATCCTGAAGAGTGCCAAGGGTGCTTATGTGAGAGAATTCTATGGTTACTTCATACACACATTTTTAAAGTGGTGTAGGACTAGGGTTGTGCAAAAAAAAAAAATCCAGTAAATTTCGGGTTTGGGTTTATTGGGCCGATTTTTTTTCAGTAAGTCCAAAATAAGCCAAATACCCATACCGGTAAATATGGGAATTTGATTATTTCCGGGTTTACCAGAAGAATTCAGGCCCATTTATGGGGATTCTTTTTTAAGCTCCGGGGGGCATTTTTGGAGGTAGAGCCCTCAAATTCACAGTGTAGCTTGAAGGGACTCTCATTGCACAGCCCCTGAGGTCTGGTGAAGATTGGGTAAGGGGGTCCAATTTTATGGAGTGTGGAAGGGGTCTCCCTCCTCCATAGAGAAGTATTTCAAACTTTGCAATGTTTCTCTATGGAGGGGAGGCTACCCCTTCCAGACCCCATAAAATCAGACCCCCTTACCAAATCTTCACCAAACTTTGGAGTTTGGGGACTCTACCTCCAAAAATGCCCCCCCCCACCGCCAAACCAGAAGAGCTGGAAAAAATGTTATTATTCGGCTTTTCTGGAAATTGCCTATTCGGCTCGGCTGATTCAAACATGTGTGTTTTTTTCTGGTAAACCCCTGAGCTGAAAATAAGCCGAAATGGCAATTTTCTGCTTAATTTTCGGCTCAGGTTTACTGATATGCACAGCCCTATGTAGGACTGTGCCATAAAGAAAAGGTTTCAGCACTGCTAAGAGTACAAATGGATTGGTCTTCTATGCCACTAAGAAGTAGAACGTTCACAAAAATATGGATAAGTACTGTCATATACTACTAAAAGCAGTAAGTGCTAATTTTATTTCTAAGAAGCTGTCCTATTTTTAGTGATAAAAGTTATTAGGATAATATATAAGCAAATGATGGTTTATCTCTCTTACACAAAATCTCTTTCTTTCTCTCACCCACACATATACCCAGATCCATGTTCTGCTCATATATCAAAGATATACATTAGTTTTCTGCAAATATTGGGGTGAAGACAGGAATTTTAACAGCAGTTGAAGATATGGGATCATAATATTTACTGGCAGTGCTCTTGGATACATTAACTTTATCTATATGGCATAAGATGGGGGTCTGGTTATTCAAAACACTGGTAAATGAACATTATTAATAAGCCTGTTGATTAAGAGCCTTTCCAGATTCAATTTTTGAAATTACTGATCCTCAACAAAAAGCTTGTATTTATGCAGACCATCTGATAAGTTTGGTAAAAGATATATGCATTTTCTATAGAAAAGGAGAGGGGAAGTTAATTAAGAAAAATGCTTCAGAATGTAAAACTATTTTCGCTATGAATCTTTCTCCTCGACCAGAGCATATTATCTCCATTTCTTATTCCCTATATAAATATTGCACAGATCAACACAAAATGATAGTCTGAGGAAGCTCCCCTTTTGAGATCTCAGAAAAGTACAGCAACATACTTCTTCCTGGACATATGACAAGCTATCATGAAACTTAATTGCCATGCTTTGACTTTGATAGAGTATTCAAGTCCTGATTTGGATGGCTATTGGTTCCTCTAGGATCACCTGTTGGAACCCCAGTGACTTCCAGCATATAAACAGCACATGATTCTAGCTAGTTGTGTCCCCTTCCCATTATTGTGAATCCTATCCTCTGCTGCCAACAGGAACAGCTCCCTGCCTAAGTGACAGTCCTTCAAATACTTTAAGAGAGCAATCATATCCCCTCTACATGAAAGCATGTAGATGAGGGGTCTCCACTGTCATGCCTGTGGGTGCCATGTTGCCTACCAGCACCTTACCTGGCACCCACCGAGTGTTTTCATAAAGAAGGTGGGGCCAGGTGGGGCTCTTGTGCAGCATGGCTTCTGATTGGTTGTGCAGATTAAAATAATATTGCTTTGGTGACAGCTGCCACCATAGGGTTGGATTTTAGTCTGTCTCTCACTCCTCTTTCCCAGTGTATTTTTAAAATCACCCATCTTCTCCCTATACTTGGGCTTTCTCTGAGTGTGTGTGTGAATTTTTGTCTCCCATGGAAGGCATTTTGTGGTTGCACCCACCACCCTCTGTCAGAAATCCAAAGGTGCCCACAGGCTCAAAGAGACTGGGAACCCCTGAGTCAGACAGATCTCTAACAGGCAAACTGAGTGAATTTAAAGGACAACTCTTCCAGAAGTCTAACACTCATATTGCTCAAGTTGTGTACTTGTATACCACATAGGTTTACCAGATCCCTGTTTTCAACCTGTGGGAGATTTTGGGGGCGGAGCTTGAAGAGGGCGGGGTTTGGGGAGGGGAGGGACTTCAATGCCATAGAGTTCAATTGCAAAAGCGGCCATTTTTCTCCTGGTGATCTGATCTCTATCGGCTGGAGATCAGTTGAATTAGCAGGAGATCTCCTGCTACTACCTGACAGTTCATGTAGCAACACTTCGGCTCAATAATAATTCAAATTATATCCTGACAATGTTTATTAACACCATAAACAGCTAAACAGAAATATATCAACCTAAACTAATAATTGCTCATTTCATAATAATTGCTCATTTCATATTTACAAAATGTTCATTCACAATCATTCCATCCAGTGTAAATTCACCACAATCCTTAACAGGAAGAACAGTCCTGTAGTATACAATGTGGGCTGTATTAATCAGAAGAAAGACAGTTCAAAGGAGGGAGAGAACATGCCCTCTAGATCTTGGCTGCATTTCGTTGAAGCCTTCTTCAGCTCTGTGATTAATGTAGAGTTAGATTAATGTTGAATTAGTCACCATTGTAGTCCAAAGACTTCTTAGTAGGGACACCGCCCTAGTGGTGAGAGCCTCGTATTTATGGCCAATTGCCACAGTGACCACATGCTACAAAGAATAAAATATTATTATGGCATTAAGTGACACCCGACTTATGGTGACTCCTCATGTGGTTTTCAAGGCAAGAGACAAACCATGGTCATTTGCCAATGCCTGCCTCTGCATAGCAACCCTGGACTAACCAGGGCTAATTCTGCTTAACTTCTGAGATCTGATGAGATCAGGCTAGCCTAGGCCATCCAGTGCTACTGTGGATTGCACAATGCTACTCTAAGACCACTGAAATCAAAGCGTTAAACTGGAGGAACTCTGCATCGGACTGTACTGTAATTGTTTTGGTTTCTCTTGTTTTTTTAAAAAAATATTAAAACCAATTTTAACATCTAAAGGAGTTAGATTAATAACATCCCTGAAATTAGATTACTAATCAAGTACAATTAATATCAAATAATAGTCAATACTAGAATATCATAGAACAGCTTGAAAAGTCTGCAGAAGTTATAAATATTTTGAACAAACAAATAAAGAGAAACAGTTGTCACCTTCAAGGCTCATTTACTCAGTGATAGGAGGTAACAATACTATAAATCACTAGTTACCTTAAGTTATATGATCTTGTGTGCCTTTCAATAATCTTTAAATTTTCTGTCATGGGGATACCTAAGAAGTAAATATTGAGCAGCCGGAGCATATTATTCATGTACAGTATCCAAGTGTGTAAACAGGACCAAAAAATGATCAAAGCAATTCAGAGGACCCCAGTAAAATGTAATTTTATATTTTGAATCTAATGTATGAAGTGCACTAACTGTTAAAGCTTTTGGGAAAGCCTTGCGGGCGTGGCTGCGCTGGTGGAGGGGGCTAGCATATTTGCTCCTGTGCTGGCGTAGATTCCACATTATTCCCATCTCCAAAAGAGTTTCACTCCCCCTTCAGGAATGGGCTGCCCTACTCTAAAAATATTCTATTTATTTATTTTATTTATTATCTATCTTTCTCACAGACACTCAAGGCAGATTAAACAGTATAAGTCAATGCAATTAACAGGATGGGATGCCCAGTAACCAATGTAATAGTATTAGGATTGCACAAATCTAAAACCAAGCAGAAATATGAAACAAAGCTTGGCTTAAAAACATGACAGAATACAACCATAACTAAAAGTCAAGTTCTCCTTTACCTATACATGTGCCATGCCCTATCATTCCTATCACCTGACCCCCTCATTGAACGTTTGCTGTCTGCAGGGCTACAGAAAAAGTTTCCATGCCCAGAGACATAAGGAAGTCTGCATCTAAAGACAGTCAATCATTAAGAGAACACTGGTATAAGATGCTCTATCGGTGGTATATTACTCCAAAGAATATCAAGAACATGGACAATAATTAAAAGGGAATTATGGGAAATGTAAAGAGGTGGCTGGCACTCTATCATATGTGGTGGAGACACAAAAAGACAAAAAAAAATTGGAAAGAAATACATGCTGAAATCCAGACAATTTTTACAATTAAATTTACTATGGAAGCCAAGAGTATGCAATTGGGCATTCTGCCAAAAAATATTCCAATTTTTTTGGAAGAATTGTTTAGATATATGATAATGGTGGCCAGAGTTACATTTGCAACAAAATGGAAAGCAGAAGAGTGTCCTTGCTGGGAGGACTGGGAAAGTAAACTAGCTGAATATGCAGTAATGACAAAATTAACAAATGATGTGAATAAAGGAATAATCAAATAATTTCATGATACATGTAAAACATACTGCTTATATTATTCTTTTTTAAAATGCGGAGCAGAGAAGGAGGTTGCTGAAATGATATATATGAATTATTAATAATCCTCATGTTGTATTGTATTGAAAAGGGGGCACATTTAAATATATCATGATAGATTATAATATGTGGACTCAATTTTCAATATTATTAGAAATTTGTAGCAGTAATCACCATGGCGTTTTTTTTTAATCTATTCTATTTCATTACTATTAATCTTATAATAGTGTTCGACATTATTATCATGTTCATCATGTATTGTATAGGGTATCTTATGATTTATGTTAAGATTTATTATTATGATAATCATTATTTAGTGCTCATTATTATATCACTATTTACTGCTCATAATTGTTGCTATCATCATTAATTGTTTACTGTTTATATGTATACTTTTCCTTCTCTTTTTCTCTTGATGCAATTGCAATTGCTGTTGTAAAATGGTTTCTTTTTTTGTCTTTTTTCTGTTATGTTTATATTTATAAAAATAAAATTTTATTTTTTTAAAAAAGTCTGCACTTATCACCAAGCTGCGAGTACACAGTGACATAGCTGCCCAAAATAACGTCAGCATTTCTCTAGTCATTCAGCTAGTAGGAAACAACTTGAAGCATACTGTTGTTGTTGTTTTCCTGGTTCCATTCGAGGTAAAGTGCTAGGAAACACTCAGTGGGTACAATGGTGCCCTTGGGCAACACATTGGGAATTGCTGGGTTAGACAAATTTGCATTCTGAATCAGGTAAACGTAAACAAACTTCAGTGAAATTTCAACTGCAGACTTCTTCTATTAACTTTGAGTGAGGGAACTGGTTCTCAATTACTTTGAGCCCAAGGACTGTACTCATCAATAGTTACCTGTTAAAATGGTTTACCCTTCCTGTCAAAACCATAGCTAAATTGAGGTTAAGTTTAAACACAGCTAGGAAAGCTTTCAGGCTCTTTAATTTTGGATGTCAGTTATTTAATTGATAAGAAGCTAAAAGTCCATAAGAAAGCAACCCAAATGGCAGTGTTGGGATCAGTGATAGAAAACTCAGGCATTCATCCTTGTCTTTCTCCTGCTTTGATGTTTATGGGTAGATTCATATGAATATACCTCCATCAGCTGTTATTTCTTTTTACCCACTTAGTACTGAATATGCACATGGGTTCCCTTTCTGCATATTTCCAAACCTTATTTGGCCAGTTAGTACAGGTCATTTAAAAGAAACCTCCTAAATTCATGCTGTTAAAAAATGGATGAGACAACTCTTGAGGAAGATCCTCAATTTAAAATGTTAATTAAATAAGACAATTTAGGTCTAATGAGCTAAGTAGTGTTTGGATGGATATCAAATGAAATCAACAAGTTAAATTGTAGGTGACCCAAAAGGTTTAAAGAATAACCCCACAACCAAGATATGATGTAAATACCAGACTAGCAAAGCTAGAAATGAGAATTAATGAACATGAAAAAGCACATCCACTGGTTAACAATCTGAAAAGATTGAAAGAAAGTCTCAAATCAGATGGAAAGATGAAATACCTGACAGCCTATGGCAAAGTCTGCAGAAAATGTAATTCATATGGAATGGGACTGTAGCATTAAAACATAGCAGGCCATATTTTATTGCTCCATTAATACATGCCTCAGGTGTGTTCTGAGGCAAGTGGCCATCGGCTATTTCTAGTGGTGTTTTGAAGTCATATAGCTGAGAAACACCAAAAGCAGCCCTTTGATCAATGACACAAAATCCAGTCTGGGAGTATGACTGAAGAGAAGGAAAGTGCCAGTGGGTCTTGGTTTAAATATAGAGTAGATATGGACGGGTTAAAACAAGGAAGCAAACAACTGTGTGAGGAGAAAACAACCTCTTTTATATGCTATCCAGGCAGTATGTTCTCAAAAGTAATGGTAGGTATGAATGACCTTGTAAACTCCTTGCCTCCAAAGTGGGAATCTGAAAATCACAAATGCTGCAAAAAGATTCTGGATAAAAATGTAGACAGAATTGAGGATCAGTGGCCATATAGTATAGGATTATGGTCTATTTTACCATTTCTGTAAGGAAAAGTAAGATCTACACTATTCAAATAGAAAACTGTCTTCTTGAAAGATCTGTTGATGCTAAACTTATACAAGGCCCTTTAAAAACAACAACAACAACAACAACAATAATTAGAGGATCTGCCATATTCTGGCTAATCTAGTTATGGCCTAACATGTCCACAAACTAGGTCTAATCATCTAGTCCCTCTTAAAACAATATGAAGCAGGCAAAAAAAGGCTGATCAAGTTGCCACTCAGAGGAGACCCTCAAAATTCCTGCTCAGCCCTGAAATGACCAGTTAATCCCAAGTTGCCCTAGAGAGGCAGACAACAGCATATGGAAAATCTGTGCCTGGAGGAAGCAAGGATCCACTTTTATGTTCTTCTTCTTGGCCACTCCTCATAGGCTCAGCAACTAAACAGCCTACACAATCAATGCCTTGTGCTCTCTTTGATTTAGAAGGAGCTGGGACAACAGCATCCCCAATAACAATGGTCATGAATGAGTTCATCAAAATCTAAGCCCTTATCCAAGATACCTAACAATCTACAACTTGACTACAACATCTGGCCATCTGATCTAATTTTGTGAATTTGCTTCTGTTTCTATGGTGAACACATTTATCATTGAAATGTATACTGAAAGCTTATTCAAGCTGACTTTCTTCATGTTGGTGGAAACTGTGACATGGGCAGCATAGGTAGCTTAGGAAACACCAGAGTAATCATAGAGCTAGGCCACCTGATGATAAAGGCACTAGTAAGCAGGTTAAAAGTTTCATTTTAGGTAACTGCTGGGATACTGTCATAAAAGCAAGTAGGGAAATAAAATTAGTTTGGGGTTAGCTTTCTTTCCAAGAAAGAGTGGGGCTAGGAAACAATTCCTGACTTAACTTCTTTTGCAGCAAGTGATGAATAAATGGCAAAAGGTTGAGTATCCCTCATCCAAACAGCTTGGGACCAGAAGTGGTCCGTATTTTGGATCTGTCCGTATTTTGGATCTGAAGTTCAACTGTTGCAAGGAGGGAAGCTAAACTGAAGTCTAGTCTCATTCACAGTTTAACTTCGGCTGCAGCGGAGACCCTAAACTGAATTCTGGGCGTGCTGCAAGTTTGACTGCGGTGGGGAAGCTAAAGTTAAATCCTCACCACCCGGCTTCTCTGGACTTTGGAGAGGCCTGGCGGCAGGGATGTGCTTGCATGTCAGCTCCAAAGGTCCAGATTTTGGGTCAGTCCAGCTTTTGGATGTCTTGATAGGGGACTCTCAACCTGTAAGACCTTTGGACTTAGTCTTTACTGTGAAGCTAAATTTTATACCCATTACAATTGGCAAATCCTGATGCATGTGCTGAACAGTGGCACACCAGACAATTTTGCTTGTATACAGGTCCATTCTCTCGTCAAGCAATGGCGGTGAGCCCCTGAGTACTGATGGTGCTGCTAGGACTCAGGCTGCTCTCAGTAATTCAGGCCAAGTACACCCCTTTCTCTCCCCTGTTTAATGGCCAGCACATCAACATCTTCTTAGAAAAAAATATTGTTTTCATCGCAACCGGCAGGGGTGGAGGGACTTACTGGTGGTGGAGAAGGCAAAGCAGCAACATCACCGGTGATGCAATGATGTCACTTCTGGCATACACCAGAAGTGACATCAGAGTATTGTCAGCAACACTGGTATTTGAGCATAGTTGTTTTACCATAGGGTTTTGGCTCAAATATCAAAGCATCCTTCGTTTTGCGCTGACATCACTTCCGGGCACACGGGGAGTGATGTCAGCGTGTCAGGACACTGCTGGCGTCCCCTCTGTTTTTGCACCATTTTCCCCTACCAGCCAGTTGATCAGTGGCATGGAGGGAAGTTATGGCGGAGAGGCTGGCAGCCGTATGTTTTCAGTACTTGGCCCAAAAAGCTTATATCAGCTTATACCATCTATACCATCTTACTGGCCTCTTCCCCCATCCCCTGCTCCATCTTGAGTGGGAACGATACAAGTGAAGGGTTGCCGCCTGCATGGTCCCTACTGTTTTTAGATTTGGTGCACCATCATGTTAGGTTTTAGAATTTTATTGTTGGTTTCATTATGGATATTTATATTGGTTGGATATTTATATTGGTTGTTGTACTTTTAAATGATGTTACCCACCCCCCCGAGCCAGCTTGCTGGGGAGGGCGGGTTATACGTCGAAAAATAAATAAATAAAGGTTGTCTACCTTGCATCTTACGACCAATCACAAGGAATGAACCCTTCCAGGAAGTGATATTATCCTCTTCTGTAGCAATCTTTACATTGAAAAGTGTAAAACGGTTAGAGGGAAATCAGGGTGAGAAAATTATTTATTGCCTACTTGTTGATAAAATTTCCCAAACTCATCACTGTTTTGCACACCTCTATTCTTTAACAGAAACTGAAAATAATTCAGTTATTACACTCAGTCAATTCACAGGAGAATTACAGTATGAAACAGATCCTTCTGCTATGATCCATGTGAAATTATAACAAATTATGTTAAAGAACACTCCTTTAAAAATCTTTTTAAAGGATTATTGGGAAGCTTAAAACTGATTTAAAGAGAGTGATATTATTACAGATATAAAACCATCATAATCTGTAAACTATAAAGGATAACCGAGCAAAACATCAATTATGCTGATTAATCCCAGCCTAGTTGCATCCTTATACAAAATATCATAATACATGCACAAAAAAATCCCACAGGGGAGCAATCAATTGGTTGTACAACAAAGGCATAGCTCATTCTCAGTCACTCTAAATATCTTATTCAAGTAGGGACAATCTATGTAATATCAAAGGTGCATATTAATCTTATGGTTATTTAAAACTCAAATAACCATGGTATAATCAACTTTCCCAAGAATTGGTGGTCACTATATTCCTTCACGTCATATATCATATAGAAGAATTTCTGGCTGCATTTATCAGTTTTGTACATAAATAAAAGACTGTGTCATATGACTCACTGCACATAAGAAGTTGCTCATTCAGAGTAAGGGACACAATAATTTTATAGGTTGGCTTGAACTTTGGTGGTTTGTTTGGGTTCTAGAAACAGTCTCTAGACATACTACATTCAGAGATGAGTTTTGACAGAAATACTGACCCCTGTTGTTCATGCCTTTGGGATTAAAAGTAGCTATTGTTCCCCCTTTAGTGCTGCTGGCTGTTCATTCCTTTCTTATACTGATGCTGCATAATAGTCTATTGATATTTTTCATGGGATGCTAATTGTTGTGTAATCCTGAGGGCCACAGTGGCTGAGGCAGCTGGCCATCGGCACCACAGCAGCAGCACTGACCAGATCCCTATGAACGTTCTGTACCAGGGGAAAAACAACACACACCCCTCCACAAAGCACAGACTGCTTATTGAGCATGACAGAGTCCATAGCAACCCCAGCAACCCACCACTCAGGCAGTGATGTTCGATGACATTCTTCTGAGCGGCACATACAGGAGCAGCCAATACTGCCTACTGATGTACTCACTGCATGACAAAACCACTCTCTCCCCCACAGAGTACCAGAGGATAGGGACAAAAGACCCAGGGACAGCACAACCACAATAGAGTAATGTGGCCTGAGTGTCTCCTGAAAGCCCATGGGGAACGGGGGCCACACAGTGGAAGGATGTCCACCCACCCCTCTGGCAAGGGTCTGACTGGCATCAAAAGCACTGCCCACATGCAACCACCCCTGCTCCAAGCCACATACATCCTTCCCCTGAAAAAGAAACTGAAGGGGGCAAAAGACAGGCTCAAACCCTCAGCCCCCACACCCAATACCAGCAGTAGTCCAAGAAGGCAGGTGAAAAAAGAAGAGTTGGTTTTTATATGCCAATTTTCTCTACCTTTTTAAAGGAGAATCAACTGGCTTACAATCTTCTTCCCTTACTCTCCTCACAACAGACAGCTTGTGAGGTAGGTGGGACTGTGAGAGATCAGAGAACTGTGACTAGACCAAGGTCACCCAGCTGATTTCATATGTACAAGTGGGGAAACCAACCTGGTTTACCAGATTAGAGTCCAGCACTCATGTGGAGGAGTGGGGAATCAAATCCAATTCTCCAGATTAGAGTCCACCACTCTTAACCACTACACCAGCAAGCCATCAGGCATTAAGAACTCTACTGCATCCTTGACATCCTCACTAGCCATATGGAACCAGGCAGGCTGACAGACAGGCACAACTCAGTGGAAAAGCATCAGGACTGTGTGTCCAGGGCTTCTGGTTTGATCGCCATATGGGGAGAGGCCAGAGGCAGGAAAATGTTTTGGAGATGACATTTCACCTTTACAAACCACAAAAGGGGAACAGGATGGCACTATAAAATGAGCAACACAGGACAGCCATATTTTGGCTGAAACACCCCTTCACAATTCTTCTGTGCCACACTCTTGCAACTCATCTACCCTGCGTCCTGTGCAACCACACTGCATGGCTTATCAGATGCCAGCGGTGCTGTGGGGGAGTTGAGACCCAGAGACCTTTCACCCTTGCTAGAGCAGATAATCTTCACTTGGATCACACCCAGCCAGCTTTGCAAGCTGCGCACAGCAGCCAGCAGAGTGTGTAAGTGGGAAGGGGGTGGGGACCATGTCAGTCTATTGAAGAGGTGAGCTGCAACGCATGAAAGCTCACAGTGAACCACGTGTCATTGTACATTAAGGTGCCACTGGATGGTGTTATATTTTGAGCTAAACCAAACAGAGATGCAGTGGCACCATGAAGACTGACAACATCAATCCCAGCATGAGCACCCCTCAACCAGAATCCACACCCTCACAGGTATGAAAGAAAGATCCTTCTAGGAGGCACCATGGGGAAATCACAGAAGGGAGCAGAGAATGGCATGTTGTGAGGGGGTGGTGGTGAGATGGGATGGGATGGGAAGCAGGGCAGAGTTCTAGATTTCTTCAGACTTTTTAACACAGAAATTATAATGAGGTACCCAGCATGGCCCCTGTGCTTCTGCAAACTACTCCAGGAAGCCATGGGGAAATGGGGTGAGTTCTCCTGGTCACAGCATGCCAGTGAGCAGGATAGGCTTGCCAGACAGATGGCTGCCTGAGTCAGGATGCTGCAAGAGCTGGGCTGGAACCAGTGGGATGGTAACCCCATGGCAGAGTATCAGGATGCCATCTTTCCAGGTCTCCAACCTGTTGAAACAGAGGCATATGCAATGATGATGAACAGCACAGTAGTTCGGACCACTGCAGCAATGCCAGGGGGGCCCCAGAGAGTCTGTGCCCTCCCATAGAAGGGGCTCCATTTTTTGGGATACTCTCCCTCAACTCATGCCATAGCCTCCAAATGACACTTACTCATCCACTGTGTGGGTTGCACCTCAACTGTAATTACTCCATCTGCTGCTCCATAAGGCTCTGATTCTGCAAGGCAATCAGTGCCATGGTGACCAGTAGATCTATGGTTCTTATTTGGTACAGGAAGAGTGCAAGAGAATAAAAAGCAGGGTTACAACACCAAAGAATAATATAATTAATTAATTAAATAATTAAATACCAGTTATGAAGGAAGAAAGCCAGCAGGGGTGGGGGGCTATCCAGTGTGCTGCATGGAGTGTCACATGTATGACATGTATGTATGTATCTGCCTGCTGGACAGAAGTCGTGGGTGTGTACTCGGTGCAGGGAGCTCCTGGCTCTCAGGAAGCGAGTTCGCTTCCTTGAGGACAAGGTAGCTCAACTGGATGAGCTGAGGCAGGCAGAGAGAGAGGTGACGACTCCGAGGATGAAATAGTCACATCCCAGTCCCAAGGTGACGGCAACCTGCCCGTCACAGATGATGGAGCCCTTGGGGAAGGAGGCCATCTCACTGAGGTAGAGGGATGTGGTACCTTAGAAGGGACCTCTTCCTTGGTGGATGAACAGATATCTTTGGTGGATGAACGGATATGCCTCAGAGGGGAGGGGAGCTTCTTGTAGTGGGGGATTCAATCCTTAGAAATGTAGATAGCTGGGTTTCTGGCGGGTGCATGGACCGCATGGTGACTTGCCTGCCTGGTGCGAAGGTTGCAGACATTACCCGCCATATAGGTAGTCTGGTAGATAGTGCTGGGGAGGAGCCAGTGGTTGTGGTGCATGTTGGCACCAACGACATGGGGAAATGTAGTCCGGAGGTCTTGGAATCCAAATTTAGGTTGCTAGGCAGGAGACTAAAAGCCAGGACCTCCAAGGTAGCTTTCTCAGAAATGCTACCTGTTCCACGTGCAGAACCAGCTAGGCAGGTACAGTTGGTGAGTCTCAATGCGTGGATGAGACGGTGGTACAGAAAAGAGGGCTTTAGATTTGTAAGGAACTGGGCAACATTTTGGGACAAACCGGGCCTATACAAAAGGGATGGGCTCCACTTGGAACCAAGATGGAAACAGACTGTGGCATGAAATATGAAAAGGTGGCAGAGTAGCTTTTAAACTGAACCTGGGAGGAAAGCTGACAGGAGCTGAGAAGCATCTGGTTTGGGCAAACTCAGTGCACACGGACAAAAGGAAAATTGCTTCAGATTGCCCACATAGGAATTACTTAGTCATGAAAGGGAATTGAAAAAAAATGATAGATAGCCATTCAAAGATGCCCAAAGGCACATGCCAGGCAAGCCGAAAGAGAGAAACAGTGTGGAGGTGTTTCTATGCTGATGCTAGAAGCCTCCAAGCAAAAATGGGGGAATTAGAGTGCATGGTTTTAAGAGAAAACATAGATATAGTGAGCATTACAGAAACCTGGTGGAGGGGAGAGAACCAGTGGGATACAGTCATCCCTGGTTACAAACTGTATAGAAATGACAGGGAGGGCATATTGGAGGGGGTGTTGCTATGTATATCAAGGAAGGCATAGTGTCTAATAAGCTAGAGACCATAAAAAGGGCAGAATCCTTATGGGTGACAATTCTGGCCCCAAAGGAGATTTAGTACTGGGGACATTCTATCGGCCCCCTGAACAAATGGCTCAGGGTGATCTTGAGATGGAAAATGAAATTAGGGAAGCATGTAAAGGTAATGAAGTAGTAATAATGGGAGACTTCAACTTCCCTTATATTGATTTGATAAATGTATGCTCCAGTCAAGCCAAAGAGATAAGTTTTTTAGACATCCTAAATGACAGTGCCCTCGAACAGCTGGTCATAGACCCAACCAGAGGGGAGGCAATCCTGGATTTAATACTCTGTGGTGCTGCCAGTGACTTAGTGCGGGATGTGGATGTAGTTGAGCCAGTTGGCAATAGTGATCACAATGGCATCAAATTTAATTTATATGTAAGTGGGAAAGTGACTGGGAAATCTCACACAATTACCTTTGACTTTAAAAGAGGGAACTTCTCTAAAATGAGAAAACTGGTAAAGAGAAAGTTGAAAGGAACAGGTAGGAGGGTTAAATCTCTTGAAAAGGCTTGGGGATTACTCAAGTCCACATTACTAGAGGCTCAGCTAGTTTGTATGCCGCAGGTCAGGAAAGGTATTAATAAGTCCAAGAGGTCACCACCAAGGTTAACAGGTAAGGTGAAGGAAGCAATTAGAGAAAAAAAGTCTTTTTTTCTCTAATTGCTTCTTTCAGAGACTGAATCAAAAAGATTTTGAAAGGCATATTGCTAAACACATTAAAACAAACAATAAGAACTTCTTTAAGTATATTAGGAGTAGGAAACCAGCTAGGGAAACGGTTGGACCACAACGGTTGGATGACAATGGGAGTAAAGGAACTCAAAGGGAGGATAAAGCGATTGCTGAAAAACTAAATGAATTCTTCTCATCTATCTTCACTGCTGAAGATACAGGGCAGATTCCTTCTCCTGAACAGAGATTTTGGAGAGGGGAAAATGAGGAACTGAGGCAAATAGTGGTAACAAGGCAGGAAGTCCTAGAATGTCTAGACAAACTGCAAACTAACAAGTCACAGGGACCAGACAGTATTCATCCTAGAGTTCTTCAAAAACTCAAATGGGAAATTGCTGAACTTCTAACAAAGATATGTAATATGTCCCTTCGATCAGCCTCTGTACCAGAGGACTGGAGAATGGCCAATGTAACACCCATTTATAAAAAAGGTTCCAGGGGGGACCCAGGAAATTACAGGCCAGTTAGCTTAACGTCTGTTCCAGGTAAATTGGTGGAAAGCATTATTAAAGATACAATTGTCAAGCATATAGAAGGGCAAGGTCTGCTGGGCAAAACCCAACATGGCTTCTGTAAGGGTAGGTCCTGTCTCACCAACCTATTAGTGTTTTTTGAAAGCGTCAATAAGCATGTGGACAGGAATGAGCCTGTGGATATTGTGTATTTGGATTTCTAAAAAGCTTTTGACAAAATCCCCCACCAAAGACTGCTAAGCAAACTTCATAGTCATGGGATAAGAGGACAAGTCCTCTTATGGATTGAGAGTTGATTGAAAAATAGGAAGCAGAGAGTAGGAATAAATGGTCAGTTCTCACAATGGCGGGATGCGAGCAGTGGGGTGCCTCAGGGATCTGTGTTGGGACTGGTGCTTTTCAACCTGTTCATCAATGCCCTGGAGTTGGGGTTAAACAGTGTAGTAGCCAAGTTTGCAGATGACACCAAATTATTTAGGGTGGTTAAAACAAAATCCGACTGTGAAGAGCTCCAAAAGAATCTCTACATACTGGAAGAATGGGCATTAAAATGGCAAATTACATTCAATATGAGTAAATGTAAAATGATGCATATTGGGGCAAAAAAACCCAACTTCACATATACACTGATGGGATCTGTGCTGGCAGCGACAGACCAAGAAAGGGATCTTGGGGTGGTAGTGGATAGCTCAATGAAGATGTCAACCCAGTGTGCAGCTGCTGTAAAAAAGGCAATAATTAGACAAGGAATAGAGAATAAAACTGCTGATATCATACTGCCCTTGTACAAATCTATGGTGAGACCACACTTGGAATACTGTATACAGTTCTGGTCACCACACCTAAAAAAGGATATTCCAGAGCTTGAGAAGGTGCAGAAAAGAACAACCAAAATGATTAGGGGACTAGAGCAACTGTCCTATGGGGAGTGGTTAAGACGCTTAGGGCTGTTTAGCTTGGAAAGAAACTGGCTAAGGGGAGACATGATATAGGTTTATAAAATTATGCATGGTTTGGAGAGAGTGGACAGGGAGACGTTTTTCTCCCTCTCCCATAATACTAGAACACGGGGTCATCTGCTGAAGCTGAAGGGTGAGAGATTCAAAACAGATAAAAGGAAGTATTTTTTCACACAACGCATAGTTACATTGTGGAACTCCCTGCCCCAGGATGTGGTGATAGCTGCCAGCTTGGAGGGCTTTAAGAGGGGAGTGGACATATTCATGGAGGAAAGGGGTATTCATGGCTATTAGTTAGAATGGATACTAGTCCTGCTGCATACCTATTCTCTCTAGTATCAGAGGAGCATGCCTATTATATTGGGTGCGGTGGAACACAGGCAGGATTGTGCTGCTGCAGTCGTCTTGTTTGTGGCTTCCTAGAGGCACCTGGTTGGCCACTGTGTGAACAGACTGCTGGACTTGATGGGCCTTGGTCTGATCCAGCAGGGCCTTTCTTATGTTCTTATGGTGCACAGTTGGTTAGCTATCAGTCAGTCCTTGAACTGCAGTTGTGCCTGATTCCTCCACATGGGGAGGGACTGTCTTGACAGCTTGGCACAGGGCTGCTAGCATAGCTGCCACATCACCCTCTCCCCGCAATATGCATCATAGCCAATACTCCTGGGTACACTTTTCTGGGGGTATGTCCCATGCATGAAATGCTGGGTCCAGCTGCCTTGGGTCGCCCTCATACTCGTGCACTGCTAGCCTTAGCTGCAGGAGCCTGCATTTGCCAAGGTAGCACACAGGACGCATGCAAGGGGGAAGGGAGAGGTGGGTGCAGACATATGCACTGAGCCTGCTGGATCCCCACCCCTCGTCACCTGTCAATGTGGGGTTGCTCCTTTGGTGTGTGATCCAGAGATAGAGTGCCTGTTCTGAAATGAGACCACAGCAAGGAGATTTGCTCCCCTCCCCCCAGTGTAAATGCTACCAAAACATGCAGTTTGTCTCCAGGTGCTTTATTCCTTAGCCATAGCTCATCTAATTCTTGTTCCTACCCCAGCAATTATAGTTAAATTAGAATAAATAGCACAATTATTATGTCATATATGAACATGCCACTACAAGACAATGCCCTTTTAAAATATCTGTCCACTATGTCTGTCTATGGGGCATTCTTCACGGTAGATTTTGCTTCTGTTTTGCCACGGACTAAAGAAAAACACGATTTAAATGTTTTTTTCATGGCCGCGATTTATCCCCATCATTTATCTGTAGTTTTGGTTTTTCATGGGAACAAAGCACGCTGTATTTGACAACGGTTTGGTCTGTCCCTTTTGCAGGAGCCCTCCCCTTCCAACAGGCTCATTGTTTATGCCTGCCCCCAGCTCCGCCCCAACTCCGCCCAGCAGAATACCTCGTGAGGTTCACCAGCCCCAGCACAAAAAATAAGCACCAGTCCCTCTGGTCTCCTCCATTTTTCTTCCACCCTCGCTCTGTTCTGCTTTGGGAACAGTCAGATTCCAAATTGGGGGTGGGGGGGAAGGCAGCGCTTTCCTCAAAGCTTCCCTCTATTTTCTATAGGTGTGGAACCCATTGCCCTTTAATGATAGATAGGATTGGGGGGGGCAGGGAATCCATGTGCCCAGAGAAGTGTTTAGCTGAAAGTGGGAATGGGGGGGTGGGGGGAGAGGAAAGAAGGCCCCTGGATTGCGCGCTGGCCATGATCCAGCCACATTGCATCGTGAAAGACAGGAGGGCTCCTAGCTTGCATGCCAGCCCCGATCCAGCCAGTGTGCATGGCGAGGGGGGGAGAGGAAAGGCCCCTGGATTGCGCTCTGGCCATGATCCAGCCACATTGCATCGTGAAAGACAGGAGGGCTCCTAGCTTGCGTGCCAGCCCCGATCCAGCCAGTGTGCATGGCGAGGGGGGGGGGAGAGGAAAGGCCCCTGGATTGCGCGCTGGCCATGATCTGGCCACACTGCATCGTGAGAGACAGGAGGGCTCCTAGCTTGCGTGCCAGCCCCAAACCAGCCAGTGCGCATGGCGAGGGGGGGAGAGGAAAGAAGGCCCCTGGATTGCGCGCTGGCCATGATCCGGCCACAGTGCATCGAGAGAGAGGAGAGAGATAAGAGGAGGCTGGCCGCCCCTCTTCAGAAAAGTGATGGGAGGGAGTTTTGACTTGGGTTTTCCGCTCTCAGGATGCACATTTTCCCCATCCGATTTCTCAAAAATCCCCCCTCCCCTTTGGGGCAGAAGGGCTAACAGCCCCTTCTCTTGAAGATCCCCCCCCCCCACTGCCCTAGACTGAGCTGCCACCACCACCACCCCCAGTACGCGAGGAGCACATGGCGTGGCCCCGCCAGTCTTCCCCTGGAGCCGTCCGTCCAACGTCCCCCTGGGCTTGGAGGTGTGGGCCCAGCTCCAAGACCCATCCCGGGCGAGGGGCGGGGAAGGCTTGCAGGGACGGAGGGAGAGAAGTGCCAGGATTCTAGGCAGGCAGGCAGGCAGGCAGGCAGCCAAAGGGGCGGTATTCTTGTCCGACCGCAAAACTCCCCCAGCCAATCACCGTTCTTGGGGGAGGAGAAAGGAGACGTCCCGGGGAGCGAAGAAAACATTTTTTCATGGGCATCCGTGCAAGAATACACATGTTCACAGAAAAGATCGTTTCAAAAGTGGCTTGAATTGCCTCTCTTTTAACCCGGCTTATTTTGCTAAGGGGGGGAAACCACGGATCTGCAGTGAATAACCAAAATTTGACTCCGATGCAAATCAGCATTGAAACAGCAGCAAATGTCCATGAAGAATACCCCTATGTTTTATTGAATCCCAAGTTATATTTCTGTCTGAATGTTAATATTCCTTAATGAAATCCAACCTGAAATATTCCATGCAAATTACATTTAGTATCTTTGTATGTGGTGAATGTTGATACCTCCTCTCATCCCTAATGTGAAATTAATTTTTTGCCGGCTCACAAATTCTCTTTATGAAATACAATTAAATAGACCTCCAGATCTCTGTTCTGATATTACAGCTTGTTTCAAGAGCTCACTTAGGGGTAAACTCTTAAGAAGAAAGGATTTATCAAGAGTTAGTTTTTAGTCACTTTTTTAAAAATTTAGGAATTGATTCACCATGTACAGGCCTAATGGATTGCCTCCTCCATGCCCTTCCTATATATGCAGAATGTGTATGATTTATACATATGACACATCCCAAATGACAATAATTGTATTCATTTTGTAACTGTAGATGGATTTATGAGTACAAAGTGGAATATATGAGATGCAAAGATGTAAGAAAAAATGTACAAGATCATTTGAAAGGAAATAATTCACCTGCAGGACATGGCCTACTATGCCCAGAATGTCCCTTGATACAGCTGTGATTTTCTAGAAGTGATTCCTCTGATTCTAGTGGCTTGAAAAACACCATCATGCAGGCAAACAAATCACCACATGGCAGTTGCAGCTGCATCTAGAAATGTGCTGACATACTCAATGCTTTCTCCATTATCGCCATGTGATTGTGAGCATGCCTGCTGCGCCCTGAAAATGTCTGAGGCCATTTAGTAAAGATGTAGTAGTCACTGATTGCCAGAGTAGAAATTTACTGATTTGTTTGTTTATTTACATTATTGATAGTATGCCTTTCTCACAGGGACTCAAGGTAGATTACACATCGTATGTGCACCAACACAAATCTGTGTCAAGGCAAGTCTTGACAAAATGCAATGAAAAGTCAGTACTGTATCATAAGCCTTAATTTTAAAAAAATCATGGCATCTGTTCATACATGTTTATATCCATTATTCTGAGGCCTGGATTTCTAGTTTGGAATTCAAGGAGGTTACAAATTATATACACATACAAATTATATACACATACATTCACACAGTTTGCACTCCTTCGGGGAGTCTATTTCATCATACACGTCAAACATCTTATACATTGTTCTTATATTCTAAATTTTAGATAATAAAATCTTTCTATACTATATAGTAAATTTTATAAGCTGATCCTTATATCTAACTATCTATCCTTTCCATTTAACATAATCAAAATAACATTCCCATTTCTTTTGGGATTCTTCAGTCGTCTTCTCTTTCATCAAGCTGGTCAGTCTGGCCATTACCGCAAATTCGTCCATTTTTTGTTGCCACTTTTCCAAATCTGGAATATCCTCCTGTTTTCAAGATGCTGCCAGCCCAGTACTAGTCTAGCCACCGTTGTCAGATAGCCAAATATTTCTCTATGGTTTCTGTCCAAATTATCTGGCTCAATTCCTAGCAACATAGTTTCTGGGTTCAAAGGAAATTTGATTCTTAAAACTTTCTGCATTTCTTGATGAATTTGTATCCAAAATTTCTTAACTTTCTTGCATGTCCACCACAAATGAAAATAAGCTTCATCTTTGTCTTTACATTAGGAAAACAAGGAAAATATTATTCAGCAAAAGAGATGTTCAAGCATCCCTGGTACTTCTGCCTGGAGATTGTCAGAACTTGAGGCAGTGATTTTTTTAAAAAAAAATTATTCAGTCCCCTCTAACCATATTTTCAGGCTTATGCTTAACTGATTTTTCTTGAGACAACAGTGTCAATCTTCTGCCACAAAAGAATATTGACAGATTATATTAGTTACAAGGCAGGATTTCTATGAACCCAGTTGTTCTCAGTTGCACAAAACAATGAAACATCTGTCCAGTCCAGCTAAAAGGATGGAAAGAAAATTACAGGCAGAGATGTCATGACAGAATTCCTCAGGCACAAATGTAGCTTGGAAATCAGTCTGTAGTCAACATCCCACTGCAATAAAAATTATTTCCATTAAGCAATATAAGTAATTTCCACATTCTTTATGATTCTATTAGATCGACATCTTATGCCATAAATTATATTCTTAATTTTCAGTTTCTACTTCAAGATACTGTTGTCTGCCTTGAATACATTTTCTTTTTTTCATACCATGAAACAATATGGATGGATCTATATTCATTTTTCTGTTGTTTATGTGCAACAGAAAGACAAAACATACATTGATGCTGATTGTTTCCACTGAAAGCATTGCTAACGATGAAATTTAAAAGTTATTGCTCTTCAAGTACTGGAGGCATCAAGCTCTAGCTTTAGATTATCTTTGCTATTGTTTAAATTCCCAAGTATGAAAAATGACAGAAAAGGGCTTAAATCCACAGGCAGTTACTCATGGAATCAAGGAACCACAGAGGTGGAAGTTACATTATAGACCATCTGGTCCAAACTTCTACACAATGCAGGAAATCCAGAGCTACTGAAGTTCCCACCAAAGCCCGTCCAGCCTCTGTTTTCAAGCCTCCAGTAAGGGAAGCCTATCATTCCCCTAGATAACTTAGTCCACTGTGCAGTTGCACTTTTTATTAGACAATTTCTTCTTCAGACAATACTTTTTCTTTTGAACTTCATATGTGATCTTTGGACACGACTCAGATCCATTACTCCTTGATATTCATAAATCCATTACTACTTACATTACAGAATCAATGTGCATGATATTTACATCAATATACAATGTTCATGTTGTCCAGGTCATACTAGAGGACAGCCCTCTTTAATGAATATGAACTTTGCCACTGACTTTGGCAGCAGAGCATTTGCTATTTACCAGTATTTGTTCAATATTTAGGAATCTTTCAATGATGCCGTATATTTTGTCTACCCCAACAGGCAAAGCTTGAACCTTTTTTTTATGAAAGTACAGCTTCTTTGCATAAGGTGAAAATAACTCATTTTGTAATGCATCGCCATATCTCTTGTCATATGAAGACTGGAAAATGTACAAAAGTATTGGGTGGGGGGGCAAATGATTGGCAGCAGGGGCATATTTTTTGGAACAATCTAATTGCTCTAAAAGAAAATGCCAGTGATCCTGGAATTAATCCAATAGAAATAGATCATCATTCATTTTGAACAAGAATAAGATCTTCACAGATCTTATTCTTATAGTAGCAAATTATTTTGAAGAATGATGGTGAACCACAACCAAATCTGGCTGACAAGTGACATTTAGCAAACATGCACTTGTGGCATGCATACATGGAAAACACAATGCCTACGCATAAAGCAGTCCCTCTTTACCATGATCATCCCCTTTGAAATGTCAGGAGGACAAATAATGGCATGTAACCTGTCACTGACTGCCAATCAAAAATCATCATGTTCTGTGTTTACATCTGGGTTTTATATATGGAGATACAGTAGAAGAAAAGGACGGTAGAGAAAAAGGATGAAATGCCTGTTAAGTTAGCAGCTGCAGACACGCTTTAAGGAATGAAGTTAATAAACAGTTCCATGAATAGGTACACTCAGCTTTTCAAGGTCTGTATAATTAACACACTGCTCTGTTCCTGTGGTTTCTATTTCTTCTTTCTAGCCTTCATTTCATTTTCTGTGTTCTAGTCTGCTTACTGGCTCAAATCCACCAGAACTTGCTGTTCAACCCAAGGAAATGGATTACTGTATCTAGGAAGAGCTATGTTCAATATTTTGTGCCAGGATATACATGAAGTTTGGGTGCTAGATAGGGTTGCCAGGTCCCTCTTTGCCACCAGTGGGAGATATTTAAAGCAGAGCCTGAGGAGGGCGGGGTTTGGGGAGGGGAGGGATTTCAATGCCATAGAGTCCAATTGCCAAAGCAGCCATTTTCTCCAGGTGAACTGATCTCTATCAGCTGGAGATCAGTTAATAGCAGGAGATCTCCAGCTAGGACCTGGAGGTTGGAAACCCTAGTGCCAGCACAGAAGGGTGGACTATGGATGCAATGAATGTCCATGCAGGTGATTTCCAGGAATGAAAAACCTCAATGTAATTGTTACAGAAAGGAACACAAACACAGCAGTAGGAAAAAATGGAGTTGCTTTGCAAGATGTCCTGCAACTAGTCCACCTGCACACAGAAGAAATTCACAGTAGCTCAGTGTGATGTGAAACTGCAAGAGAATCAGCTATCTGAATAGATAGCAGTAATGAGAACTAAACAAGTAACATATCAGAGTTATTAGAATAGGAAACACTGATAAGCAATAGCTTGATAGCATACATAATAGGAAATATATCCTCTTTTGTATAAGTGTCATAAACATTAGGTGATGTGGATGTTTTCACAGAAATAATTAATGAGATTTCACATTTCCCTTACAGAGCAAGGAACAGCGCTAGTCAAAGATGTTTCTTGTACATTTGAATCAGTTATGGAGTTAGAGGGATTATTGGTCCACCTGGCATCGCCTTCTTTGTAGGACCAGCAGGGGTTCAGGATGAATCAAGCATTGGCTGTTGTATTTTTGAGGCTTTTGAAGATATGGCAAATAAAAGGAATACTGTGGCACAGCTTTGGTTGTCCTGGAGAAGGCTAAGGGAACTTGTTGGGTCAACAGAAGCACAGTGGAGATAAAACTGGTCCAGGAAAAAGGCCGTGGGCTGGCCTGGCCCACCACATCCCCTGACACAGGGGGAGGAAGATCAGGCCACTGCCTTGAGCAGGGTGAGAGCTGCTGGTTTATATCTGTCTGACTCACATGAGCCAATGACTTGCAGTTAAGGTTGCCAACCTCCAAATACTAGCTGGAGATCTCCTGCTATTACAACTGATCTCCAGTCAATAGAAACCAGTTCACATGGAGAAAATGGCCACTTTGGCAATTGGACTCTATGGCATTGAATTCCTTCCCCTCCCCAAACCCTGCACTCCTCAGGGTCCACCCTCAAAATCTCCAGGTATTTCCCCAAGTAGAGGCTTTGTTTCCCCGCACCATGACCATCTCTTGAAATCAGATTTTTGATGACTATAATAAAGGACTGTTCACAGGATGTCATTTGCCACCAAAAGGAACGTTTTCTGTGCCTTATTTTTCTTGCATTTAAGCCTTTTTCCTCTGCTTGGAAGCTAATTTGCATGGACATCATGCTATGCGCCCCAGATACTAAGGGAGCTCCAGACTTTGAGGCACCAGGCTGTCAATCAGCTCTTTCCGCCAGTGCTCGGCAATGCGGAACTTCTGAACCTGAAAACCTATGAACAGCTTGGCTCGCAAATGTCTGGAGGATGGGGGCGACCCCTTTACTGGCCCATAAAATTGAACCCCTTGTCCCAATGTTCAGCAAACTTTGGTGGCCATCTAAGGACAGTCCCTTGCAGCTATGCTGCAAACTCTACCTCCAAAAATGCCCCCACAGGAGCTTTGAAAAAATCCCCATAGTCTATAATGGGCCCAATTTGTGTATGTGTATTCAGCTAATTCTGGGTTTACTGTAAAAAAAATCAGACCTAATAAACCCGAACCTGAAATTTACTTTTTTTTTTTTTTGCATGACCCTATCCGCTGCTCAAGTGGAAGAGTGGGGAATCAAACCAGGTTCTCCAGATTAGAGTCCACCACTCCAAACCACTCTCCTTAACCACTACACCACATTGGCTCTCTAGAACTATATAGTTTTCAGAAAAAAATGATTATTTTTGGATGACTCATTTGTATGTTTATCAATACAAATACTTTTGTCATTAAAAAAAATTGAAGAAGTAACACTGAAAGCTCAGTGTTTCCAAACACGGGTAGGGGGGGAGAGGAATTTCAATAGTATACCCATTTCAATAGTATAAAACTGATACATTTTAGTTAAACACTAAACAAAATATTAATATTTTTAAAATGAATACAAAACAAAATATTAATATCTTTAAAATAAATACAACTGCTAAGGAAAGTAATTTCAGATGCATGATAGCAATGAACACCTTTTCAATTCTGCTTAGATTTCCAGAAATTATATACTATTTTACAGAACTTCGCCACCTGCTTTGTTACCTGTGGAAATCCGTCCTTAAGGAGTATATAGACTCTATAAGGTTATGAAAAACCAGTACTTTTTCTCAAAATAGGGCTTAAAATCTTTGCCCGGTTCTCATTATAATAACTACACATAAGGAGGACATGTTCCAGTATTTCCGGTTCTCCACTACTACAGGGACAGAGTCTTTGCACATACAGAATCTTTTAAAATTTCCCTGCCAGTACTGCAGAGGGCAAGGCTGCACAGTGAGCTAAAGTAAATATTCTCTTAATAGTATTTATTTCTTCTGCGGTAAAATACACTGCTGGACAAGAAATGTACTTGATATTGGCAGGTGCCCTGAAAAGGGGCACTCTGGCTAGATCGAATTGCCTTTCAGTGTCTTTTATCCTTTGTTTTAAAACGTGTCTCACTGTGTCATAACCTAAAGTCCTCAAATATTCTGGGGAAAATAAGTCCCATTTCTGTCACATGTATTCCTTTTAAGTATAGGAATAATCCAGTGTACAAATTTGCACTATTAATCTGGTTGATTTTGCTGGATTGTAACCATGGCTTAAACAAAGGAAAATGAATCTTCCCAAACATTTCATGCTTAGATTCCTGTTTATGAGAAGGAACAAATTTTAACGTAAAATTAAGCATGGCAGACTAATCAAATATTGCTAAATTTGTTCAGCTTTCCATGCTTCATTTTCAATGGTTTGCCATTTCCTCAGACAGTCATTACTTTCTCTTCATCTACCATGTACTTATACCTTTACCTGCTGAAAGTGGCAATTGTGGAATTCAGTAAAGGTGCATTAAAGTGAAAGTGCATGGAGAGAGTAACCAAATATATGGCCAAGTTCAACAATATAGAATAGAATGTACAGATTGGTTAATAATCAACCCTTCACCTTTTGTCTGTCTTTTTCATACTGTTTCTAAGATTAGGTATTTTAATTTTAATTTTTTGATCTTGCAAACTCATATCCAATTCAGAATTATAGGCAGAATAAGAAGTTAGCTGTTCGTCAACAAAAGTTCATGAAAGAAAAGAACACTTATCAGTGTTATTCTGTGCTGGAATCTATATGGGCAAATAAGGTTTCATGCTATGTACCCCATTCAGTACTATATATAGCTAAGAAACAAACAATATAATAGGCAAAATTATGGTCTATGTATAAACAGCCACTTAACCAAACAAATTTAGCTAAAATGCAGTTAGATTATAAACCTGCTGATCCTTTGATTTCCCGTCTCATTAAAAAACCCCTAAAGAATACGGAAAGCTATAATTATTGTTTAATCAATTTATTTAAAAAGTCTAAGAAGCAAAGAAAAAATTATTTGACAAAGGCAATTTACAACTTCTAGGTTTTCTCTTATGTTGTTAGTCAGTGCCAAAGCAATCTGATTGTTTTAAACTGCTCTATGCGCTGTTTTTAACTCTTTGGGTAATAATGTGCTAGAGTAATTACACTGAAGACAACTACAGCATTTTAAATAATAACTTGGTTTATCAATAATTTATCAATATTTAGTGGAACAGCCTTGAAAATATACAGTGTCTTTGAGGTGATTATTGGAAATGTTTAAAATTTATTAATAGCTATTAAGCAACAGTAATTTCTCAAGTGAAAACTTTTATAGATAAAAACCTTTCAATAATTATTACAAAGCAAAAAAGTTGTTTGAAAAGTATTATACAGTACCATTAAATAAAAAACCAGCAAGCAAATGAAATAGGTCCAAGTCTTGATCCCTTTTACAAGTTGTTTATGTTTCTCAGATTAAATTAACTTCATACTACAAACAAAGATTGACAATGAGGAAACTGAAATTGTTCAAGACTTATTCCTTGGCTCCATCATCAACCAAAACGGAGACTTCATCCAAGAAATCAGAAGGAGATTGAGACTAGGAAGGGCAGCCATGAAGGAGCTAGAAAAGATTCTTACATGTAAGGATGTGACACTGGCAACCAAGATCAAGTTAATTCATGCCATAATATTCCCTATGGCTGTGTATGGGTGTGAAAGTTGGAGAATGAAGAAAGCTGAGGAATAAAGTTGATTCATTTGAAATGTGGTGTTGGAGGAGAGCTTTATGGATACCATAGACAGCCAAAATGACAAATAAATGGGTTCTAGACCGGATCAAGACTGAACTGTCCCTAGAAGCTGAAATGACTAAACAGACTATCATACTTTGGTCACATTATGGGAAGAGAAGACTCACTGGAAAATACTATAATGCTAGGAAAAGTTGAGGGCAGAAGAAAGAACCAACATGAGATGGCTTGACTTAATCAAGGAAGCTACAGCCCTCAGTTTGCAAGACCTGAGCAAGTCTGTTAATGATAGGACATTATGGAGGACCTTGATTCATTGGGTCATCACAAGTTGGAAGTGACTTACAGCGCATTCCTGACTTTCGAGGGCAAAAGCCCTTAGGAGACCAGGAAGTGGCCGCACCAGTGTTAGGGTCACCTGTACCAGCGTCCGGGCTACTTACACCGGTGTTAGTGGCCCCAACGCCAGCGGGGAGGCCCGGATGCTAGTCTCCAGGCACTACCATGGCAGCACCACCACAGAAGGCCGGCAGGCCCGCACCAGCATTCCGAGGGGCGTTCCAGTGTCCCGGGAGGCGTTCCCAAGGCAGGCTGGGGGGAAGAGCAGCCCTTAGGCAGCCTCCTGACCCCTTTTGCCCCAGGTACACTGGTGAAAAGCCCCATTTTAAGAGAAAAAAGCCTTTCAAAGGTTTTTTCGAGCTGCTGGTGGCCGTGGAATGGCTTAGGAGGCTCCACAGTGGCGCCTCCTCTCCGGCGTCCCTGGCTGCCAGCAGCTCTGGGATGTGCTGTTAGAATCATAGAATCATGGAGTTAAATTCACAAATGCCTCCCACGCCCACACCCCCAGTGACCCCTAATCCATGTCCAGAAGATGGCAAAAAAAAATCCCTCTAAAATACCTGGCCAATCTGGCCTGGAGGAAAATTGCTTCCTTACCCCATAGTAGTGACCAGCATTTCCCTGGGCATGTAAGAGAGGGCCACAAGAGCCTGAGAACCTTTTCCTAGGAATAAACCATGATTGTACTTCTGAAAAGAAGATCTGCTTTGAATTGCTGCATCTGCTCCATTTATTGTTTTTACTCTATGTGATATTGAACTGGGTTCCATTTTTGATGTTGTAAGCTTCCCTGAATTTACGGAAGGGTGAGTTATACATTTAAAATACATCAACAGAGTAAGGATGCAATCCTACTCACACTTACTAGGCATTGAACTCAATGGGACTTGCTCCTGAGTGTACATGCATAGGATTACACTGCAGATATACACTGCAGATATATCTTGCACATGTAATCTAGTCAGGATTGGGGTTTTTTCTGTTTCTTCAAATTGTTATAAGAAGAGATCATTTAAAAGACAGAAAAATAAAAGGAAAGAAGGAGGCATGATACCTGATATAGTGTTGTTGTTAAGGGTATTGATTTCAAAGCAACTTTAGCCACCATTTCATTAAATGGCATTAGGGAACCTGATACAATTCAGCCTTGCCACTCCCCCCTTCATTAGTTCTTGAAGTGGGGTGTGCTGGGATGACATCCTGCTTTTTTCCATAAAGACCTAAAAAAAGGTAAAGGTCCCCTGTGCAAGCACCGGGTCATTCCTGACCCATGGGGTGACATCACATCCCAACGTTTATTAGGCAGACTTTGTTGATGGGGTGGTTTGCCAGTGCCTTCCCCAGTCATCTTCCCTTTACCCCCAGCAAGCTGGGTACTCATTTCACCGACCTCGGAAGGATGGAAGGCTGAGTCATCCTTGAGCCGGCTGCCTGAAACCAACTTCTGTCGGGATCAAACTCAGTTCGTGAGCAGAGCTTTTGACTGCAGTACTGCAGCTTAACACTCTGCGCCACGGGGCTCCTAGCATAAAGACCTAAAACTACATCATTTCTAAAAACCGTTCTAGGATGGCACAGGATTACAGCAGCTTTGTGAAAAGTTCCTAAGAAAATGTTTAATGTTCATATCTGGTTGGGCAAAGGCAGCAGGAGGCTGTGCTCAGCTCAGGTATACAAATGTTGGAGAAAAATGAAGCTACCACTGTGCAGTGCTAGATCGATTTAAAATAGTCATTCCTTTCCCCATAAGATTGGGCTGAAGTGAGGTTACAATAATATATCTATAAAATAATAAAATAATTAGAAATACTGTAAAAAGGTAAAGGTCCCCTGTGCAAGCACCAGGTCATTCCTGAACCATGGAGTGATGTCACATCCTGACATTTTCTAGGCAGACTTTGTTTATGGGGTGGTTTGCCAGTGCCTTCCCCGGTCATCTTCCCTTTACCCCCAGCAAGCTGGGTACTCATTTTACCGACCTCGGAAGAATGGAAGGCCAAGTCAACCTTGAGCTGGCTACCTGAAACCAACTTCCGTTGGGATCGAACTCAGGTCGTGAGCAAAGCTTGGACTGCAGTACTGCAGCTTACCACTCTGCGCCACGGGGCTCCTAAAAAATGCTGTACTGAAAGGAAAAAACCCATCCAGTAACATCAATCAGGAAGAAACTCAAAGGCCACTGACAATCACTAAAAACAAAACTGACTGAAATCTCAATCTAAATGTTAGCTAAACTTTCTCTCCTCTTCTGGCAGCCCATTGGTATAAGATATAACAACAGGAAAAGTACAGGCTCTGGCAGAGGAAAAGCATAGAACTCTGGGTAGAGAAGCTGACTTGATGAGCATAATTGATATACCTGCATACTCTCAGCCTAAACTACCACACAGGATTGTTGTGAGGATAAAATGGAGGTGAGGAGAATGACACAAACAGCTCTGAGTCCCCATTGGGGATGCCTGCCTTCAGGTGGGACCTGGGGATCTCCTAGAATTACATGTCATCTCCAGACTACAGAGATTAGTTACCCTGGAGAAAATGGATGTTTTGGAGGATGGGTTCTATGGCATTGTATCTAGGGTTGCCAGCTCTGGGTTAGGAACTACCTGAACATTTTGGTGATGGAGCTTGGAGAGTGTGAGGTTTGGGGTGGGGAGGACCTCAGCAGGGTATAATGCCATAGAATCCACCCTCCAAAGCAGCCATTTTCTCCAGGGGAACTGATCTTGATCGCCTGAAGATCAGGTGTAAAAGTGGGAGATCACCAGGTGCCACCTGGAAGCTGGCAACTCTAACTGTATCCCACTGGGTTGTCTGTCCTCCCTAGGGTTCACCCCCAAATATCCAGCCATTTCCCAACCTGGATCTTGCAACTCTACCCCTGCCTCCTGCCGATGGCCAGGGGAGACCTGGTAACCCTAGTCCCCATTGTGGGGAAAGATAAGCTATAAATGAAGTCAATAAATAAGTGTTTAATCTAAACTTGCCTGAGCCAAAGATGTTTATGAAGCACTTAATTGGCCTGGGAAAGACAGGTTCTACTCCCAACAACTGAAACCCCCATAAGCTGAATGTCTGTCAGAGTGCCTGAATACACAGTTCCTGCCTGTCTCAGTTACAGAAACACCTCTGGTTTGGGCAATGCAAGAAGATGGAAATAGGCTGTGCTGGGCATGATTAATGACTTAATTCATTTACACTAACTGTATCGATAGGTGATTGGTACTCACACTTTGAAATCATGGCAAAGTCAAACTTTTGAGCAACAGATATAGATGCTCAATGGACTACAAGCTAAACCGAGTCTGGCCTATTTGTAAATGTAATATCCCTCTTCCTTTTCTTTCCAATTTCAAGCACTGCTCTTTATAATGAGGATAATAATGCTAGCATACTTCTCAGAGTTCTTGAAAGGACCATAAGGGTATATGAAGATCTTTAACCACAGGAAAAGGCTGGTATAAATAGTAAGTTATATAGTAATACTCAGTTTGCAAGATCTGAGCAAGGCTGTCAAAGATAGGACATTTTGGAAGACATTGATTCATAGGGCACAAACGCACGGTCACTTACTGCAGTTTCTGCCCAGGCTCCTCCCTGTTTATTCCCAATTTCACCGAGGATCAAATCCTCGCAAACGAACGGCGCTTGATTTGCTGCTGGCTGAGCGATATGTCGACTCAAAACGAACCCAGTTTTGCAATCAAGGAGCCAAGCCGTTATCCCTGGCTCGTCTTAATTGCTTAATTTCCTTGAGGTAGAGAATCTGGAGATAGAATGGCTCTCATTGGCTGAGCTGCCCAGATCTTGAAAAGGCAGGGCAGATAGACCTATCCAGTGATGGCAGTAGAGTCTGAATCGACCAATCACCAGGGGGAGGGGGCGTTGCTGAATGACCAGGAAGCATGTCTCTCTCACATTTTCTGTTTTCACGGAGGGATCAGCACTTAGTTTCAGCACAGATCAACAAAGGTAATGTGTACAGATTCTCCCCCAGCCCGGGTTCATTTAATCCTGGCTGGAACGGGGAGGAAACTGGGCAGAAACTGGAGTAAATGGCCGTGCGTTTTTGCCCATAGAGTCCCCATGAGTCAGAAGCAACTAGACTGCTCTTAACCCACACACATATAGTAATACTATTTAAATAGTATTTTTATTTACTTTAGTTAGACCCAACCTTTATCCCCAAAGGTGATCCAAAGCAACTAACCTTGTCCTCCTACATTTTATCTTCACAATGACCCTGTGAGGTGGGTTAGGCCAGTGCCGGATCTACATTTTTTGAAGGGGAGCAAAAATAAAAATGACGCCACCACAAGTATGATGCCTTGCTCCCAGGAGGCACCTGGCCAGCTGCCCTTTTCCTCATCCCAGCACCTCCGGGATATGATGCATCGAGGCAACTCTTCCGCTTGGGTCCATTTGGAATGCATTGCAGTCACTATGGTCTTGCCCCACTGCCTTGTGGTCAGCAGCAACCGACACCTGGGCGCCAAGCCTGGCATGGCAACAGCCTAGGTCTGTTGTCCTCAAAGGGAGTGCATCTCAGGCCACAGTGGCCAGACAAGCACTGTTGCCGGCCCTTTCCTCCCTCTCTGAATGCCCAAGAATTTCTGTAACAGTGATGGGGTGGGTGCCGGCATGCTCCTTCTGGGTGGGCCCAGGCGTGTGATCACAGGGACACCTGGGGCCCCAGGAGAGGCCCGGTCTGATACTTATCTGCCCGCTCTGTTCCTCATGGTGTTGCCACCCAGCCCAACTATGCCAGCAGGCAAGTGAAAACTTATCTTCCCATGAGTTCTAGAGACCTCATGCCCCCACCCCAAAGAGAGGGGGCCCTATAGTCCAGTCCCTGCAGATTGAAGGCCGACTTTTGAACTGTGCAGTGTCCTAGCAGGAATTGTATGCAGCTGTCTAAGGACCACCTGGCCTGCAGCCAACACCAGAGGAAGAAGCGGGGTTGGGAGGGAGGGAATTGGGGGGCATAGAAAGGAACCTGCAGGGACAGAGGGAGGAGGGCCAGTGGATTTAATGCAGGGGAGGGGCAATGCAGAGCACGCTGCACACAACAGCCAGATGTGCAGCTGCAGCCTCTGACCTTGCTGCCACTGCCCCGTCTCTGCCCGCCGCCCAGGGCAGCTGTCCCCCTCGCCCCTAGATCCAGCCCTGAGTTAGGCTGAGTGTGTGTAACTGGCCCAAGGTTATCCTGCAAGCTTCCATGCCAGAGAAGGGGTTTGAACCTAGGTCTCCCATGTTTTAGCCTGACATTAACCACCACACACACTGGCTGTCTATATAACATGCTTTTTATGTGTTTCTGTCAGTAATGTTGCAGAGAAGAATATTAGTTGCCCCTCTCCCCACTCAATTAAGTACAGTTTAATAGCAGGACCTCTACTGAGATGATACCATATTGACCTTTAAATACATGCTGGGAAGCAATAGATTCCAGGTCCTGCAGGGATATAATCTATTTCTACTCCTTGCCTATTTTTCTTCCATAATTTGACTTTGATATATCTTTTTAACGATCAGTCATCAACATTAACAGGTGGGGTGTGAAAACATTATAAGCCCTGTAGCCGTGTGTCTATTCAACACAACTCTATTAACTGGAGGCAAAAATGCAATCTGATTGTATTGATTTAATAGCAGAGCAAATTTGCACAGTTTGTTATCTGCCTTGGAACTTCTATTCAGATACATCCATGTACATATATGGACACACATATAAAAGGCCCAGGTTTGCATTAATACATTTTAACTTGTTTGTACAGTAAGGAAAATATTAAACAGCATGTGTAAATGAAAAATTAGAGGAAAAAGTTCTGGCCACAGACAATAATACATTTTATAAATTCCAGACAATAACTTTAACAGCCCTGCTGCAGATAAAATAGCTGTTTTACGAAGACACAGAAAGATAAATGGGAAAGTGCATCCTTTTCTCGTGTTCCGATATTCATAGTGATGCACATCAACAGTTCCACTAGGCAATTATGTTCAGAAGCCTGCTACTGAACACAGATCTCACTTGTTGAATGAGGCTGAAATGTTTAAACAGGGAAATGATAATACTCTATTTGTTATTTTATTCATTGTTGGGAGAAGAGTGTTAGGTGATTTGCACCATAATCCTAAATCCCGTTGCAACATCACTGTAAAGTTATAATTTGCTGTGCATTGGCATGGAAATCAGCACCCTTCCAAATTATGTACTTAATTACTGGCAATGAGTATGGCGTGACAATTCACCTCCTGAATTGTTAAGTATACAATCTCTTTGCCAAGCCAGGGATCCAAGGGCATGCAGAGTCACTCTCAGTGGCAGTCCTATTATGCAAAATTCCTTTATCCTGGTTACTTCAACTGCAGGGAATACCAAGTCTGAGGGTCTGTTTGCACGTCACTGGTGGTTGGGTGAGATTTCAACCATTCAGGTAATATCTGAACACCTGTGAATCCGTCAGGGCCAGGGGCTTGCTGCACGGGGTGCCACAGTGCCACAGACAAATCAGAACAGACAAAGTTCTGCAGTGCCACAGGCAAATCAGCACCTCAGAAAAGTAATAGTGGCACATTAGTTACTCATATCCTTTACAATGCCAGTTACAGTGGTTAACCACTGTAACCTGTAGCTCAGTCAGTTCACCTCTCATCACCTCCACACACCTAGCTTCCGGGGCTGCTTTCCCAACCAGAGCACTTATTGCAGCTACTTGAATTCCTGTTCTGGCTGCTGAACTCTTTCTGCAGGATTAAGACAGGGGGAGCTAGTTTTCCTGGGTTAGGATGGAAAGGTTCCTCTGGCTTTCCTATGGGCCATGAATGTCACTGTCCTACTGCCCAGGAGTCTAGGCACTCTCTAGCATGCAAAGGCTCCAAGCCTGACTGCCCACAATTCTTCCCAAATTCTAGCCAGCTGCCCCCTTTACTGCCTTCAGCTGGGGCCTTTTATCCCTCTTCCCTTGGCCACTCCCAGTTCCTACTTCTCTGCCCCTATTCCTGAGCAGGCCCTTTCTCTCAAGGAGGTCTTCACCCCAGAGGAGACCTTTGTCCCAAAAGGAACTCCTACAGGTTGGCCTTTCTCCCGCCTGCTCCTCCCTTGCTCTTGTTGGCCCCAATGTCTCTTCCCTCTGCAACTGGGCTCTTTCCTTTCTTGGGGCTGTGCCCTTGCTCTACCCCTTCTCCCCCAAGGGATACAATGCCCCAGGCTGTGGCACCACCATCATTTGAAGACTTCCATAACATTATCATTTCCATGCTGGTAGGAAGATTGGCTATCAGGTAGGAAAGATGCATATGATTGGCTCTGATTCTTATATCCAGATGCTGATCAATCAACTTGTGTGATCTCTTTTTGGAGAATCAGATCCCACACTGCTTTTGATAAGTGTGAAAGAAACCTCCTTATCTTTTGAAAGTGTTACAACTCTTTTTAGAAATCCAAATTGGCCTTTGATGCTAAGGATGGGGAGGGCCAAGAAGAGACTAAAATGATTGGTTGTTGTAAATGGAGACTGTTTCACTGGTTTAGCATGATCAAAACCCAGTTGTATAAATAAATGCATACATTTCCAATTCAGTCCCAGCAACAATTATTATTGAATTCCTTCAGAATGGAGGTGGGGAAGAAGCACATGTAGATAAAGAGCTTTCGTGGCAGTGCTGATACCCCTCTAAAATCATCAACACAGATTAGTTTAGCTAAAAAAGTAATATTTCAAACCATAACGCTGAAACAATATTGAAATAAAACAAGTACTACATTGACAAGTATGTGAATGAACCCATGCTACCTTGCTACGGAGACACAAAATAAGACAGCATTAATTTTTAAAATAATGATTACCATTGATTATGGCATTGCTTGCCATAGTAAAAATAAACAGAATCTTATCCCAATTAATATAATTTGAACTTGAATTCATGATCAAATGTTTGGTTTGGTTTTCACTACAGACTTTTCTACAATGTGCATTTCTTTCTTTCTTTGGAGGAGGGCTGTATAATTCATGGCATATGACATGCCAATTAGTAAACAATAAACTCAATGCAGAACAGAAAAGTAAATTACATTTTCTGTACCATTCACTTCTCTTTTCAAATAGGCAATAAGTCATCACACAAGACATTATTCTAGTAAAGATGGGACAGAATGATGGATCGCATAGTTAATTTGAATGAACAAATTTCAGACTGGCTTCGTTTGGTTTTTATCTATAGAATTCTACTTGCTGGGGGTTTTCCTCATCTTTTGGCTGATTTTTTTTTTTAATTAACAACTGTCACAGCAAACAACGCATAAAAAAGCAAATACATAAATGAGTTTCTTTCAAAGAAATGCTTGTAAAAATTCTTCACCAAACACTAATGATGCTATTGTTTATTATAACCACTAAGCCTTAAGCTATCCAAAAAAGACACATTAAAAAAAAACTGAGCAGGCAAATTAAGAGCATAAATGCATCACAAATTGAAACACTTTTCAAGTTATTGTCAAACTTATAAGGAAATCATTCTGGCTTCTTCAAGGAAAGAGCTTCCCCGTTTCCAATGACATACAGACCAAGTACCTGTTCCAGATCTCCAGTGGTGTTCTGACCAATCATTCAAACAGACTTCCCCATTTACTTTTACCGATAAGGTACCACAGCATATGCATTTCCCTCTTCTAATATTCAGAGCTATCATCCAAATATACTCTTGAAGATGGTAACATGCATGTGATCAGAAGCACACATGAAACTGTAATGGCACAATGTGTTGTCACAAAGACTACAAACATGTATGGTCACAAAGGCACACATACACTAGACATTTGTAAGAAGAGTTGCCAGCTCTGGGTTGGGAAATTATTGGGGGTCTGGGGGTAAAACTGGGGACTGCGCAGTTTAGGGAGGGAGCTCAGCAGCAGAGTATGATGCCATAGATTCCACCCTCCAAAACAGACATTTTCTCCAAAGGAATGCATCTTTTTTGTCTGAAGATCAGCTATACTTAGGAAGACCTCCTGGTCTCCCTCTCCATTGCCCACCATCCCACTAAGGAATGATGGGAGGAAAAAATGTGTAAAAACATGGTGTCTTACCAGTGGGACAATGTTACCTCTGGTAAATACAAGGGAGTGGCATCACATCACAGGCATGCTGCCAATACGATGCTTAAGGATTTTGGCAAAACTGCTTGATCATCATGACTATAATATGCCAGCAACATGACATCACTCTTGGTTATTCACCAGAAGTGATGTCATGCTGGAGGCACAGCATCATCCCTTTTCTGCCCTCTCCCACTGGTTGCCAGCAATCAACCCTAGTTGATCTCCAGCCCAGATATTTGTTTTATCACTCTTATATCAATGTACTGAATTCAACTGGGGGAGGCAAGCGGTGAAACAGCAAGAGGGTACTTCAGAGGCTATCTCTGCCTATGAGCAGGTTTAGTCCCCTAGTGTCCAGGAAGCAAATAATCTAAAAGGTAATCCAAGAGAAAGAACAGTGGAGATCCATCACATGTATCCTGAATGGCCGTTCCACAAACACTGGTGGTATGGACCCAGCCAGAGCACACTCTTTCAGAGATATTTGTTGCTGTTATAAAACAAGAAGCTTGATTCTAAATGGAGGCTTGTTAACTACAAATTATTTGTGCAAATTGATAAAACATCTCATTTTTGGAAAGCTAAATACTTTGGGAAGGCAGAAATCCTTAAAAGCAGTCTGTCCACTTTCACACCCAGGAGGGAGAACCGAGGGTGAATCAGGATCTAGCTCATATTCAAACGTGCAAGATCCTTTTTTCCCCTTCCTTATTATATTTTACATTGCTCAAATGTTAAGATCAGATGAGAATAATGCAGGCAGAACAGAACCTTGTTTAAATCTGTCCTTAGGTTTTCTCACATCAATTTATTTCCTACAGAGATCATTCAGTGTAGAAAAGACAAGCACTTTGGCCTGAGTGCCAGTGTTATGTTGTGGTTAGAGTGTCAGACTAGGAACTGGGAGACCCAGATTGGAATCCCCACTGTGCCATAGAAGCTTGCAGGGTGATGTTGGGCCAGTCACACACTCACAGCCTAATCTACCTCATAGGGTTGTTGTAAGGATAAAATGAAGAAGGGAACAATGTAAGCTGTTTTTGGTCCCCATTGGGGAGAAAAGTGGGATATAAATAGGGTTGCCAAGTGCCCAGTGGTGGCGGGTAAAATCCCACCAATCCACCAGGCTGCCCGCCAACCACCTGAGGGCTGGCAGGCAATGCGTGTATGCGCGCCCGCGTGATGCTCCCACATCACTTCCTGTTTTACCCAGAAGTGACATGGACACTCTAGCAACCTCCGCCAAAACCATACACTTTCGGCCGAGCTTGATTGTGCGTCCATGTTGCTTATGAGTAAACCCAGATGTGACATAGGCGTGTCACGCGGGTTGCACATGCACGTCGCGAGAGGTAGTTGCGCATCATTTGCTGCTGAAGAGCTCCCGCCGGTGGAGCAAAGGGACCTGGTAAGCCTAGATATAAATGAAGTAAATACATAAATGCAAGCTATTTCAATTGCTACTTTTTGTAGTCAAGAAATGAAGTATGAATAGGGTTGCCAACCTCAAGGTACTAGATGGAGATCTCCTGCTATTACAACTGATCTCCAGCCGATAGAGATCAGTTCACCTGAAGAAGGTGGCCGCTTTGACAATTGGACTATATGGCATCAAAGTCCCTCCCCTCCCCTCCCCAAATCCTGCCCTCCTCAGGCTCTGCCCCAAAAATCTCCTGCCGGTGGCGAAGAGGGACCTGGCAACCCGAAATGTAGCTGGACAAAATACAGGCCAACGGCAGCCACAATAAGGACCACAGCTCACTCTCATACATTCTGTGCTCTTGCCAATATGAGGGTGACAAACCTAAGCAATGTAGTGAACATAACTGGGGCTTCAACACTAAGAAAGGTGCTTAATTTTTCTACCTGTACTATTCTTGTGTAAATCATCATTCCTCCAACTATCAAGTAATTTTTAATCCTACCCTTCTTCCAAGGAGCTCAGTACATTCTTCTTCTTCTTTTTCCATATTTTATCTTCAAAACAAACCTGTGAGCTAGGTTAGGCTGAAAGACTTGTTTGGCTGAAGGTCACACAGAAACCTTCACGGCTTAATGGGGACTGGCTGAGTGGAGGAGGCAGAGGAGGAGGAGGGGGAGAAGAAGAAGAAGAAGAAGAGAAGGAGGAGGAGGAGGAGTTGGTTTTTATATGCCAACTTTCTCTACCACTTAAGAAATAATCAAACCAGTTTACAACCACCTTCTCTTCCCCTCCCACAACCCTGTGAGATAGGTGGGGCTGAGAGAGCTCATAATAGAACTGTGACTAGCCCAAGGTCACCCAGCTGGCTTCATGTATAGGAGTGGGGAAACCAACCCGGTTCATCAGATTAGTGTCTGCCGCTTATGTGGAGGAGTGGAGAATCAAACCCAGTTCTCCAGATTAGAGTCCACCACTCCAAACCACTGCCCTTAACCACTATACCACACTCTCCCTCTGTTCACTAGTATTGCAGACCCTATTCAATCCACCTCCTTCTTATGGCTGTTTTTTTTTTTTTTTTTTAAGTAAAAGGATGCTGATCTGATCATGGCTGCCCAATAGCTTGCTTAATTTGGCACTGAAACTTCAGAGAGCTTCTGCTAGATTATACAGGCTAGATTATTAGGGTTGCCAACCTCCAGGTGGTGGCTTGAGATCTCCCTCTATTACAACTGATCTGCAGGTGACAGAGATCATTTCAGTGGGAAAAATGGCCACTTTGAAAGGTGGACTCTATTGCATTGCACCTCACTGGTCTCTCCCCTCCTCAAACCCCACCCTCCTCAGGCTCCATCCCCAAAATCTCCAGGTATTTCCCAGCCCCAGCCCCTCTAGATGTTGTTGAGTCAGTTATGAGTACATGTTCATATTGTGGCATAAGAAAATAACACATTGTCATAATGCATTTCCCCCATCTCATCTGTAACTAATTGATAAAATGTCATCAACTGAAGTGTCTACTAGTGAAGAAGAGCAAAATAGTGAAGTATGAGATCAGACTATAACATTTTCTATTGGAGGGGTAGGTGTACATTTTTCAAAGTTTCCCTACATTAATAACTCCTTCTAAGTGGAAAATACAGCATAGACTGCAAAAGGCTAGATTCTGACCTTTCTCACTGATCTGTTCAACTTTTATTTGCTGGGAATTATTACATGGGGGACATGAAGAATGATCTCTCCACCTGCACACAAAAATGATACAGCCCAGTGACTGGCCTCAGAATTTTGCCACTTCATTCTCCTGTTTGTTAGCAGGCCAGACTTTACTATAATGATGTCCTTTACATAGTGACAGAGTCCTGTACAACAGAAATGGAAATGTCAAGGCAACTAAAATCAATTTGTAAAACTTTTAGATAATTATAAGCTACAATAGTTTTTCCAATCAACTGAATGGAACGCAATAAAAGTAAACACTTTGAAAAGGTGTGCAGTTAAAAAAAAAGCAAGAGGGACAAATTCTCTTAGGAAAGGCACTAAGGGCACATACATGGCAGTAGTGCATATTCAGATTGCACAATACTTACAAATAAAAGGCAGGATTGTACTCTCACTTGTAGTTCTGTTGTATTGTGAAAACTGTACAAAGACTAATGTACTGTTGTAAAAACTGGAAAATGTAAAATCTTGGATATGTACCATTAGATTGTTTATTTAAACTTTAAATGAAGTGGTTTTATTTAAAAATTATAGTTTTGTGTTTGTTTTATTCACTCCATTTATTTGGTATTTTAGCAAACTCCTTTTAATGCAAATGAGGGTAAAAAAATGCTCTCTGCTTTTGCATTAAATCCCTTGACTCTGCTTGTATTCAGGGATGACTTTATCCCGTTAAAATGTGCTCAGCACAGTACATTATTGCTTAATTAGCTTGCATTGCACTTTCATTGGACTATCAAAATGGAGAATTGCTGACATTACCTTACTAGTAAATGCAAAGCCTTTCCTGCCCATTATAGATTGAGCCAAATCCAAATCACAAGGGCAGAATTCATGGAATACTGTGCTCAGATTCCATTATAATTGTAGCTACCAGCAATTTAAAATATTTAGTATTTATTTGTATAGCATTTGTATTGGTTAGTCTGCCTATTTGGGAAAAATGTAATTTCTTTAAACATATACATACATACATACATACACATACACACTGGTGCATCACTTTTGAATTCTATATTAACCACTTAACATTTATGATGTTTTATAGAACCATGGATTATGTACACCAAAAAACTGACTTTGTGTTTTATATTATCAAGCTCTCTGTCAGCATATCATGTTCCAGAGGTTTTTCTCAACTTCTCCAGCAAACACCCTTTCCTTACTTCCTATACTATCCAGTTCAAAAGGATTGCCTTACATTGCCATTTTTTTTCATCAGGTGTGCATGCACAGCAGCTTTGAAGGATAACAGGTATTCTTTTGTTGTCCATTCAACCCTCTTTAGTAAACATGCACCTGTTATTTAATTTCAACATACCCCTTTGCCTATGCTCAGGCATGAAGAGCCTGTGGAATTAATGTAAGCTATGCTTTCTGCATGGTTGACTTTGAACCTCCACAAAGGTGCAGGTACGAGCACAAGATCCAACCTTGAATGTTGCCTTAAACACCATCATTTTCCATATTGATTCGTACTATTGGATGGCAACACAGAGTAGAGACCTTGGGAGCTGAAAATTGCAGATATTTCTTTAGAAATCAACAGCTTGAGGAACGGCACTCAGCCATAAGTGATGAAGGGAGCTTTGACTTTTGAAAGCTCACATCCTGAAAATCTTGTTGGTCTCTAAGGTGTGACTGGACTAGAATCTAGCAGCACTTAGCACTGACACCAGTGCTGGGTAGCAGAATAATATATCCTGTGGAAGTGGCCAGATAAAGAGCAAAACCATTCAAAGAGCACGAAAAAGGATGGATCTTGTCTTATTGTAATCATCCATTTTTTAGATTTTCCATAGATGTATGGTTCCTCTCCAAGAGTGAGAGGGTGCTAGAGTAATCTGATCTGCTGTCATCAACCAGTGGGATGCTAAATGTTGTGCTGACCGGTTGTTAGGGATGATTTTCAGCTTCTTCTCTCTATTGCTTTCACCCCAAATCCCCATTTAGTTTCTTTCTTCTTGCTTCCACACATTGAGTATGCATTTTTTTCAATGCACTGTTTTGTTTTCTCACTCCAAATATTTAACATAAATATATAAATACAAACATTGAGCATCATAAAAAATATCCAAAAACCAGATCTTGGACCATAAGCAGATAATAAATTATAGTATACATTGTAGGCATACATACTTCAGACATTGCATATAAAAACTGTACAGCATGCATATGCTTATAGAACCAATCGAAAAAATCACCAATTAAAGTCAGCACACTGAAACAACTGACAAAAAAACAAAACTATAAGAAAAAGGAAAAGAACAAAGCATTCACTCATATGTAGTGGTGGTTTTTATACTAAAAGAGAGATAACTTTCTCTTAAAAAACTAAAAAGTGTTAGAATGTTTTTTTTAAAAAAAAAAACCTTTATAAATCTCCTGCTCCTTATAAATCTCCTGAATATTAGTTTTGTAGAGCAAACACTTGAATGCAAACTTGCACTATATTGCATGTCTGAAATTTTCCAAGTCAATGGTCTATAAACATTCTGATTGTCCCTAATCCCTTCGGTTCCAATTGGGCTGCTCAGTCCCATTCTTTCTCTTTGCTGTGGGAAAGTTCCAGATTTTTCTGATTATGTTTTTGTTTAAATTTATATTTTAAAAAAATGTAGCATGTACAAACTAAAGTATGTTTGGGTCTGTGTCTCCATCTCACACCAATCACAGGGGAAGCAGAAGGCAGGACTGGATGAGTCAGGGCAATCAGAGGTCATGTAGTCTACTTGTATGTGTTTTAGTATGATAAAATAAGAAACTGGTTTTGTGTATGAGATCTAGGGGGAGTCACCTGTGTGTGTTTTGTGTGCCAGGTTTGGGAGATGACTGTGTGTACATAAGAACATAAGAAAGGCCCTGCTGGATCAGACCAAGGCCCATCAAGCCCAGCAGTCTGTTCACACAGTGGCCAACCAGGTGCCTCTAGGAAGCCCATAAGCAAGACGAGTGCAGCAGCACCATCCGGCCTGTGTTCCACAGCACCCAATATAATACGCATGCTCCTCTGATACTAGAGAGAATAGGTATGCAGCAGGACTAGTATCCATTCTATCTAATAGCCATGAATACCCCTTTCCTCCATGAATATGTCCACTCCCCTCTTAAAGCCCTTCAAACTGGCAGCCATCACCACATCCTGGGGCAGGGAGTCCCACAATTTAACTATGCGTTGTGTGAAAAAAATACTTCCTTTTTTCTGTTTTGAATAACTCACCCTCCAGCTTCAGCAGATGACCCCACATTCTAGTATTATGGGAGAGGGAGAAAAACGTCTCCCTGTCCACTCTCTCCAAACCATGCATAATTTTATAGACCTCTATCATGTCTCCCCCTAGCCATGTTCTTTCCAAGCTAAACAGCCCTAAGTGTGTTTGAGTGTAACAGCCCATTCCTGACTGGAAAGGATGAAAGTCCTTAGGGGGCCAGGAAGGGGCTGCACCAGTGCCCATGCCACTTATGCCATCCAGGGTGGCATGGACGCCGGCGGGGGGACCCAGACGCCATCCTCCTAGCGCTGCTGCAGCAGCTGCTGCATCAGTGCCACCCAGGGACACCGGCTTGCCCTTCCCCCAGCATCCCACTGGCACAAAGCCCCACACTGGTGTCCCGGGGGACTTAGCGTCAATGGGATGCCGGTGTCCCGGGGGCATTCCTAGGGCATGCTGTGGGCGGAGCTGCCAGTAGACAGCTTCCTGACCCTTTTTGCTCTGGGTACGCCGACTAAAAGAACAGCGTTGCTGTGCCGGTTTTTTGTTGGCGCAGCCTCACTGTTTTCAATGGGGCAAAATGCCCCATTTTTTAAAAAAACACCCATTCAAAAGGCTTTTTAAAGGCTTTCAGCAGCCGGGGAATGGCTTTGGAGGCACTGTGGTGGCACCTCAGCCACGCTATCCCCGGCTGCTGAAGGCTCAGGAATGGGCTCAGTGTAAATGTGTTTGCGTTTTCAGATATAAAAGTCACAGGAGTCATTGGCTTTTATTATATAAAGAACTATGCTTCATATGACAGAAAATGGGAAGGCATAGTTAGTCCCTTGCTTTAGTTGTGGTGAGTAGATCATACAAAATTGGCACTTTTTAATTGTTTCTGAAGCAATGCCTAATTAGACTGAATAATAATGCGGCAAATAAGGTCTTCTGTTAAACCTGTGGTAGTCTAACAATGTTGAAGTACAATGGCCTCTAGCATTAATGAAATGCTTTATCCTGCCTGGACAGTATAGAAACAGCACTTAGGAATTAAAAACGGACACATACTGTGTTCTGATGTTGAACAGTGTATAAAATAAAGGCTTTTGAGTGTTTCTTAAAAATTAAGCATGGCATATACCAACAGTGTAAACACGACATTTTCAATATGATAGATTTTGTCAGTGAAGGGATTCCCCCTCCCCACTTTACACCTAATTAATTAGTGGTAAATTTAGAACCAGCATTTTGACCTACTTATAAATCTCCGTGGGTAGATGTATATTTATATAATGCGTCTTTGGGCTACCTCATTAGACAGAGTGCTATAAAATATTTTAATGATTGAACAGTACTGAGGTTTGGGTTTTTGTCAGATATGGTGAACTCTTTAACTGAATGAGCAAAATATATATATCTTATTAGCACCTGAATTTATCACAGCATCTGCACATATTGTTAATATTTAAGAAATATTATGGGATTGGAACACCAGTCAATTAAGCAGTCAAATATGGCCAATTGACCAGTTAATTACTAGTTCATTATATCAATGATTTTTAACATCACACTTGGACCTTTTTTTTTTTTTTTTGGTAATTGGCATGTCTCTTTGTTAAAATAGTAATTAACTTATGCTTCAAATCTCTAGTCCTTGTTTTTCAATAGGTTTTAAGACAATTGAGCAAATGTTCTTAATTAGTCAAGCACTCAATTATATTTCTTAAAATTTCCCATTCATTTTAAATGAATTATTTGAATGGATTAATCCTCAGCAACCCTCTGTGGTTATGGTTCCACACACAAACACAGGTCATTATCACGACTCTCAACATGCTTTTGCTCACCCAGTCAGAACATCAAAAACATGGCAATAATGACCAAGGAAGGAAGACTTGTGTTCCACTATTCCAAAACAGACAAATATATTTATTCTCTCATACTGTTCATCTCAGCTTTGATAGGCCTCGTGAACAGTGACATTGATCAGAAAGCACCACTCCTTGCTTAAAATTTGTTTTCCCCTCATTCTAGGTCTGCCTTTCACAAGCCTTCTAAATTGAATGTATCTACTTGTCATCACCACCCCAACAGGAACAGTGAAAATAAGGGTTGAAAGGTTGTTAAATATTGCATCTGTCATATATAGGTGTTCTGGGACTTCTACCACTTGCCAAGTCAGAGTTCATGCAAATAGTATTGCCATTCAGTTTGCAGTCAATTCATTCATTCTTCCCTTGCTTACCACTGTGCAAGACTGCTGTGATGCTTCTGCAGTCTCACTGCAGCCATGACTAAGGCTATAGGGCAGGGAGAGGGAGGATTAGCCATCACAAGACAATTGCATGGGGAACAGGGTTTTACTAATGCACTTGGACACAGATCAGCGGATTCGGTGGACTCTACTGGAACATGTAAATTGGAATTAAAATGGTGCAAAAATACAACTTCTGAGAGAGGTCTGCAAGAACTGTGACTAGCCCAAGGTCACCCAGCATGCTTCATGTGGAGGAGTAGGGAATCAAACCCGGTTCTCCAGATTAGAGTCCACCACTCTTAACCACTATACAATGCTTGGGAGATACCTTGTACTCCAGGTAATGGCTTTATATCTTTTTTGGATAGATTCTTTTGTAGTTACTTCTCATAGTGTTACACTGAGTAGGCAGTCTTCACTTAAGTTCAGGGAATTAGCTGGAGACAAAGAGTAAGAGGTTATAACTGGGATCGATAACCGATGTATAACCAGAATCATCTCTGGTTAGAAATCTTAAATGAGCAGGAAACTGTATAATTGAAAGGGGTTTTATTAAATAGTAAAAATAAATATATTTTAAGCAATGAACACACACACACAAAGCATACAAGAGCTGACTAAGAGAAAAGGGAAGAAGTTGGATAGGGTTTCACGGAAGGGTGATAGTTACCAATTTTGAAGGGACGTCCAGGGAAAACAGTGCTGAGGAGGAAAACGACCAGTGTTTCCAGGAGCAAAGTAGAGTGAATCCCACAAACAAGAGGGGATGAGGGCATGGATCCAAGACACATACACACTACGAATGGCCAAAGGACTGATATTTATACCCCCAAATAGGAGGTATGAGGTAAGCTGGCAGGAAAGCCAGAGACAATGAATTGATTGCTTTTCAGGGGTTCCAACAAAAGGATAGGAGAGGCTTGATGGGTCGTTAGGACCCAAGAGAATGTCTGGGCTATTCTCTTGAATACTGATTGATTGCAGGGATGGGTGCAAATACAGTAAGTAATGGTCTGCTTGGAGCGTTGATTAAATCACCTTGGGGTAACACAGTGGGAATTAGCTAGTCCCATTGTCCAGCCAGGCACACCTTAAGGGCCAGGGCAAAAACTTCAGCTGCCAACCTCCTTCCTGCCCAAGCTTGACACACAAGATGGATCCCAAAACTCGCTGAGGACATTCATTTTGTGGAGAGCAGTTTCTTGTTTTTTGTTCCAGTCTTTGGCCCCTGTGCCTCTAATGGGAGGAGGGGTCTGACTGCTTACAATAGGTATATGTGAATTTTCTGTTGGAGTCTAAGTATTGTTTAGTTTAGTTTAGTTTTGTTTCATTTTGTTTCATGTGTTTGTTGCCTTTATCCCCAGTGAAGCAACCATGGCATGAAATATAAAATATATTAAATGCAAAGGTACATTTAAAAAAAAAAAACCAACCAAAAATTTTAAAAGAAGTAGCAAAATACCAGTAAAAATAGTATGTAAAAAACAGGGATATTGTTATACAGATATTGTTTTGGCTAATTAGTGTACATGTAGTTATACAATAATAGCACATGGCTTATTAGTTGGACAACCTGTATTTTGGCTTCTTAGTATGTACTTTCCTGTTTCCTGAAAATATGTACAGAAATGGCAAAGTTCCTCCCATATAAAGAAAATGGCTTTTCCCTTATGATGCAACATATTCCTGGAAAGATGAAAAGGTGGGAGATGGAGCCAAGGATGTTCTACCTTCCAGTCACACACACTGGCCTGTCCTTTCGCAGACCACTTGCCTCAGCTAGCTTGGTTATGCTGGCTTTCCAAGGAGGTGCATTCCTTTACAGAACAGCAAGATGCATTGCATGGAAGCCGACTGTGACCAGGAGACAGAAACTAGAAATTAGCTTTTAAATACATTATTCCCTTGTGAACACTTGGCAACTGGTTCTGTATAATTAAACTGTAAGTGCTACTAACAGAAAGTACAAATCTAGTGAATAACTTCCGGTCTGAACATATTGTTGTATTTTTACTTCTGTTAGTTTTTATTGCACGCCTCCACTTCCAGCCCCAGATAATAAAAGCACCCTATACAATTCAAGATGTACAAAAAAACTCTGCAATAATTGCTAGACAATTCATGATGTGAGGAAAAGAGGGTTCTCATAAACTACATTTCTGGAGTAAAATATGGTTTTCCCTAAATGAAAGGATCTGTGATTATCACATACACAAATGATAACAGTTTACAGATAATTTTTTAAAAGCTCTTTATTTAGGGAATGCAAAATATTCATAGGCAGATTCATCTGCCATCTAATGACTAATCCATTGCAACTTCCCAGTGAAAAGAGGAAGATGAATTTTTTTTCTAGTATGACAGTTTAGGAATACTCTAGCCAATAAATATATAAGACATCAGGGTCTTATATGGAAGATCAAACAATGAACACTCCTATCAAATTTACTCATCATTCAGTTCTCATAGAAATATATGACTCAAGGAAATACATGTAAAAAATGAGATGTTCGAAGGAAAAGTTTTTAAAAATGCAATCTATTTTTCATTCCTTGTTTGAAGGCCACATAAGTTTATTTGTTCTGTGGGCTAATGATAACTTATTCAGATTACTCTTATCTGAACATAGTATTAAATAGAAGAATGATTGGACAGAGTTTTGGTACTCAGAACACAGATTACATGATTGTAAAATTATGTTTGCATTGTGCTCAGTTATAACAATAGAAATGTTTTTAAAAGTTTTTTTGGGGGGGAAATTCAAACAGTTGTGATTTTGGTGTAAAATTGCATGCAGAAAAAATCAGAAACCCAAGCCAGGAAGACTGTGCTAATGTTAAGGCCATCTACAGCAGAGCTCCCTAATCTTTTTGAATCTGTGGACAGAATTCTGATGTGGGATGGTGACAACAACCACAAAATGGCTGCAACAAGAGGTGGAGCCAATAAAAATATCAGAGAGTGAGGTTATGCATAACTGTAATAGGAAATCTTCAACTTTTTAGGCAGAAACTCTTTGAACTAGAGATCCTTATGCTGTGCTGGCAGCTGCTGCTTAAGCAATTTTTAAAATATTTGCACAGCCAATCAGTTTTCTGGTGGCTAATCTGAAATGCTGGTGGGCAAGGCCTCACCCACTTTCTGAAAATACTTGGCAGACACCAGGATAGGTGTTGGTGGGACTACGCTGGGGACCCCTGACCGACAGTATGCCTTCAAACTCTTGTATTTCCAGGCGGTCATTTTGGTGTAGCTCTCTGCAATGTCTCACTGTTATTATAAATTAACAATTATTTTGTTGCCCGACTGATATTAACTGAGAATCACCACACTGAATTTGATCTCCTACATTCTGTGCACCCTCTTTGCATTGCATCAGTTATGACAATGGATAAAAAAGTCTGACTTTTAAGCACATTCATTGTTTTATCTATTAACCATAATATTACAGTCAGATCAAGGAGTAAACATAAATAACGTACTGTTAAAAGACAGGTTATGTGTGAGCCAATTCTGAGTACTCATATAGTATCAGTACTTATGCTAAATTGATTAGTGAAGATTCCAGCTGTTATTTTTTCTTTCCTTTAGCCAAGGGCATGCAAATTTTCCAAGTGTAGGAAAGGCCTTTGCAACTTGTGACTCACCCACCAAGTGGAATGCAGCCCACCAGCTCTGCACTGTGCCTTTCCCCACCTCACCTTGATTATTTGCTGTTCCAAGAAAGTAGTAAAAGAAAATTTATTGATCCCCTGTGTGCTACCAGAGATGACTGCTGGGACGCATTCAGCTGGGTGGGTCACAAATTGTGGCAATATTCTCTGAGCTCTGAGTGACGTATAAGTGAAACTAATAACATGCTCTGCTTTATTCATTGTCCATGATTCAGGAAGACATTTACATGTGGAACTGATTTGAAGCACATGCTTATTTTCATTGAGGATTAAAGATTTCTTGCTACACAGAGAAGAAATTAAGGTTGTGACCTTTACAACACCTGCAAGGCCCAAAGGATATTTCCGTTAGAGATGTTTGAGGCTGCTTGAGATTTACTTGAATCAATAACAATATGCAGAACTCCTTGAATGTTGTTCTGCCATTTCCATTAGATTCACATCCCCATGTTCAGAGCTTACCCCCCTTGAAACCCATGTGACAGCACTCCAGACACTGTTTAACCTTGATATAGCCAACTGAGAAAGAATTGAATCAATCCTTCAAATTCCATAAATTCAACATAACAAGCACATATATAGTAGCTTATTCAGGCTTCACAGCGGGCTTGCTTTTAAAGTCGTATTAATGTAGTACACTTTTGAGATAAAGTAACCTTCTATTTGCAAATCATATCAGCTAAATAACTGGTCTAAAGTTAATCTATGAAAAGCCTGCAGAAAATATTCTGATTGGACACTCCAGGTTTTGACATCTAGTTTTGCCCTTTCTTTTATTTTTGATCTATTATAATTTATCTAATGAGCCCTACTCACATAGTATTTTTTTTAATGAAAAATTCGACATTCTAGGTTTTACATATTTTACATCTAGCTTTCACCAGCTAGGGAGCTCATTAGCAGCTATTTCTTGTGGTGAATAAATGCCACCTGAGAACAGTGCTACTCCCTAATTCACAAGTTTGCATTCTTCTAAGAGGTCACTTAACCTTTAAGTCAACTACCGCATAATAACAGTAAGCAGTTTTCAGTGCGTCCTTCCTGTACTTTATATTGGAATTTGCTGCTTACATAGAAGTATCAGAAGTTCAGAATGGTAACTATTTAAAACTCTTGACACACATGCACATTCCATGTAGCTGAGGATTTCTTAGCCCTTTGACAATGGAAGACTTTAATGTCTTTGGAATGGGATGAAATCTTTGAGGGAAAGTACCTCAGAGTGCTTTTGACTGCTGCAGTTCAAATGATCATCGCAGTATCCGGAATAATAACACTATCCCGCAGGACAAAAAAAGAAACAAACAAAAAAAGCAGAAAAGACTTGATGATGATGATGGTGACTCAATTGTGCAGGGTGGTGGACTGTCATATACCTGGGGAAATAAAGCCTTGTGACAATGAGATAGCTTCAAATGTATCTTACTTCAGAGCTTGAAGTTTCAGCTGTATTGGTATGTGGACATTTCTTGGGTGGGAGGGAGCTATCAGTGTTTGTGAATAACTTGAAAGGATGAACTGGATTGTCAATGTCCTGATAGATTAAGTAAACAGGCACTTGGTTATACTGAACCAATTCAAGACAAGGGTTGGGCTAAGATGAGAGAACAACAGCAAAAAAAAAAATGTTGAAGGAGGCGAATTTTCTGTATGCATGATACATAGGGTTGCCAACCTCCAGGGACTGGCGGCATGGAGGCTCAAAAAGGATGAACCACACTGGAATTTGACAAATAAATTATAATAGTATAAAGGCATTAACCTCATGCCAATAACAAAGTAACATAAACATCATAGTCATTATAACAGCAAATGCATAATAACATAACAAAACCCATAAAGTGGCAAGAGAACAAAAAGCAAAAAAAAAAAAAAAAAAAAAACCAGGACGGGGGACTCCCGTCCGGGAGTAAAGAATCCAAAAATAATGTTCCACAAGTCAAAGCAAAGTGAAGGTGAAACTGGAGAATGTGTGGCTAGTCGTTGGTGCACGTTTCAAAAGCTTTCTTCATCTCCAAAAACAACTTAAATACAACGAATGCTTTTAAATCCAGTTGGGAATAAGCGCATTGTCCGTTGACCGTCAGCTATGAAATTAACAAGAAATTATATACATGTCACAGTAACACCAATTGAATGCTACAGAATAAAAATTGGACTTGTAATATAGAAACAATGTTAATACATGCTTACCCAGAATAAATGTGTCTATTTTGAATTCAAGTGCTCATGTAATTTCATGAGAGCGGTAAGGGGAGGGTGTGGGAATGCAGGCTTTAAAGAATAATAAGCCAATCAGCACTAAGGAGGATGGTAAGAAAGGCGGAAGGCAATGCTGCCAAAAGACAAGACTCTTAAAGAGAACAATAACCTAGAACTTCATATGAAGCAGGATAGATCAAATTCGTTGTTGAGCCAGTTAGGAGTAAGGGTTTGGAACGCATGGCTTAGGCAGGATTCTTGTTGGAGTAGAATCTTCTTAGCATCTTGGATATGGAAAGGTTTCGTTTTGAACTGCCAGAGAACAAAAAACAATATGTCAGTATCAGAATGATGTAGATTGATGTAGTGTTGCACGAGGGGCGCTTCCAAATTCTTTGCTCGTATGCTTGCCCTATGTTCGCAGATCCTAAGGAGAACAGGGAGGATGAGCAACCAATAAACATAAGCCGCACGGACAGATGACCGCGTAAACGGACATGGCCGTGCCACAGTTGCGGAATTGTTGAAGAGAATAGGAAAATTTGGACGTGGTGGAATGCATATCTTTAATTGGAAGGCTGAAGGGACACATTGAGCAATGGCCACATTTATGATGGCCTTTAACACGAGGGGGGTCTTGTGATGGTAGAATGTCAGTTTTAATGAGAACAACCCTGATAGAGAGAGTCTTCCTCATGCCCAAGACTGGTAAGTTCTGACAACCCGGGATATCATGTAGCAAGTGCCAGTGTCGCGCCAAGATCTTTTTGATATCATACGACAAATGTGAAAACTGAAAAGAAGCTACCACTCGATCAGAAGTTTGTTTAGAAGTCTCTGTTGAGTAGTGCAGATCGTGTCTTGGAGTGAGTCCCATCATAGGAACATTGTATGATCTGGAGAGGATATCCTCTTCTGTGGAAATTAGACAATAGTGTAGCTGCTGAAGAAAGAAAGTCCTGTTCTCTGGAAGAATTCCTCTTGATGCGAAGAAATTGACTTTATGGCAAATTGGATCATAAATGTAATGGGTGGTGGGAAGAAAAATGGAGATTGAACCCAGAGTCAGTGGGTTTAGTGTAAGGTTTGACAGCCTTTCGAAACCTTTCCATATCCAAGATGCTAGGAAGATTCTACTCCAACAAGAATCCCACCTAATCCATGCGTTCCAAACCCTTACTCCTAACGGGCTCAACAACGAATTTGATCTATCCTGCTTCATATGAAGTTCTAGGTTATTGTTCTCTTTAAGAGTCTTGTCTTTTGGCGGCATTGCCTTCCGCCTTTCTTACCATCCTCCTTAGTGCTGATTGGCTTATTATTCTTTAAAGCCTGCATTCCCACACCCTCCCCTTACCGCTCTCATGAAATTACATGCGCACTTGAATTCAAAATAGACGCATTAATTCTGGGTAAGCATGTATTAACATTGTTTCTATATTACAAGTCCGATTTTTATTCTGTAGCATTCAGTTGGTGTTACTGTGACATGTATATAATTTCTTGTTAATTTCACAGCTGACGGTCAACAATGTGCTTATTCCCAATTGGATTTAAAAGCAGTTGTTGTATTTAAGTTGTTTTTGGAGCTGAAGAAAGCTTTTGAAACATGCACCAACGACTAGCCACACATTCTCCAATTTCACCTCCTCCCTGGACTTTGCTTTGACTTGTGAAACAATATTTTTGGATTCTTTACTCCCGGATGGGAGTCCCCCGTCCTGGGTTTTTTTTTTTTTTTTTGCTTTTTGTTCTCTTGCCACTTTATGGGTTTTGTTATGTTATTATGCATTTGCTGTTATAATGACTATGATGTTTATGTTACTTTGTTATTGGCATGAGGTTAATGCCTTTATACTATTATAATTTATTTGTCAAATTCCAGTGCGGTTTGCCTTTTTGAGCCTCCGTGCCACCATTTCCTCCAATTGCATTAATTCTGGCACAGGTGTTTCCACTTATTTTAACCTTATTGTAGCTAGGGTATTAGCTGTGCATGCATCCCCACTTGCATGTGGGCTCTTCCTCTTGCCCCTGGAAACACTGGCCATTTTCCTCTTCAATGCTGCTTTCCCTGAACATCCCTTCAAGACTGGTAACTCTCACCCCCTATTCTTCAACCATTATCCAACCTCCTCCCTTTTGCCTTAGTCAGCTCTTGTACTCTGGCGTATGGCTGGACGGCTATGCCTGGCTGCTTTCCTGTGCGGGGGGTGGGGGGTCATCTGAGGCAGCTGCCTGCTTGGGGCTTGTTCGGCTAATTTTTAAGTTGATAATTTTGTTTGGCCCGCAAATGATGTTATAAATATCCAAATGGCCCTTGGTGGAAAAAAGGTTCCCCCATCCTTGATCTAGGCAATTCATCTCTAAATATACTTTACTCTTACATAACAATTCTAGCCAGGATTAAATGCTATCTCCAATATAATGCATGTAAGATATAATAACTGACTTCTGTAAATGCATGTAAAATGTAATAACTGACTTCTATCATGCTAAATCCAATACAATTTTATAACTAAACAGTTTCTATTTACACAAACTTTATGAAACATATGAACAATACAGTTCCCATTTATCTGGAAACTCTTCACTGGATCTTTCGTTTACTTGGTTTGTCAGCTTAGCCACCACTGCGTACTCTGCTAATTTATCTTTCCAATCTTCAGTGTCTGGACATTCTCCTGACTTTCACTTTGATGCAATAACAACTCTTGCTGCTGTAAGCATATATCTAGCTAGCTCTTCCGAAGACTTCATAATAATGGATGGTAGAATTCCTAACAACATTGTTTTAGGATCCATTGCAAATTTCATCTTTAAATTTTTTTGCATTTCAGAGTGAACTTCTCTCCATAATTTCTCTCCAGATATTCACATCGTTGTCACATTCTCAGTACATTGTGATGGGCACTATGAATGTGCATAACATGGTGAAGTTCTAGCCTACACCATGAACATGCAAAAACCATGGCAAAGGAGTTCTTTGGTCAGGCTGCTTGGTAATTTGCCAGCATGAGCTGCATCTAAATCAGAAACTTCTAACTGAAATTTGAAATTGAATATGGCAACTATAAGTGTAGAATTTTAAAAAGTGAAAAGACCCTGAAGAAATATCAAATGAAAATGTTTGTGTCATATCAATGTCCACATCCAATCGATCCTGACCATCTTTAAGATCCTCCATTGATCTTAGTACTTTGCAGACTTATGTCCCCCAAATATGGAAACAGATTGCATTCCTATCAATGAATGGAATTTATCTCTGGGCCTTTTTAGTATGTTTGTTTTATCTAAATGGAGCATAACCCTGGAGGGAATCATACTTTTCATTGGCACTCTGCTGTGTAAGTTTGCTTGTACATTTCTTTAAAAGGGGGAAATAAATCAATTCGATTATTTTTTTACATGACCTTTGCTCCTTTTAGTCTGGGTTTATCTCAAAATAACACCGTCTGGAATGTCCCTCTTCAAAAGACTGTCAGTTCTGATCCCACCCCACCCCCCATTCCCTTTAGGGAGGCTCCGTTCTCCAACTCTGTGTCTATCATTTGATTCTTGGCATTGCCAAGTATTTTGTTCTCATACCCAGCAGCCATCACAAGGAATAACATACATTCTAATTTGCTTTCTCTGACACACTACCCCTTGCATTTGAAATGTATCCCTACTAGCACATCTTTTCCCTGTCTTTACAGGCTGTCACTGACTACATTTTAAAAATATAATCCATGGCAATAACAGCTGCATGAACTTTGTCAGATTTCACATTCCGCTCAAGAAAAAAGCAGCAAGAAGTTTACCATTTCACTTCCCGAGCACCATGAAAGTTGATGGCTCTTTTGTGTTGACTGGTGGTTCTGCATAAGGCAGTCTCTGGGTCCTTAAGGTCAGCAACTTCTTAATTGGGAAAAGGTCTAGCACAGCCATCTAGAACAGGCACCTCAGTTTCTTCCAGTGACCTGACAACAATACATCCAAGGATCAAGTCAGATAATAAAATGATTGAGTAGCGGCCATCTAGCACAGGCATCTCAGTTTCTTCCAGTGACCTGACAACAATACATCCAAGGATCAAACCAGATAATAAAATGCTTGAGTAGCAGAGAAAATACAGAGCAACAAGAAACTAGCACTGTATAGCTCGTTTTCAACACTACCTGCATGAGAAATAACAAATGATCTTTAAACCTGGTGATATCTTTGGTGGCATAAGCCATTCCAGAAACTATAAAATCCTTGACTGCTGTATGATTAACTCTTTTAATTCTATTTCTGTTTCAATAATGCAGGATGGTAAAGATAAAGGTCCCCTGTGCAAGCACAGGGTCATTCCTGACCCACGGGGTGATGTCACATCCTATCTTATTTGATTTTGTGTGTGTGTGTGTGTTTAAAATGCTATCAAGTCACAGCCAACTTAAGGCGACCCAGTGGGGTTTTCAAGGCAAGAGACTAACAGATGTGGTTTGCCATTGCCTTCTTCTGCATAGTAACCCTGGTATTCCTTGGGCCAACCCACCATGGCCAACCCTGCTTAGCTTCTAATTTCATACGCATAAAGAAAGATGTAACATGTCTGCATACTGCTAGCATTCTAATAGTCTGAAGTTCTTAAGGAATCTTTGCACTGGGTTGGGGGTTGAAAATGGCACAGGATTCCCTGTTTTGTGTTGCTACAAACACTTTGAAGAGAACATCTAACAACATATTGCTGTGGAAAGTCCCTGTCTTCCTCCATAAGCTATTACTATGGCTGTTTTTAGGAAAGCATAAACAAATTATATCATAAGATAATAAACCCTCAATGATCTGATATAGGAGCAGGAACATAGTTTCTGTGCATCACTAACATAGGTCTTAGAAACAAGCACAATCTATCTTGCCACATGGGTTGGCATCTAATTCCATGGCAATTCTCACTTTTAGCAAAGTCACTATCTCTCAGCTTATAATTCATCTGTGATATGGTGTTAGTAATATAGTAATAAATAACTGAATGCAATAATTAATTGTTACTATGCTTGTGCACAATTTTTTTTCTGCTAGTTTGGAGGTTCTAGCAGGGGAGTGCAGCTATAGTATACCCTTGACCAAAGAATGGTACACTCCTTCTATCTGGGATGGTCGTCCTCATCCACTGAGCGCTTAGCTTCGGGGGACACACATGGAGCAGTGAGGGAGGGAGAGGACACCTGCCTAGCCAGCCAGATCAGCCAATCTGCATTTTCCATTTTTGATATTAAAGGTAATATCTTGGCCATGCTTACTTAACCATCAAAATGGTAGCAAAGTACCCCCATACTGCTATCATCAATCTAATGAAAATTAAGCTGTGCTCTTCAGGCAATATTAAACAACAATTCCATGGTTTCAGATTATTGCTACACTGTGTTAAATGGAAGGATAATTAATTCACATGCCACATCAGCCGACCAATAACCACAAAGTTGTGGAATAACCTTGGCCCTGCTCTAAAGCATGCCAATAGTAAAAATTCAGAACTGATAATGATAGCACATCAGGACAAATTCCATGATTTCTTTTTATAGGTAAAAATGCCATGTAGAGATAAAATATATTAGGGCTGTGCAAAAATTTTTTTTTTTTAAATTTCGTGTTCAGGTTTATTGCAAGGTTGCTGTTACTCATGGGAAATTGAGTTTTCCCACACTTGTAATGGCCGCTTACTCCCTCTCTTAAGAATTCAATTTCCCATGATTAACTGCGACCTTGCAGTCAACCATGGGGAAGGAAGCAGACCGGTGGCCGTTATTGACAAGTCTAAAAAGGTAAGTACTTTTAAAATTCTCCTGGGAGGGGCTTTTTGGAGGTAGAGTCCCCAAACTTGCAGTATAGCTTGAAGGGACTCTCCTTGCATGACCCTCGAAGTTTTGTTAAGATTGGGTAAGGGGATCCGATTTTATGGAGTCTGGAAGGGGTAGCTCCCCCTCTATAGATAAACATTGCAAACTTTGCAATGTTTATCTATGGAGGGGGAGCTACCTCTTCCAGACTCCATAAAATCGGACCTCCTTACCCAATCTTCGGCATTCCCGGGAATTGCCTGTTCGGCTCAGCTGATTCAAGTGGGTTTTTTTCCTGGTAAGCCTGAGCCAAAAATAAGCCGAAATGGCTAATTTCTGCTTTATGTTCGGCTCAGGTTTACTGATATGCACAGCCCTAAAATATATAATATAACTCTCAGGAATGTCATGTTTATTTAAGGGTTAATTTTACAGATGATGTTTTATTATAAGAAATAGGTTTATCTGGTGAGCTGACATATTATACTGAGAACATGTCCGATTCTCATATAGTTTAATACAAAACAGTAGAATAACGTTGGGGTTTGAAGCTAAGGATGACACCTAAGACCCAAATGCCATGTGACCATTCTTCAATAAACAAGCCTATCTCACAAAAATCAATGGATTTTTGAGAAGATTTTCATCTTTGACTAGATTGTGCCTCTCACAGATAATAATGCAACATCACTATAAAAAGCATTGCATCAGCTGTTAAAAAGTTGTATTAAATATTTAAGTTGATTGTTTATATTGTTTCTAAAGAATACTGAATTCCTTTTCCTACAAAATAATGAGATGTTGATGAGGTTCTAAATAGAATACACTCAAAACACTTGTATAGCTGCAAGGCATAACCTGGCATAAGGTATATTTTGCTCTGTTCTCCTCAAAACTCTGATTAATTACTGTCAGGCTACTGCTCCTGTTTCTTGAGACCTATTAAGGGAGAACCTTATTATGTTAATAATACATCGTAGGTGAAAATTGCCTGTTGGGAAATAGTTATGGGTCCAAAGGAACACTGTCACAGGCTGCTAACCCAATAACAAAGATTTGATATAGTTCATAATTACATTTATTTTGTCAGTCAAATTGGGGCTATACATATTGAGTTTACCAAACTGAAAATAAACCAAAAAATAGCAGTTTCCGCTTTTTTCAGGTTTAATTTTGGCTGAATAGCAAAACCAGGAATCTCGGCAAAGCTTTTGCTCAGATTCACGGTTCTGTCCCTTTTAAAAAAAAGACAAAGGTCCCAATCCAGAGGCCTATTCCTGCCCCTTGGCTGGTTTCCACAGCAGCAGGAGGGCGCAGGAGAGGCATCTTGGGGTGACCAATAGGAAGGCTCAAGGGAGCTTTCCTATTTGGCCAATGGCAGCAATGCATTTTGCATTGCTGAAAAAGCCAGCTTGGTGCAGTCTACCTGGATAGCAACAGAGAACAAACTAGAGAGAGGAGGGTGGAGGGGCAAGAGGATGCAGAGGCTAATAGGATTCCAGCTAACATCTATTGGTCTTTGGCCAATCACAGAAAGTGTTTTTTGGCTGGAATTATTTTCAAAATTTTCTGTGCTTAGCCAATGAGCATAAAAGCAGCTCTGGTTCCCAGAGCAGGCCGGTCCACACAAGGTTTGAGAGACTTTGGTAGCAAAGCTTGGCTTCAGCTTCGGCCTGATTCTTCCTCTGAGTTGGTGGTGCCTTATCCTTAGGGTTGCTAATATCCGCGTGGTGACTGGAGATCTCCTGCTATTACAACTGATCTCCAGGCGACAGTAGGGTTCCCAATTGCCTGCTTATGGCAGGCAATCTACCACCCATTGCTCCTGTTGCCCACCGATTCTTAGCTGTCGGCGGGCGGAGGCAGGCGGGGGAAAGGAGGGGGGAGCCATCCAGCGTGATGATGGCATTAGTCCAACTGGGGCGCCAGAGGAAAAAAAGCAGCCCCAGATGACCACTGGAATGAGGGAAACAACACAGGTAAAACAGGCTGCAAGCAGCGCCCCGTCCTCCTGCCTTGCGCCAAATAGCTGATTGGAAAGATCAGCTGATTAGCAGTGAGGCGCGAGGAGGTAGCTGAAGGGGAGTTGCCTTATTTCTCCCCCCAGCTACCCTCCCCGTGCCTCCCAGAGCCTTGCTGCTAATCAGCTGTTTTTTCCCAGTCGGCTGTTTGGTGCGAGGCAGGAGGGGGGGATGCTTGCAGCCTGTTTTACCTGCATTGCTTCCCCCATTCTGGTGGTTGTGTGGGGCATCATCATGTGAGGTGACATCATCACGTAGATGACGCTTATCTCCTCCCCTAACCTCGTCTCCCTAAACCTCCCGCTGGTTGCCAGGAAAGACCTGGCAATCCTAGGCAACAGAGATCAGTTCACCTGGAGAAAATAGCTCCTTTGGCAATTGGACTCTGTGGCATTGAAGTCCCTCCAATCTCCAAACCCCACCCTCCTCAGGCTCCACCCCCAAAATCTCCAGGTATTTTCCAACCTGGAACTGGCAACCCTACTCATCCTGATCTGTTGGGTTACTACCTGCTTGGATTGGATCCCTTCCTGCCTGCTGCCTGGAGGAGAAAACATCTAAGGGTTTGAGAGATCATCGCTTCACTGTTAAACTAGTTGTAGTTTTGTCCTCCCCCCAAAAGTTTGCTAGTAGTGACCTACAGGCCTTGGCCTGTTGGTTGGGGCGGGGGGGGGGGTTTGCTAGTTTGGTGGGGTGTTTTAATGATTGGGGGGGCTTGTTGCTTTTATTTGATCACTCTTTGACAGTTTGAGTAGGGGTTTCAATGTTTAAGTGTGAAAAGGGGTTGTTAGGTTCTTTGGGGTGCATTTTATTCTCTGATTCACTGTTTGGGGGACTTTTGCCAGTTTGACTTTTGCGGAGGGGGTGTTTTAATATTTTTGGGAGCCTTATTGGTTGTATTTGATCACTATTTTACTCTTTGGGTGAGGGTTTCAAAGTTTAACTGTGAAAAAGGGGTTGTTTTTGAGATACTTTGGGTGGTGGCTGGTGAAACTAATTATTAAGTTTTCATTGTGTGTGCAGGTCACTTTCCTTAAGTTAACTGCTACATTAGGGTTTTTAAAATCTAGGTTGTTCCAGTGCACCTTGCAGGCTTTGGCCTAGTGGTGTGTGGATTTAAAGGCCACTCTGCTTTAGTGGGCCTTCATTTGGTTTCATGTGCATTTCTTGATTTAGAGGTATTACAGTGAAGGTCAGGCTGGGCTCTTCAATTTAGAGTAGTTCCTTAATCTCTTGAATGTTGTTCTTTGTCTCTGGCTGCTCATATTTAATTTATGATCCACTTGTACCCCAAGGTCTTGTTCCCACACACTGCTACCCAGAAGTGCATCCCCCACCCAGTATGCATGTCTCTCATTTTTGTTACTCAGATGTAGAACTTGGCACTTATCCTTGTTGAATTGCATCTTGTTCACATCCACCTACTTTTCCAGTGTGTTCAGATCATGTTGAATTCTATCTCTGTCTTCTGGTGTGTTCACTGCTTCTTCCAATTTGGTGTCAACTGCAAATTTAATGAGTAGTCCCTTCACACCCTCATCCAGATCATTTGTAAAAATATTGAAAAGTAACAGGCCCACTGGACACCTCCCTCCGTTCAGATGAAATGCCACTGACAACTGTTCTTTGAGTGTGGTTCTCCAACCAGTTCTCTATCCACCTAACTACCCTAGGGTCCAGTCCACAGTCCTCTAGTTTACCCATTAGAACATCATGGGGAACCCTGTCAAAAGCCTTACTGAAATCCAGGTAAACAAATCAACCACATTCCCTAGATCCAGTAAGCTCGTCACTCTATCAAAGAAGGAAACAAGGCTGGTCTGGCAAGACCTTTTGGGGACAAATCCATGTTGACTTTTAAAAAAATAATTATCAGTATAAAAACAAGACATTAAAAACAAGCCAGAGGCGCAAAACAACCACTGATCACCCTAAAAAATAGACCTCAGACCAAAAACAATGTGTAAAACAGCTATTTTAAATTTTTTAAAAAACTTTAGTTAAAAGCCTGGGTTAAAAAAAAAGTTTGGGTGTGGAACATGAAAGACTATATAGTAGGGCAGGGCATTCCAAAAGGCAAAGTGCCATCACTAAAAGTGCCCTGTTCAAAGTTGCCTGCCAGCTCACCTATGCAGGCAAGGGCACAGAGAGCAGGTCTTGGGAGGCAGATGTTAAATAACACTGTGGGAGGAAGCATCTTGCTCACACTCTGGTCTTTGCTGTTTCTAGCCTACATGGTTTATGGATTCCATTAACAGTACTGAGCCACTGTAATGAGTGATAAGTGGCAGTTTTTCTCTGAGTGAACTGCTTAGATATATTCACTAGAACTAGTTTTGAGTGTGCTTTGATTGTATATTTATGTATTTGAGTTCATGGCAGGGCCAGCAGCATGACCTGGCCACTTCATATGGTCATCTATGTGTACATGCTTCAAATCCTTGCACAGAGCTCTTAGGGCAGAATGGGAAACTAGAAACCTTTGTGTTAAGTCAAAAAGGGGGTGAATTGACCTACATATCTGGATTGAAATATCTGATAACAGCAGCATTGTTCTTGTGTGTTCTCCAAGTCAAATCTGGGAGTTAGAATAAGTAGAAGCTTGCCTTTGCTTATGGTTTGTGACCACCATGTAAGTCATTTCAACACGTTCCTACAAATTTATATCAATTTCTGAGCTGATTGTACCATTCTTTCCCCCAGTGAATCTCATTAAGGTAACAGATTACAGAAGAAAGAGAAACATGTTACAGAAGAAAACAGCATTTTTAATTCTAGACTAGAATTTTGGTTATTTAATTTGAAATCTTTGGTGGATGACAATTTGATCAGTTTAAGACGTGTAATTTGGTATACTGAGCAACACTGTTGCCACTGATAAATGCAGTGTTACCTCTCTCTTCCTAGAAAATGTTGGGCATATCTTTGCGAATGCAAAAACATTACTTTGATCATGGCTAATGTGAGTTAAGGATGCATTGCACAATTGCAACAAGTACAAAAAAGGTGTTCTTGTGTTTCTTGCATAACAGACTTAGAAGTATCAATAGGATGAAGTAATTCATCATTTAGAGAAATGTTAAAAAAATTCTTTCTGTTTTCTGGATATAAGCTATGCTTTTGTTTTTAATGTCATCTTCAAAGAAGCATTATTGGTGTAAGATGCCTTACTAATGCATAGCACATCACAGGTCTGTTGAGAAGGTGCAATATGCTTGCCATCTGCTCATTCCTGAGCAGAGTATTTCAAGCTCTGTTGTTTTTGCAAACTGTGCCTAGAAAGGGAGAGTGGAAGAGCTGCACCTATCTTGTACCACCTCACAGGAGATTTTTTCTATATCAGCTTGTAGCAATCATAGGTCTTTGAGAAATGTAGACATATATTCAAAGTCCACGCACCATGAGGAAAGCTAGTTATCTGTTTTCAGTAATGCTTAAAATGGGCTATCCAAGCAGCACACATCTGCTTTAGTACAGATGTGCAACCCAGTTCTGGCATTTTGATAGACTATAAGATTATTATCTGCAAATGTCAAGAGAGTGAATTTATATTGTGATATTTTGTATTGTTGTAATAATCTTGGTTCTAGTAATGAAGTCAGGATGTGCACTTTGCTGTTCTCTTGTGACCTTTTGCCTCCCAAAAATGAGCACTAGACTTAATGCTGGGAAATATTATCAGCTTTTAACAGATGTGGAAGGGATTTAAAGGTTTTTTCCCCCTCATTCACACGTGGGGTATTTTTTTACCTGATTGCCCAATGCTCCTCTGTTCAGGTTCAAAGGGTTAAATAAACATGGGAGATTGGGTATGGACCACAGCAACTGAATCAGACATTGAAGCTTTTAGGAGGTCAAACAAGTGTCTGACTTCAGTGTAACAATCACCACAGTATCTGTGTGCTGCTATAGTTTACAGTAACTATTTGCTTTGAGGAGTGAGTGCTTGTCAATTTGCACAGCACCCCTCTGACCCTGTATGGAAAAAGTGTAAGCACCCATATTTGGAGGAGTACAATTACTTAGATATCAACATATGTCCCCTCACTCACAGTGACAAGTATACTAAACTGACAACTATTTTTGTAAAGTTATCTCAACTACCCCATTTGCCTGCTTTCTAATGTTCCTGAGACGTTTTAAAGAAATGTCTTTTCCTGGGCAGTTTGTGCCATCTACAAATTATAGTACAAAATAATTAAAACAATTCTTGAAATGTTTTAAAATGTTTGGACATTTTTTCATGCTTAAAATTAGTCTCTAAGAGAATCCTAGTGTTTATTCTGACCATTTTATAAAATCAAACCAACTGTTATGAAAATAATTGCATTTTATATTCCTCCTTTTTTAAAAAAATGAAGAAAAATAGAGTAGTATATTTCTTTAGGGGATTCCAGAAGGTCAACAACATAAATATTTGGAAACACTGAGACTGAGATGGAGTTTAGACATTGATTTGACACATACACATCAATGGCGAAGGTGGATACACAAGAGCAGAGATACACAAACACAGAAACTTTCTTGTTCATTTTTGTCTTGGTCCATCAATGGGAAGTATTTTTTTAGGGGGAAGGGTATTTCCTTTTGTATATGATAAAAAGCCTTTATGTACCAGTAGGGTTGCCAACTTCAGGTTGGAAAATACCTGGATATTTTGGGGGTGGATCCTGAGGAGGACGGGGCTTGGAAAGGGGAGGGACTTCAATGCCATAGGATCCAATTGGCAAAGTGGCCATTTTCTCCAGGTGATCACTATTGGCTGGAGATCAGTTGTAATAGCAAGAGATCTCTAACCACCACCTGGAGGTTGGCAACCCTATGCACCATGGATGATTGTGAGTGTATAAACTGAAAAGGAAAATGTTAAAGTTTTTTGGGGGGCGGAGAAGGCACAGCTAATGGCCAAATGACACGTTTCATTAGGGATCCATGATCTGATCTCATTCTCTCTTTGAGAAGCAGTATTGGGCAGCTGATTTTGATTGAGATGAGAGCAGAGAGGTTTCCAGCCCTTTCTTGGTGCTATTACGCAATAGAAATTCCCCCTCCCTGAAATTTATTAGCTGCATTAGGGGAAAATGGTTATTAACAGCTTCGAGGAAGGTTGTATATATAAAAAAAATATGTTTATGGTGGGAGAGACTCCTACTTCTATCATTGTGGCCTAAATCAACCATCTCCTTCATGGCTGCTTTTTAATGTATGCTGCTTTTTAAAGAATGCTTGAAGATCTAATAACACAGGTTTATATGAATGCATAGATAGGTCCAATTCACGTCCGGAAGAAGGTTAGGAGACTATTGGAACAGAATAGAGCGTCCTGCGAACAGGTCTATACCACCAAGCTCATAACCCATTATGAGATCAGCTGTACGCCAGTCAACTCAAAATCCTACTCAGGTCTGTTCAGTGGGCTTACTCCCAGGATGTGCTCATAGTATCACATTGTTTGTTAAATAATAGCAGTTGTGGTGGTTACTTCAGGAGGCGTTTTATACTTTCAGCCTGTTTTTTCAAAGATGATTTCTTTTCAAAAGAGCTGCTGTCAACTGTTTGGGAGAGTTTGTTTTTGAGTTGTGCAAAGCAAATCCTCTCCAAGCTTGCAACAAACACCTTGTTGTCTTCCCCTCGGGCAATTTGGCAGAGACACTGTTGCTGCTGACATTCTGATCCCATTGCTCTCAGGATGAAACAGGGACGCGAAACTGTTGGGCAAGAGCAGGACTCGGCTTGAAGCAGAAGGAGAAATTGTCTCTGTGAAATATTTCCTCTGAAACTGAGACAAAGCAGAGGATGGGGAAAGAAGAGCTGGATTTTACAGTACAGGCCCACTTTCATCCTTAATTTTTCTATTTGACAGAGGCTGTAAATGTGTCAGATAATATCTGTCATTCATGCACATAAACCTTGTACGGAAAGGTCAAGTCAGTTTGCAGAGCCCCTTTATGCCGTTCTTATTACTCTTTCAAGAGCTCCCAGTATAATTTGCTTCCATAAAGAAATCCTTCTCTTTTTTATTTTTCGTATGCCAAAAAAAGTGTTCCAAATCCAAACACTGCAGCTCAAAAATGGAAAGTATAGGAAATTGCGTTTCTGCTAAAAGAAAGAAAACGTAATGGGTTGTAATATCATACATTGCACAACCAGTTTACCATACTTACCCTACTGTACAGCCTCTTTATGAAAGTAATTAATGACACCTTTCAAGGGAGTGTTGCATTGGAAAACCCTATTCATTTGTCAGCCAATCTGAAAAAGGAATCTGTAAGCAACAGAATGAAGGAGCTAAACGAAAAATATATTTTTCTTATATATGCTTACATTTTTAAAAACTAGGGATGCCTGGAAAATCACAATGATTTCATTGTAAAGCAGCAAAAATTGAAATATTTGAAAACAAAGTTTAAAACTTCAATGTTGACCAATTTAAAGGGCAAATGGCATGTCATTTGGAAGTGGAGAAAAATAAAATGAATTTGTCTCAATATTTTTCCCTCCTGGATTTTTGCCTTCATTCTCCCCTTCCTTACTTCAGTATCTTGCCTTTTAGCATTTCTGCACACACACACACACACACACACACACACACACCAGACATCCCTTAAAGTCAGTACACAATTCCCTTACCTATTTTGACAAGAAATGCACATTGCAGCTACATGCCACAGGCCATGGTTACACAAATGTCACAGGTCAATAAAGATCTCTTACATTTCCTGTGAGCCTTTTCATGTTATTTTCCTCCTGTGGGGATTGCTGGGGGAAGTGGGATTCAAAAAGGAAAGAAGGCAGTATCAAGGGGCCCCTTTGTGGAACACTTGAAAAACATCCCCCAAACTCAAAATGAGTTGCCCCCTCACCTTATGTTACCTTGCCTGAGGAAAAGTGGCCTTTCCCCCCACCTCTAAGGAGCTTACCAACCTTTCAAGAAGTTCGTTGCTGACTTATCTTCCTCCCTTGATGATTTACAAGAAAGTGAAAGAGATTAGTCAGTACTCTATATAAAAATTGTATCTTACAAAGAAGCCAATAAAATGATCTACATCATATCACAGTTCAACATATCTGACATCTGTTCCGTAATAAAATTTACTTCATGCATATGTTTCTTCTGGCTCATACATATGCTTCCCACTAGCACCCTCAGACTGCTCTTCTGAGATGGCTTTCCGGACATATCCAGAACAGTACAGCATTATGATATGATGTTGTTCTTTTTGGCTCACCAGTATGCCTCATGATTTAAAAAAATGTTATATTTTAAGCACAAAGGTATTTTAAGCATATTTTTGATAAATATCTGCCTTCATTTCAAAAGTGGATTTCTAAGCATCACATTTGGCCCTTTTCTTGTTATCTTCATAAGAAACAAATCCACAAACTGGTCATACTTCTGAGCAATGCCATGTGAAGTGAGCGTTTGATTTCATCAAGGATCGAGTCCTCAGGCCTGCTTCCTGTGTGAGGGTTCAACTTGGAATCATACAAAGTAATAGTAACAATGAATATATTTTTGAGCATTTTGAAAACATCATGTCTGGTCCTAAGAAAAGGACTTCCAGATAGGAGAGTGTGGCTGGCAGTAGGGCTGTGCATATCGACAAACCTGAACCAAAAATTTACTGGGAAAAAAGCCATTTCAGTAAATTTCGGGTTTGGGTTTACCAAATTCCAAAACCTGGGGGGAAAGCCAAAGTCTAACTGGCCATTCCCGAAAAAAATGGGTAATTTCCCGGCTTTTTTGGGCTCTCCCCAGACTTTGTGAAGCTCCTGAAAGGGGGCATTTTTTGAGATAGAGCCCCCAAACTTGCAGGGTAGCTTGCAGGGACTCTCCTTGCAAGGACTCCCATGTTTGGTGAAGATTGGGTTGGGGGTCTGATGATATGGGGTCTGGAAGAGGTCGCCCCCTCCCGCTTCCATATAAAAGCATTGGAAGGTAAAAGATATCCTCTGTTCATTTATCAGCTAATACGTCTCTATGGAGAAGGGAGAGGTGACCTCTCCAGAGCCCACAACACCGGACCCCCTGACCCAATCTTTACCAAATTTTGGGGTTTGTGCAAGGAGAGTCCCTGAAAACTACCCTGACAATTTGGGATTTCTACCCCCAAAAATGCCCCCGCAGGAGCTTTGCAAAAAAATCCCCTTTCTTTCTTATGGTGAGAACTTTTCAATCAGCTGAGTCCGACTTTTGCTACAAAGATGCAATCCTGCAGAAGTGGCTGATTAACTAAAAGTGGCAATTAAATAAACTTCATTTTTAGGAGGTTCAAATACTGATTTCTCCTTACCTTGGGCTCAAAGCTAAGCAACAGGAAGTTGAGTGTTTAACCCCATGTATCTTTCCATGCCCTTTAAAGGAAATTATATGACCTCAACAGTTGATTTCAAAGATGTATAAACTTTTATTAGAAATCTATTGTGAGCAAGAAAGAATTAAACCAACAATGATTGACTGGGCACAAATGTTAGGACATGATATCCCATTAAATAAATGGGAAAGACTATGGACTCGGGACCTAAAAGGTGTTTATGCCCAATCTTTAAGGGAGAATATTTATAAAATGATGTATAGGTGGTATTTAACACCCAAAAAGATGGCGAAGATTTACAATACAATGTCCCCTAAATGTTGGAAATGTAATACAGAGATTGGCTCATTTCATCACATGTGGTGGACTTGTGACAAAGCTAGAGAATTTTGGGACATGATTTATTATGAAATTAGATTGATATTGCAGAAGAATATACCTAAGTCACCAGAGATGATGCTACTTAGCATAATACCAGATACCATTTTAACTCACAGAACCTTTTTGATTTATGCAACCACGGCTGCAAGACTGTTATACGCAGCTAAATGGAAATCCCAGACAAACGCGATTGGATATTGAAAATGTTAGACTTAGTGGAGATGGCAAAATTAACGGCTTTGATTAACCAAAGTGATAATGAACAGTTCAGGGGAGAATGGGAGGTATGGAGAATTTATTGTGAACAAGAATTACATTCTGGGAAAATAGAAGGTTACATATTGAATTGACCCATTATGTGTTTTTTGATGATTAGTTGTTGACGGTTTTTGTTTAATATTAGGGTCAATATAATAAACGAAAGAAATGTACTAATCCATTTTGAAGCAGAGGGAGGTGATGGGGAAGTCATTGTTAATTCATTACTATGTATTTTTAACAACATTACCTAGATATTTACTAATGATTATTATTATAAATGTTGTTAAACGAATGTTAAATTTAATATTTCCTAAAAAAAACCAATAAAATTTTATTTTTAAAAAAAGAAGAGTCATCAGAGTCTGGAACTGGGTTCCATTGGGACTGATGAGTTGTAGTTTCCAGGGGACTTGTGTGGCATTTTATGGGGATCTCCTGATAGCTAGGCCCAGTGACAAAAATTCCTGGAACTGCCAGTTTAAGAAGCAGGTGGCAAAGACTTTTCTTGGCACTGGAAAGCAGCTTCCAGTTGGAGCAGACAATACTGAACTAGATGGTCCAATGGTCTGAGTCAATATGAGGTAGCTTTATATGTACTATACCTCCTTACAAGATGCAAATGTCTGCTCTGATAAAAACCTGTGCAACACTAAGTAGGGTTGCATCCTTCTAATTCCATTGATGTTAGAAAAGTGTAACTCTTACTATGGCCCTGACCTGGATTGCCCAGGCTAGCCTGATCTTGTCACAGAAGCTAAGCAGGGTCAGCCCTGGGGTTGCCAGGTCCCTCTTCACCACTGGCAGGATATTTTTGGTGCGGAGGAGGAGGGCAGGGTTTGGGGAGGGGAGGGACTTCAATGCCACAGAGTCCAATGGCCATAGCAGTTATTTTCTCCAGGTGAACTGATCTCTATCAGCTGGAGATCAGTTGTAATAGTAGGAGATCTCCAGCTAGTACCTGGAGGTTGAAATCCAAAGGAAACTCTTAGTACACAGCCACTACCGCGGCATTGAGAGCATCTTCTATTGCATTGTAATATGAAGCCAAACAAATGGGATGGATGATGTGGAAGAGCACTAATACTGCAATCCTACTGAGAGCTACTCTAGCCTAAACTCATGGAAATCAATAGGATTAAACAACAGTAATTTTCTGTTATACATGTTTTACTAATTATGCAGCTCAAGATTGTTAATATTTGCATTGTCTGCTGATTGGTTTGTGTCTTTTCCTGGCAATTACCACAGCAGTTAGGGAAAGATCAGGAAGCAGTGGGCTACCAACGCTTTGCTCATATCAGGACTTAAGTACATAAGAACATAAGAAAGGCCCTGCTGGATCAGACCAAGGCCCATCAAGTCCAGCAGTCTGCTCACACAGTAGCCAACCAGGTGCCTCTAGGTGCAGAAGTGTGAAATAGAAATGTTAAATAAATAAATATGCATTGCTAAAGATTAGAATGCAAAACTGCACTCCATATCCACATTTAATTGCTGTTCAATGAGCATTCCATCTTCTACATTGCCCCACTTTAGTACTCTAAGCATTGACTGTTCTCATTTCTGAATTAAGGCTGATGAGAACCGACAAGTGCTGGTTAAGAATCCAAAGGGTTATGCATTATTTTAAATCAGAAGTGTGTCAAACACTAGTAATCCCCTGACCGTATCATTTTATTCTTGATAAGACACGCCTCTTGAGAAAGGTTTATATGCCCCGACACATTTGGAAACTTTTCCTGACAGAACAAATTCTTTGAGGAAATACATCAAAACTCTGTTTATCTCTACAGCTGCTCCCTTAAAACCTGTCAGCCCTCATAGTATCAGATCTCAGATTAAATAAGTCCTATTGAGAGATAGTGGGGCTATTTCCATATTCAAAACACATACTTGCTATCAGAGGGAACCACTGCTTACAACAATAGGGAATAGACCATGAGGAATTACATCGTTTTTTCAGCATACAAGAGACTACCTTAAGAACTTCTCAAAGTGCTGCTCATCTCCCCAGACATATTCCATACAGCTGAATAGCCTTCCAATACAATAAAAGCAACGTAAGTATTTTTGAAAAGCTCAGTGTTTCTTATTGTGAGATCTGAATATAAGCTGGCCATTATTTTTATGTAAGTATAAAAGTGAATTTCCATTGGCAGCAAAAAAAGAAAAGAAAAAGGGTGCATAGCATGACAATAAAATAGAAATAAATTGCTTTTTAAAAGGAAGTGAGAAAGTGGGGAGTCTGTAAGGGACAGTCATATGACCAAAATGCATAATTCCTTTGATTCAGTATGAATTGAGCAGTACCGCTCCCTCAATTTTGCTACAGCTCATGTTTGAATCAAAGCCAGAAAAGAATTCCTGGCTGTACCCCCACCCAAATGCACTTTCTCCTCCTCCTCATCCTTTATGGCAGTAATGTTTGCAGAGGGAGGAAGGGAGATCTTTCTCTGTCTTCATTTGGCATCTGGAATACTTTCTGGACTACAAACAAAGCAGCGTTCTAGGTACCTGAGATGGGGAAGGAGGAGTAAACAGAGAAAATCTTCCTCCATCTTTGCCTTGCTGCAATAGAGGAGGACTAAGAGACCATGTGAGTTACTAGTGGTATCAGTAGCTGTATCAGCACCAATACAGCTGCCAAGTGAGTAAGAATTCTGAGGCTTGTAAGATAGGGGTTCAAGGACTCATGGATTGTGACAGTATTACAAGCTAATTCAGTACTCTTCGGTTGTTCTAAGTATTCACCACTTTTACTCATAATTGCCCACTCAAATTGAGCTTTAAGCTTTTGACCTTTCTAGATAAAAAAAACAATAAACTGTACGTGTCTAGATGTAGTGTGTTCATGCCTATATAGACAATGCCATGGGCAATGAGACTAAATTAATCTTCTTCACTTTAAATTTAGAGGTAGCTATTAAATTTCTGTCAGTGTGAATTGATTTCTCCTTGTTTCTCAATACTCAATATTTTTCAATATAGGTATCAGACTAAAACCAGTAATTATCTCTTCCTGGAATGCTGCGTGCCAAACTCAGAATCATTAGGTTGGCAGAAGTTTTTCTTCTTCTTTAAAATCCCTGAAAATGAAATAGCCTACCTTATTTTTTCTAGAGGTACAAAACAAATAATAATTTGCTGTCCAGGAGGAGGTTCATTATTTTGATGAGAAGAATGAACATTACCCGTTCATCAATTCAAGGCAATCTGTTCTTTATTGACCAACATATTAGATTGCTGAGAAGAGAATTATCTCTTCAGTATTTTGGCTCCTGGTAGTTTAAGATCATTATTATTGCAGAAGGATCACCTTATTTTAATTACAGAGGGGAGAATAATATCATTTTATTAACTTTGGGATTTATGCCAAGTTGGAAATAGAATGTAAAAACCTGGAATCATTTGGTTGCTGACAGTAGTGTTCTGTGAGACTTTTATCAGGGGGAATACCTGAACGCAGAAGACAAATGACTATATCATTTTTAAAGAACTAATTTAATTTTGATACTTTTTCATTACAGAATATGAACTCATCCATGTTCCATAAGTTAGTTATGTGTAAAATACATCTGTCTGATTGTTCTAAGATTAGAGTTTTACTGCTGAAAAGATAAAGTGTGGTATTATAGATTGTCTTTCTAGTATTTTCCTCTCTTCCTAAAACTAGCTATGAGGACTTTGGCATGTACTAAAGGCATAAGCTTTTAGTCAATTGAAAGATTCTCAGGCCATCGGTTTCTGAACACTGGTCTGTAGAGTCACTGGTTTCCCCAATAATGGCAAACTTAAGGGGCACTCTTAGGCACATCAATTCAGAAGTAAAACCCTTTGAGTTCAATAGGACTTGCTCCCAGGAAAGTGGTTTTAGGATTATACTGTAACAGTGTGATCTTAAACTGGGTTACAATCGTCTAAGCCCATGGACTGCAATTTATTTATTTGTTTGAGTGTTTATACCTTGCCTTTCCTCTTGGCTCATGGTGGTTTCAGGGAACTTAGCTGGGGGCATCTTTGTTCTGGATTGCACTGCTGTTCTCATATGTTGTTTGAGTGTTAATTTCATTTTTTCCTCATGAAGTGAATACAGATTTGGCTAGATACTGTAATATATTAAGCAGAACTCTTAAACTGAAGGTTGGCTGGAATGGCAAGTTTTGTACAAGAGAGACGTAAGAGAAAGAAGGGGGAGAGAGGGAAATTTATTGGAAAATATGCAGTGTTTTGACCAGTGAAAAACACTACATGTTCTATCTCTTGTCCCAGACACCCCCAGGTGTGACTGTATCTCCCTGTGCAAACAGAGCACATGTTGCATTCCTTTCATCATTCAAAATGTATTAAATGTCACAGGAATAACTTCAAAGACAAAGACACAAAATTAAGAGTTAAAAGGGTTAAAATTAAGAGTTTGTTAGTACAAGATAACTCTCTTTACAAGATGTTTATGCCAGAGTACAAGTGAAGGGGCTTTCAAGGTGGCTGTCAAAACACTCCAAATACAGTTTAAAGTACTGAATCAAATAAACAAACGTCATGAGTAACAACTTAAAGCCCATAAGCAGTATTTTAGCTTGCTCCTCTTAAAATAAAATGTCTTGGTCAGCATCCGAAAGGCCATGAGAGAACTGGCTTGAGGAGCTTTTTCTTTCATTGCTCATTATAGAGAAATAAATGCATCCGTTGTAGCTTCAACCCTTGGAGTTGTTTTATGTTACATGTCACAGGATGGTGCTGTAGAAGATAGGAAAGGTTTTGGAAGACACTGCCTGCCTCTGAGCATCTACAGAGTGAAATTCTGAAATTATGCAAAACCTACCCTTCTCTCTTCCAAATTCTCTTTGATCAAAATGAAATTTATTAGAAAGTCTCCAGATTCCAAAAAAGAAGGGGGAAATGGCTTGTTGGGTTTCAGGGAGAAACTGGGTAAATAGGAATGAAGAGAATTTTCCTTAAGAATGCTAAGAACCTTCAGGGGCAAGTTCAGAAAATGCCACTGCTACAAAATACTTCTTCCCTGTAGCTACAAGGTGTAAATGAAGTAAGTAAAAGTAAAAACTTCAACAAGCCAATGTGCTCAGTAATGTGCCTCTCCTGTTTAAGCATATATATGGAAGCTAGTATTCTCTTAGGTATCCTAAGTCCAGACTGTTCACGTTTTGAAGTGTTAAGTCTAGCGCTTCAAATTACTTTCAAAAATTAATCAAGAGCTAACAAAACTTTCAAAAGATCTCTTCAGACATTTGTGGTCCTAGGGGTAGAGAAGGGAGCAAGGGCAAGAGAGAAGAACACACCAACCTCATGACTGGAGGAAAAATGGCCACATCTTTTATTGAGTGCAGTCGCAAGATGGCACAGCATAGGGTCAGCTCCAATACAGGGCAACCTGCCTGCTGACTGATATTCCCCCAACCCACCATAAAAACTTATTGAATAGCAACATCCGCCCTGTCTGGTGAGATAGCCCCATGCCATTCACACCTCTCCAACAGCTCCAACCAGAGGAGCCATGAGTCTAGAGATGGAAGTGCCTAGGTCTGCAGCCATGTGAATAGAGAAATTGACCACTTTCTTCCTGGAAGGTCCTTTTTGCCAAGCTGCATGATGATTGCATCCAGGGGTCTCCGGCAGAAGACCTGATAAGCGATGGTCGGTAGCAGAGAGTCCCAGCATATCCCTCTGAGGCCCATCAATGTGACTTCTATGCAATTACATAGGAATTATGTAATTCCTATGTAAGATTATAAATTGGGAAGGGATGATAATGGCTGCCTGCACTAAGATTTATGCTGCAGCAGATCAACACAAACTAGGGGGAGGGCAGCAGCATTCCATTTCAACTCAGTAGTGCCTTACAAACTGGGGTGTGTGTTTGAATGGAACAAGGAGTTAGGTGGTAGGGTGCTATTCCAAAAGAAAGATGATTGGGGCTCTGTGTGGCCTAGCCAGAAGATGGCCTGGTACAGGCCTTCGCATGAGGTTCCCTGCATGCACTTGTGTCACTGGGCCAAAAGGCTGCTGTGAACCACCACTTGAGTCCTGTCCTTGTCACTTCAAGACACCGCCAATGACAGTGCCACTGGCCCACCGCTGATGAACCCATAACCTCCAACAATTCACCACTGCTGGCCCACCGCTGCAGCCTTGCCACCTGAGGTGAGAATGCTGCAGTCACCACTCTGGAAGAAGGCTGATGATCACAGAAGCCAAAGATCATGGGACGATCAGGGCAGTGAGAAGAGATAGCCACTGATTGTGAAAGCCTGATGCTGAAGCCCACATGCTGCCAAGATACATGGAAGGAGCACACTGTTCCTCCTGACAATCTTCTTCCTCCCAGAGCTGGAGACAAGTCAGGCCTGGCCCCAGCAGCAGCCAAAATAAAATAGGGGAGGTGAGGACCAGAGAGAAGCCTTCACACTCCAGGTCTTCCTGGAGCTCCGCCCCTCCCAGTCTGGCCCCCAGAAAAGCTGATTGGCTCCTGCCTGGCCTGTTACAGGAACCTGCCCCCCAGCACACTGTCATCAGCATGAGGCCAACGAAAAGCCTTTCCTTGGTTGTGCTCCCAGCCCCGTTGCTGCAAATGTGGCCCCAAGTAAGTCTGGGACAATTGCTTTCCATGCTTTCACTGAATATGCATAGAGGAAAGTGTGATGACATCAGCTAGTCCTGCCTGTGTGTTCAGTCAGTCATCCATAGTAAGCCTCTGTGCATGAACAAGGGTACCATACAAAAGCTTCTGCCAATTGGAAACATGGAAGCTTAGAAACTCACCAATTCAGTTTGACATTTGAGCAGTCTTTTGAAGGTGATTGTATGCTGAGGGTGCTTAGAATTGCTCATATTGCTTTGTATAGGGTGACTAAAACCAAGCATTGAAATATTTATTCTGAATAGCAGTCCACAAGTTATCACTTGAACTTTGTAAGAAAATATCTGCCTAAGTCTAAACATCTCAAGCGTAATGGTATCATACAAATTTTCTTTTGCACTTTGTGTCAACCTTAGAAACCAGCATGTTTAAAGACACCCTGAAAGCGGGACTTACTTACATCCAGTCATACAAATAATGTATAATGAGTAGATATGGACAAATAATTCACAGTGAATAATTCACTCATGCTTTGTTTCCTACATGACAAGATAGAACTGTTTGCCATTCAGATACATCCAAGTTTTATGTTTTGTTTTGCAATTTATTTCATGTTAATATGTTTGAATAAGAGAGCTGTTCACCAGGGATGAAATCTCGATTCCACTGAAAGCAAATAACAGTTTGAGACATTCTTTAAACATCAAATAGTATTGCTGTAATTGGTTAATGAACAACATTTCTGGCCTGCAGATGGAGTATAGAAGCTTAAATACTGGCTGAATCAAGCATTAGAATATCATTTGCCACAGATTGTGGTGCAAACCTTAATCTGAATTTGGCCCCAGTTTTTCAGACTGGATCCACACATCATTGGATACTGCTTTAACTTGATAATGCAGTTCCTGTATTTTCTTTTCTGGACAGGAAAATGCAGGATGTGAATGATTACTGTCTTATTAATGCCAAGGACTTCAGTTATTGGTACAACAAAGTATTTATTAAACTTCTATAACACAAAGAAAAGCCAACGGTTCCTCCCTAGTGCCTTCTTGCTCTCTCTTTTCAGAGTCTCCTTGTAACTTCCTGTGACCTGTTAGTTGCTCCTCCCCTGTTCCAATCTCTTAATTAAGATTACATTTCACTACAATTACAATTGATAATTACCTTCCACTGGGAAGTAGGGTTCTTCTGATCTCCCATCCTGGACACTTTGTTGGTTCCCAGATGTGTGGAGATGCATCAATTTTAGTGGTAGATGGGGTGATCAGGAGCCTAGCTGATTTCCCTTCTGTTCTCCTTATCCAAATGGTCATCTTGAGATGTACAGAAAAGGAGGGAAACGCGCCCTTTCTTGTCTCTTGTAATGCAGAGATTAAAAGCTTTGCATCGGTCCCTTCCATGTATAGAGAGCAGGGGTGAAAAACAACCTCAGTCTACTTTTTGCAATGCAGAGATCAAAAGCATTGCTCCTACCCTTACCCTGACGGGGTGTGTGTGTGTGAAGAGAAATGATCTCTTCCCCACTCCATTTTCAATGCAGATATTAAAATAATTGTTTCTGCCCCTACCCAGCTTGGAGCAGTGGTTAGAGAAATGATCTCTTTCTCTGTCTTTTGCAGTGCAGATTGTGAAGGAACAGGCTAGCAAGCCCCCCCCCCCCCGATTCCTCTGGGTCAGTCTCCAGGAGGTTGAAAAATCCCACAGCCATTCCAAGTCTCCATCCAGCCACCTCTTACCCTCACTCCCAGGGGTACACAAATGAATTTGGGGATCAAATGCAGCCACTAGAAACTCTGGCAGTATCTTCTGCTAGATGTAGTTACACATCTAGCACTCTATACTTAAATTGCTGTTTAGAGGCTCCACCTATTTGCTGCATCTCACACTCCTACAAGCTGGCTCAGGGATGATCTGTTGCAACTAGGGCTGTTGAAAAAGAAATTCGGTAGAGTTCGACTTTGGCAAAATTCGGCCCGTTTTTATTCGGGCCGTGCCGAAGTCCGAACTCCCCCACTTCGGATCCCCGGAAATTCGGGGGGATCCGGGGGAAAATTCGGCCCCCCACGCGCCTTCAGGGGGATTCCCTGAAGGCGCGCTGGGAGGCACAGATCTGTTTAAAGGGCCCCCCCACGCGCCTTCAGGGAAGCCCCCTGAAGGCACACGGGGGGCCCTTTAAACAAGCCCCTCTGCGCTGTCTGCGCAGGCAGTGCAGAGGGGTTTAAAGACCCCCCTCCCCCCCTCCCAGGACTCCTGGGAAGGCAGGCGGGGGGCTGTCAAGCCCCTCTGCGCTGTCTGCGCAGGCAGCGCAGAGGGGTTTGAAGACCCCCCTCCCCCCCTCCCGGGACTCCTGGGAAGGCAGGCGGGGGGGCTGTCAAGCCCCTCTGCACTCTCTGCGCAGAGAGTGCAGAGGGGTTTGAAGACACCCCGCGTGCCTCCAGGGAGCTTCCCTGGAGGCGCGCGGGGTGCCTTCAAAGAGATGTGTGCCTCCCGGCCGGGAGGTGCAAATCTATTTAAAGGACACCAGGCGCGCCTCCAGGGAGCTTCCCTGGAGGCGCGCGGGGTGCCTGTCTATGTTGGGACTTCCCAACATGGACAAACTGAAGTCCCTAGATAAAAGTCCTAGTCCTTGGATGAAAGGCAAGAAAAATGAGCTCTTTTTCCAGCCTTTCGCAATACAAAGATCAAAAGTATTCCTTCTGTTCCCATCCAGCTTGAAGGGGAGGGAAGACAAATGAACTTTTTCTTCTCTCTCCTTTTTGCACCGTCACTGTGTAGCTATTTTACTATGGGAAGGTTTGATGAGAACCCGACATCCAGATGATCCTCCACCAATTGTGAGTCTGTGTCTGACCAACAGGCAATTATGAATTTGATTGATGGCTGTTCAAGTTGCTCAGTGCAATCCAAACATATCCTTGAGTGGCTCACATTATGATTGTGTTGAACAAGGTCAGTTCAACTGCTGAACATAAGAACATAAGAACATAAGAACGGCCCTGCTGGATCAGACCAAGGCCCATCAAATCCAGCAGTCCATTCACACAGTGGCCAACCAGGTGCCTCTAGGAAGCCACAAACAAGATGACTGCAGCAGCACCATCCTGCCTGTGTTCCACCGCACCAAAAACAACAGGCATGCTCCTCTGATACTAGAGAGAATAGGTATGCAGCATGACTAGTATCCATTCTAACTAATAGCCATGAATACCCCTCTCCTCCATGAATATGTCCACTCCCCTCTTAAAGCCTTCCAAGCTGGCAGCCATCACCACATCCTGGGGCAGGGAGTTCCACAATCTAACTATGCATTGTGTGAAAAAATACTTCCTTTTATCTGTTTTGAATCTCTCGCCCTCCAGCTTTAGCAGATGACCCCGTGTTCTAGTATTATGGGAGAGGGAGAAAACAGTTTTGCTAAGAAATCTGTGGTATCCCTAATTACAGTAGCATGGTATTTAATAAGCTGTAGATCCTAACTCAGACACTAAACCATAATTTTTCCTTGTCCCAAATATCAGATAGACTTTTTAGAAAACTTGGCTATTGTTAGCAGTTTGTTTATTTTTATGTATGTATTTATTTAAAATATTAATTCATTCCCTTTCTTCCTCATGGAGCTCAAGAAAACTTAGATTAAATTTATAAAATGTGTTTCATAATACATAAAATGTGCTTCATTTTTCCATAATGGCTGCCAATCTTCTACTCAGACAGCTAGTCTATGCAATGGAGTATATAACTAATTTCTGCAGACTCCATATCAAATACACTAGAATAGAAAATATGCTTAATGTACAACGGATTCTATCTCTAAACCAAGTTTACATTTATTAATTAACACACATAGTATTTGGAAATATTCCAGAAATTGAATCACAAAGAAGTTCTGATTATATTGTAACTCTACAGTCTCTAGTTCCAGATATTCAAGGCTTAAAGCCAGTGGGTTGTAATAATGATGATTACTAGAAAATGCCTAGATCTGCTTATGTCGAAACCTATTAGCGTGCCAATCATTCTATCTCTTGTTTTGTTTTTGGCCATTTGCCACAATGTTCCAAACAATTTGAAATGCAGATTGTAAGATACTGAGGTTGCATGGCTTTGATCAAATATCAAGAAGTGTTTGTCCAAAGACATATACATATGTTCATGAGGGCAAAAAAGTTTTAAAGTAGATGAAATCTGATCGCATGAGCATGTGAAGGGGTGTTACTTTAGCATGCATAATCACAGTGATCAATGGCATGATAGCCACTGCTTTCATCCATTTTAACCACTAGGACTGTGTACAAAGGTGATTGTCACAGGATGATAGAACACAGAGGTCTCCATGTATATTGATTTATAGTTATGAGGCTGAGAATGAACAGCAAGCTCTTGAAGTGATGTGCAAAAGGTTAACACATTCACAGTTCGGAGTGTGCAAATGGCCTGTATGTTATAGGGTTGTGCATATCAATAAACCCGCATCGAAAATAAACCCAAAATTAGCCGTTTCTGTAAATTTCGAGATTCAAGTTTACCGGATACCAGAACCTGGAGA